>NW_026057580.1:74430351-74743655 GCF_023721935.1 Panthera uncia | reverse complement strand
CTCTAACCTCTTTTTTTTTTTTTTTTTTTTTTTTCCTTCCCCTCCCTCATGGGTTTCTGTTATGTTTCTCAGGATCCACATAAGAGTGAAACCATATGGTATCTGTCTTTCTCTGTATGGCTTATTTCACTTAGCATCACACTCTCCAGTTCCATCCATGTTGCTACAAAAGGCCATATTTCATTTTTTCTCATTGCCACGTAGTATTCCATTGTGTATATAAACCACAATTTCTTTATCCATTCATCAGTTGATGGACATTTTGGCTCTTTCCATAATTTGGCTATTGTTGAGAGTGCCGCTATAAACATTGGGGTACAGGTGCCCCTATGCATCAGTACTCCTGTATCCCTTGGATAAATTCCTAGCAGTGCTATTGCTGGGTCATAGGGTAGGTCTATTTTTAATTTTCTGAGGAACCTCCACACTGCTTTCCAGAGCGGCTGCACCAATTTGCATTCCCACCAACAGTGCAAGAGGGTTCCTGTTTCTCCACATCCTCTCCAGCATCTATAGTCTCCTGATTTCTTCATTTTGGCCACTCTGACTGGCGTGAGGTGATATCTGAGTGTGGTTTTGATTTGTATTTCCCTGATAAGGAGCGACGTTGAACATCTTTTCATGTGCCTGTTGGCCATCCGGATGTCTTCTTTAGAGAAGTGTCTATTCATGTTTTCTGCCCATTTCTTCACTGGGTTATTTGTTTTTCGGGTGTGGAGTTTGATGAGCTCTTTATAGATTTTGGATACTAGCCCTTTGTCCGATGTGTCATTTGCAAATATCTTTTCCCATTCCGTTGGTTGCCTTTTAGTTTTGTTGGTTGTTTCCTTTGCTGTGCAGAAGCTTTTTATCTTCATAAGGTCCCAGTAATTCACTTTTGCTTTTAATTCCCTTGCCTTTGGGGATGTGCCGAGTAAGAGATTGCTACGGCTGAGGTCAGAGAGGTCTTTTCCTGCTTTCTCCTCTAAGGTTTTGATGGTTTCCTGTCTCACATTCAGGTCCTTTATCCATTTTGAGTTTATTTTTGTGAATGGTGTGAGAAAGTGGTCTAGTTTCAACCTTCTGCATGTTGCTGTCCAGTTCTCCCAGCATCATTTGTTAAAGAGACTGTCTTTTTTCCATTGGATGTTCTAGTTCTCTTTCTTTAAGCTGTTCAGAGTCATTAGAAGTAGGTCTTCCTACCAGTGGATTTTCAATTCCTCATGCCCTTTATACTAACACGTGGAAGCTTCAAGAGAGGCCCCAAAGCATCACCCTCAATGGGGCAGGCTCTTCCTGAGATATGTGGCTTTCAATGCATGGCAGATGTGGCTGTTGTTGGAAAATTACCCTTGAACTAAAATTTATGCTAGGGGTTAAACTCTTCCTAAAACTGCAACTTAAAAAAGACAAGGCAAAATTATAATCATATAAATAGACTTACAGATGTGGAGACAGTCTTAGAATATGAGCAGTATTTATTTGGCAGAGAAAATTGTGCAATTTCTGTGAAATCTACTAGGAAATTCTTTTCCTTTCTGGCTGAGATTTCTTCCTGGAACTTATAAATAAACCACAACAGGAAACAAGAGACAATTTTTTAAAAATAATTAATTCATTAAGCTAATAGTTATAATTTTTCTATTCAGTGTGTAATATGTATGAGATGGGACATAAACAGAAATATATTCTCCAGAAAAATATGCAAATATCAAGAATATAAGGCAATCAATGCTGAGTGATATGAGTAACTCAGACAATAACTATTTGAGGGAGAAGTGTTTATAAATTATACTTTCTTGGCTTGCTTTATATATTGTGCCTTTAGAGCATCATTGTAATGCACTGACAATGTTTTTAAATCACCATAGATCTAAAACAGGAAAATAATGATGATAAACAACATGCCCACCTTAAAAAACAAGAAAACTTAAGGTATTTTAGATAAGGTATGGCTAAAATGCAATATGATATTTGACCAGTATGAGCTGAAGGTCAAGGCTTTTCCCGTCTGGTAAACGCTGCTTTGGGAGGAAAATCCAGGAGCACTATCCACTGTACTTGCTTTGAACAAAGCTTCCATTAGTAGAACTGTAACAGTACTTAAGTGGTTTTCTTCCCCTTGCATATTGCCACTAGGTTTAACAGCTTTAGATCTTTTAGAACATGGGAACAACACTTTTTAAAAGCAAAGCCTGCCTTGAAGTTTGTATTTTATCAAATGGAAACTCTTATGTGTATTTCCGAACCCCCTTGGCTTCCGCTTCCTAAAGAACAAATAAGATGAGGATACTGGCCTGCTAACTAGGCGTTTATGTTGTTTATTTTGTATTGTATTGTATTTTAACACAGTAAATTTATTTTATTTTATTTTATTTTATTTTATTTTATTTTACACAGTAAATTGTGCAATTCTCATGATGAGCTTCTGGATCTTAGTTAACGAGTTCTGAAATAGGCTGTCACCGAATTCTGGATTTCCCTTCATACCCTCACAGTTATGTTCTGCTGTTTGCTTATCTCAACCCCAAAACTAACCACTTCTGCGATCACTGGGGATATTTCTGATGACATATGGAGAGGTTTCTCAGCACTCCTAACCTCGGGTCATCGTCTCTCTTCTGGTTCTTTCTCTGCTGGTAACTTAAGTATGCCCAATTCTCTCCCAAGTTAAAAACAAAACAAAACAAAACAAAACAAAACAAAACAAAACAAAAGTCTACCTTAACCCTGTATATACCGCTAGCTACTTCACCTGAAGAGTGTTGTACAGTGTCTTTCTCAGCACCTCAACTCTCACGAATGCTTCCACCCCTTGTAACTACCCTCATTCTCCCCTAAACTTAAAAACACCAAGGTCAATGAGGACTTTCTTACTGCCAAATCAAATGAGCCCTTTACAGTCCCTGTTTAGTTTGACTGATTAGCAGCATTTGAAACACTGACCACCATTCTAAGATTATTAGATTAATTTTTATCTTAGTTTGAAATATATCACATGAAAAGTTGTTTTTGTTTTTGTTTTGTTTTTGTTTTTGTTTTTGTTTTGTTCTGTTTTGCAAAGGTCCAGAAGCCTGGTTTCAAACTCCACTCCTCCACTGAGTATCTGTGTCATCCTAGGCTGGTTACAAAACTCTTTAGCCCCTCAATTTCCTCTACCGTGGGGAATATACTAGGGTTATTGTGTTGATAAAGACAATTAAATCAAGCCTGGAACAGTGCCCACCAGGTTTGTTGTAAACACTCAAAAAATGTTGGCTCTTATTATGTTTGATTGTTTGATTTCTTCATTAAAACGTGATCCTACAGCAGACCTCCTCAAATCCTGGCCCATGAGATTGGAGGCTTGACACTTGCACTTTGAAAGACAGATTTGGTGGTGTAGACCACAGTGGCCTAGGCAAGAACACAGGGTAATGAAAGCCCAGTTCCATCAAAGAAGACTGATACAGAGTTGAAGGTAGGAGAACAAAATAATTAGAGATGCATTCAGATTTCAAGAGAAGGAGTGTTGTTAGGTAAGTGAGAAGGAACATTATTTTGAGGGCGTATGGACTTAACTTTCTGGCCGCTCTGGGTTCTTAAGTGGTGTGGCAGGATTTTAAAACTTTCTGCAGCTGCAGTGATCCCTCTGCCCAAGGACTGAGAAGGAGTTAAGATGGGAACCATTGGGATGGTCATGATGGAGGGCTAATGAGCCCCTCACAGAGGCTGGGGTGGACCACTCAGCCTAGGATGTCTGAGGAGGACCTACAAGAGACTCAGGAATTTATAGTGCCACTGAGAGTAGGGCGGGCTGTCAGACAAGTTGTGTTACCAGTTCTGATCAAGCTAAGAGGGACCAGATATTGAGTTATATTAGCTGCTGACTAGCATTGGACCCAGCGGAGTGCCAGCAATGGAGGAGCAGGGTGGAGACATTGCTTAGATCCAAGGACTTTTTTTGTTCTGAGCTCATATGGTCCCTTGAGTCCTGATGATTATCTCTCCTGCATACTCCCTGCATTTCTCTTCTTTATGTCTGGAATAAGAACCTTCACTTCTTGCCTGAATTCCTGTAACAGTAACTAGTTCATGTCTCTCTAAGCTGGAGGTTGCCTGCAACCTGTTTATAACACTGGTCAGACCGAGCTTTCCTTCTTGTCAGACTGCTCTTTTAAAACCAGAGATCTGATTATGTGACTTTACCATTGAACACACTTCAGAGGCACCCTTCATTTTCCTCAGAAAGCCGGATTCCTTCATATGGTTCACAGGACCCTTCAGAACTTGCTGGCTCCTCCAGACTCCCTTCCTTGCCTCTCCTCCACTTTTCTCTATACTCTCACCCTTTTTAACCTTTAAAATTGTACTGGAGGACATGGGTTAGGTGAAGGCAAATAGTTTTTATAACTCTCCCTTGAAATGAATGTATCCCTCAAAATATCATTTGTTCCCCCACATGAGGCCAAGAGCAGATGATGACAGTAGGCAAGTGAATCCCCAAGGACAGATAAGGATGCAGAGCCAACATATACTTTTCCAGGCTCTTCTCAACAACTCACCAATCAGGGAAGTCACTGTACTCCCCTGGGAAAAGGTAGTGAGGAGAAGGGACCAGCGACCAGGAGTATTATGCTAGTATTGGAACCATAAAGCCATGGTATAAGACAGCCTTATCCCCAAACCTCCTCAAAAGAGGGAGGACTCACCCTGTTCAATGTCATATCACTACCACCTAGCGTAGTGACTGGCATGAGTCAATACCTATAGTAAATGTTCATTGAATAAACGATCTTCAATAGTTTTGACATAGAGCTACCTTTATAGAAGATCTAGGCCAAATGACCTCTTGAGATTTCCTTTCATGAGCTAAAGGGTTAACTTCTGAGTAGGTGCATTTTTTTCAGAGTGTGTTACCATATGGAGATCACAACGTAGTGTCCTATAGTTTAATCTAGTCAGCATGCATTGTCTGTTTGTCTTGTCCAGTGATTTTGAAACATTTTGAATTTGGATATCAAGAAATTTCACATAAACCTATGGATCTTTATTGTGTCTTGGAAACTCAGAAGATATGGTAAAATGCGCTGATATTTCGGTGTTTGAGATTTGAACAGCAGTTGCCTTTTTACATGAAGTATCTATTCATGCATGCTAGTGTCTAATTCCCACCTCCTGCCCCCACCTTACTGTTCTATACTCAGACTCATTCTATCTGGTTGTGTTTCCTGCCTGGCCCTATTATAGGGCCATTGGAATTTGTGATTCTTGTACAGGGTATAAGAGACATTTCAAATTTAGGTATTCTGTGGCATAGACAAAGCATATTTTTTCTCTGAAATATGTAGTACATGTTTTATCTCCCCTTTTGAAAACTCAATGGTTGTAACAAACGGGCTTCAGTGCTATGGAATAGGTCTTCAGAATGCATTAAAGCTTGATTGGACTGGAAAACAAATATTCATTTATTAGAGTCTGTTCATTTCTTTTCATTTATAAAAATCTTTAAGGAAATTCAGCTATTTTATAAAGCAAGGCATATTTGATAATGGAAACATCACCGGATTTCTAGAACTTTGCTCTCTAGCTCTTTATAGCTTGTCCCTAGGTGTGAGTTAAGACCTTCCCTTGCCTAACAATTTGTCTGAAAGGTGGTATTGCTACCCTTATAAAATGAGGGCAATGATTCACATTGGCTGGAGTAAATGGTATATTTGCAAAAACACTTTGAGTTTCTCATATCAAAGAGTCTATACAAATTTTCTGAAAGGAGTAAGGAGATAATTGTGATCCTATGAGCATAGAAATTCACATCACACATGAGGAGGCAAGATGAGTATTTATAACAAAAGCATTCACAAGGATTCGTGTAATTCAGAACCAAGGTAAAAGGGTCTCGTGTCAGAAACAGCACTATTAAAAAACAGATCATTATAGAGGTTGTTTAATTAATTCTTTACCGTGAGGAGAAATGCCATTGACACTTCATTATTTTGATACTGAAACCACAATTGGGAGCTTTCAAAATGTGTATGTGAAACCACAAATAGATCCCCTCAGTTCTTTGTGAAGGGAGCTTCTTTCTCTCTCTTTGAAAGCACTGTCTGCTGGGGATGTCCTTGTAGTTCTCTCCTAATACGTTTTCACACTTTGTTCCTGTGGGTCTGTGTTTGCGTGAATTATTAATTGTAGTTTCATTAATTGAAGAAATCATATCCTCAGAATAGGATGGGAAAATAGGATGAAAATAACCAGTGACGTACTAAAATTATTTCACCCAAGCCAAAGTGGTGCTCATTACTGGGAGAAATTCTTAAAATAACTGTTATTTTATAGAAGAAAAGAAAAGACAAGCTCAAATCCAAGGCTTTGATTATTTTTATAGTTTCTACTTACTTACTACTTTAGCTATTTTATGTGATTCATGCTTGAGATGGTGATTTTTCTATAAATCTTTTCATTAAAAAGATAGATACTTAGGACGAAGAAAGTGATTTTAAAATTATAAATTTATTTTATTAAGCTCTTTTTTTAAAACTTGTGTTTAAATTATTTATTAGTCTGATCATTTCCATGCAATAGTTCTTCAGATGTGTTTTTAGTCTATGATTTAGGAAGGCAGTTTAAGATGCCAAGTATTCTTTCTTTGCATTTACATTTTCTTTTCCCTTTCCTTGGATCCAATTTGGCTCTTAAGAGAGTCTTTACCAGTTGCATGATTGGTAGAAATACATTGTATAAAGTATTGCCTTAAGAGAGATACGGGCAAGCATTAATAAATGATAGTAAAAAGAAAGTAATAAAGATTTTTGGCACACATTATCACACCTTCAATCATGAGATATAATCTTATATTCCGTGTTTAGTGTCGAAAACTGGGCAGAAAGTGTTACAAAAGAGCAGAAAAGTCCTGGCAAGAGCCAAACTAAGGAGTGAACCCAGTTAATGAGTGACTTTTGTAAAGTGATCTCTATCTTGTAAGTATAGTTCAACATAGCATAATATACAAATAACTTTGAAAACTTACTAAAATAACTAAAGGAAATATATGTCATTTTTCAAGTACTTTATTCTATGTGTTATATTGACTCGAATAGATGTCCTAAAAATTCACTGTACCATTGTCGATACAATTAAACTAATAATCTACTTAACATCATCAAAAAACTTAGAGATTGTTAAAGTCTTAAATTATTAACTAGATTACAAACTGTGTTAGTTCAGGGAGTTCTGACTTATGTTCCTTTCCCCCACACCCATATATTCTATATACTGCATAGTTTGGGGCATTTCATTGAATCTAATTTAGTAAAACTCCCAATTCATACTTGTAGAAACAAATAGTAACTCAATTAAAGTCCATTAAAATTGAGCACCTCCTGTGTATACAGCTATGTGCCCTATCTTAGGATATGAGATAAACAAGACAAAATACCAGCCTCAAGGTGATCCAGGATGCAGAACAAAGCAAGCTAGAGATTCAAACAGAATGATAAGTGCTATGGTCATAGCTGAACTGTCTTCAGGAGATAATGAAATTTGTGACTCACAAAGATTATGAAGATGTTAAAGAAAAGCAGAGAGAATAACAGTGACAATGGTCAGAGGTGGGAGAGAATATGTTAGTTGCCAGTTCTGGGAAATAAAGGTGTTTCAGAGGGTATTGGGAGGGAGGAGACGAGAGTTTGGCCAGGTCTTGGAAGGCCTCTCCCTCTTGTATCCTCTGAATTGGGGAACAGTGCAAAACAGCTTCTAAGCCTGAAACCCTGGGGTTATCTTTGGCTCTGTGCTTGCTGTCCCCTCTCACATCTAATGGATTAAAACATGTTGTCAGTTCTACCTCCCTGAATATGTGCACAGATCTGATTCCTTTTCTCTCACATATTTCTGTTGATTTAGGGGAAAAAAAAGTTAGTTTTTTGGTTTTCTTTCTTTCTTTCTTTCTTTCTTTCTTTCTTTTTTTGTTTTGGAGGTAATTTTCTCTAATTACTTTTTAAGATTGTCTCTTATTCTTTGATTTTTCAGAGATTCAATTATAAAGTGCCAAGGCGTGACTTTCTTTGTACTTTTCCTGCTTGAGGCTATGTTTTCTTGAATTTGTGACTCAATGTCTTTCTTCAGTTTTGGAAAATTCTTGGTCATAATCTCTTCAAATATTGCTTCTGTGCTATTGTCTATCTCCTCCTCTTCTAGGACTCCAATTGCATGTATGTTTTTCCTTTTCACTGTGCCCCACAAGTCTCGTAATTCTTTATGTATCTTACATCCTTTTTTCTTTCCATTGCTTAGTCTGGGAATTTCCTACTGAACTTTTTTCAAGATGATGAATATTCTTTAGCTGTGACCAATCTGTTTTTTACCCACCTTTTGCTTTCTTAATTCAGTTTTGGTTTTATTTAGTTTAAAATTTCCATTTGGTGTTTTCTTGCAGACACCGGCTCTTAGATGAAATTATTATTCTTTTCATCAGTTTTCTTGAATGTAGATATCATAGATATAAAATTTCTCAGGTGTCTGACTGGCTCAGTCAGAGGAGCATGTGATTCTTGATCTCAGGGTCATGAGTTCAAGCCCCACGTGGAGTTCAGAGATTACCTAAGTAAATAAAACTTAAAAAAATAAAAATCTCTCCTTGTGGTTTTGATTTGTATTTCTCTAATTACGAGTGATGCCGAGCATCTTTTCATGTGTCTGTTAGCCATCTGGGTGTCTTCTTTGGAGAAGTGTCTATTCATGTCTTTTGCCCCTTTCTTCACTGGATTATTTGTCTTTTGGGTGTTGAGTTTGAAAAGTTCTTTATAGATTTTGGATACTAACCCTTTATCTGATATGTTATTTGCAAATGTCTTCTCCCATTCCTTCAGTTGCCTTTTGGTTTTATTGATTGTTTCCTTCTCTGTGCAGAAGACTTTTATCTTGATGAGGTCCCAGTACTTCATTTTTGCTTTTGTTTCTCTTGCCTCTGGTGCAGCCACACTGGAAAATAGTAGTTAAAAATAGAACTACCCTATGACTCAGCAATTCCATTACTAGGTATTTATGCAAAGGATACCAAAATGCTGATTCAGAGGGGCATATGCACCCCAGTGTTTGCAGCAGTGCTATCAATAATAGACAAATTATGGAAAGAACCCAAATTTCCATCAGCATGATTAATGGATAAAGAAGATGTAGTACACACACACACACACACACACACACACACGTAATGGAAAGTTACTTGGGCATCAAAAAGAATGATATCTTGCCATTTGCAATAGCATGGATGGAACTAGGGTGTATTATGCTAAGTAAAATAAGTTAATAAGAGAAAGACAAATATATAATTTCCTCATATGTGAAATTTAAGCAACAAAACAGATGAACATAGGGAAGGGAAGGAAAAATAAAATAAGTTAAAAACAGAGAGGGGAGGCAAATCATCAGAGACTCTGAAATATAGAGAACACACAGGGTTGCTGGAAGGAGATTGGGCTAAGTGGATGATGGGCATTAAGGAGGGCACTTGTTGAGATGAGCACTGAGTGTTACATGTAAGTGATGAATCACTAAATTCTACTCCTGAAACCAATACGACAATATATGTTAACTAACTTGAATCTAAATTAAAAAAAACAAAAAACAAAAAAACAGTGGTGTTTGAGTGGCTCAGTCAGTTAGATGTCTGACTTTGGCTCAGGTCATGATCTCATGGTTCATGGGTTCAAACCCCACATAGGGGTCTGCACTGACAACTCAGAGCCTGGAGCCTGCTTCAGATTCTGTGTATCTCTCTCTCTCTCTCTCTCTCTCTCTCTCTCTCTCTTCCCCTTCCCTGCTTGTGCTCTCTCACTCAAAAATAAATAAACATTAAACAAACAAATACATAATGAAAGAATAAAAATAAAATAAGAATTTCTAATACTGTTTCTAATTTATTTCTCTTGTCTTTTTTCACCCCATGTTGCTCCCCCTCTTGTGTCTTGGTTTGCCTGATAATTTTTTATTAAACCCTTAGAAATTGTGTTTGAAAAATTCTAGAGTCTCTAAATGGTAACAGTTTTCTTTTTAATGGGTTTGTTTACTGTCTAGCAGAGAGTGTAGGTATATACTATCTTGAGTGAATCAAGGATTGCAACAAGTCAAGACTGGCTTCCAATCTTGGTAAGACTTTGTGTATATTTATAATGTGCTGTTAGAGAGTAGTCCTTTGGGGATCCTAACTGGAAGTTTTGGATGTTTACCAAGGTTTTTCTGTTTGTTTGTTTGTTTTTGTTTGTTTTTTGACAGTCCCTGAAGTCCAATTTTTATCTCTCCAGCACCGTGATATTGCTAGTAGCTCTGTTCAGGTTTGCAGCCCCCTGACAGTTGCTTTATGCTTTCCTTCTCAGACTCTCAGTCTGCACTGCTTTTGATTTCAATGAATGCCTTAGTGGGTAAAGAGGCACAGGCCATTTGGCTTACTTGTCTCTTCTGCCCTCTTTCTTGTGTCTTGAACCCTCCTCAGATCCATTATTCCTACTGGTTCCTTTGAATCCCATCTTCCAAACAAACGTACTGCTTCCCATTGCCTACACATGCTCCTCACATCTCCTTTTGTTTTCCTTATGTGGCTCCCTCCACTGAGACAACTCCTATGCTAGTATGTGAGCCTAATTGTTAAATTCGTCCTTGTGTTAAGAAGGGTGAGTGGAGGGGCACCTGGGTGGCTCAGTCCATTAAGTGTCCAACTCCTGGTTTGGGCCCAGGTCATGATCTCATGTTTCGTGAGTTTGAGCCCTGCATCTGGCTCCATGCTGACAGTGTGGAGTCTGCTTCGTATTCTCTCTCTCTCTCTCTCTCTCTCTCTCTCTCCCTCTCTCTCTGCCCCTCCCACACTCTCTTTTTCTTCAAATCAATAAACTTAAAAAAAAAAAGAAGGGTGAGTGGTAACCTCTCTGAGAATCTAACCCCAAATAGACACCCTCTTTGAACTCTCCCTATACCTATTACATAATTTTTTCATAGCAATTCATTGAGATATTTGGATATGAATATAAAATCATCCTCTTTAGAGATTTTACCAATCTGCAAAATCCTTGAGGGAAGGATTGCTTTCATCTTTATATCCTTAGTACCTTAGGTTTATATGGCTTTTGTTTACTAAGTTGTTTCTACTGATGTTTATAGCTCTATGATAGTTACCTGATAATCTATATTCTCAAAATGCTCCTTAACTCAATTTGCTAATTCTACTCAGTATAGTTGATCTACATAATCTATCAAAATCTAAAAGCACCTAGCTTTTTTAAGAACTGCAAGTCTGAATCCTTAATGCTATCATCCTATATGAGAAACAAATAGAGTTTATACAATACTTTTGCTCTTGATAATTTTTGTGGACTGTTTCACCTAATTAGTGAGATTACTGGGAACAATTTAAATTTTTCTGTAGAATTTGTTCATTTATCATGAGATACTACCTCCTTAAAGAGGAACCATACATAGGTTGAGTTTAGTGGATCTTATTATTTTGAAGCCTTTTTCCTAGTATCTTTGCAAGAAATTAATACTAGCATATTTTTTAGGAATAAGTTCTGATCTTAGCACCTGATAATCCAAGCCATATATATTCAATTCCTCTAATGCTCTTAGGAGAGTACAGATAATACCTGTCATATTCACTACTGAATTCCAAGAGGTTTTCACAGAGCTTGGCACATAGTAAGTTCACAGTATACTTTTGCTGAATTGATGACTAAATCAATGATAAAATATTGCATACAAGTTCTCTAGTCATTAACACAGTGGTGATAAGAATTTGCCTCTAACCTTTCCCTTACAGGATGATCAAGAGTTCTGAAGAAACAACTGAATGTGATGAATAATTACATGCAGAAACAAGATTGAATATAAAGTATATGAAAATCCAAATTGTTGTTCAAGCGGATATAGTTTAGTACCTTTATAGACAATTGCCAAGCAACTTTATTTAACATGCTACTTCACCTTTTAATATTATTCTTTTTCAAAAGTGAAAATGATGCAGGAAACTTACCAAGTATTTATAATGGAGTTAGTTGATTGGTCGTTCCAGCCATCAAAGTTTTCTGGGCCACGGTCAACTGTTCTTTGCTTTCTGGTACATAACTTTGTAATTGCAATAGAATACTTGCTGAAACACTTGAGGAGATCCCTAAAGAAATATTCCTTAGAAAGTTTTGATCTATTCTGTAATTGCTTCTGTACCAAAGATATAAATCAAACTAGTTTATTTTCATAACAAAAATTTCAACTTCTTATTTATCTGGATTCTAAAAGCTGTAAGAGATGTTCAGTGAATAGCATAACACATTTCTTGCAGGCACCTAACCATCTCAAACTGTCAAGGGCACAGCAAATGGTGTTGATGGATGCTACGAGTGTTCAGAAGCTGGGCATCACAATCACCTGTGCAATGATCTGTATCAATACAGATCTCAGTCAATGTATATTAACACAGATTTTCAGGCCTCATCTGCTGAGATTCTGGTTAAGGATTACACAATTTTTATGTATTGAAAGTACTTAGACTAAAACAGAGATGTGTAAAAAAATAAAATCATAATGCTGAAGAGGACTTCACTCGGCTCTAATTCATCTCAAACTTCCAGCAGAAAAACCAAGCCCTCGGAGAGAGGTAAAACTCTCTCTCTTGTATAAATCCTATAGAAAGCCATTAATCAATTTCTCTTTACAATGTATCTTATTGTCTTTAACCCACTTTAAGATTAGCACCTTATATTTGTATACTATACATGCGTGTTTTCAGATGAGAACAGAGTATTTGAAATTAAGGGATGAAAGCCTTTTTTCCAGATATGTTCATTTTTGTCCACATCCATGGCACGTTCTGACCATTTTGGGTCTACCCAAGAATATCCACAAACACGTATCAGCCGGTAAAGTACAGATTTGGGAAGAGCTTTTTGCCTCTTTGTTCCCATAGTTATTGTCCAACACAAGCCTGTGAAAGCATCTGTGCTTTGGCTTGTTTACTGTGCATTCTCAATGCCTACAAATGCAAACAGACAGATTAGGAGAATAGGCAGCCGTTCCTTTTAGCAGGGCTTGTAAGTACCACACAAATTGCACCTCAAATGCCTTCAGGTGTGGAAAGAACTGCATCTCCTTTTGTGTAATTGTGAGGCCAATAATTAGCTTCAAGCTAAAGAGGGACTAGCGAGACTTCCTCTCTGATCAGACAGAGAGATAAGAGTGAAACACTACCTGACAGTTTGTCCGTGGTCCTCCGACGAAATGACAATTTTAATGGGCTATGATAAGCTCATTTACTTTAGAGGTAAAGGAAAACCCTTCACAATGAAACATTCCCAAGAACCGGGGAATTTAAAGCAAGTATCAAACATATTTATTGTGCTTATTGAATGACAGGGAAATTGGTAGATAAGGGGCAATGAGCCAGCACTGATACCTAACAAAAGGCGTGCTTTTTTTCTCCATGCTTTGGAACACAGAGGGAGAGGAAAACTGGGATCTAGAGTTATGGTTGGAAAGGGTATGCTGGAAGAGGTGTGTGGAGCACGTTGCAGAAATTGCAACTGCTAACTTTCTTCATTGGAGCCTGTCTACAGGCAACATTCGCAACTTGCCCTGGGGAGGGGCTGTCTTGAAGCTGATGTCCTAAAAAGGAGGCTCCATTGCCACGATCCCTGGTTGTGCTAGGGATGTCTTGTTGAAGCACCATGTCGCTAAAGAGCAGTTTCCCATCAATAGCTTTCTTGGTCTCACACTCAGAAACCTGCAGTGGAAATAGAATACCTCTGCTCTTTTGCTGTGCACATGAAAGGAACAGGAGAGAGGTGGGAGTGTTCTGATCCTTTAAAACAAGCTCCCAAGCACTTCACTGTCTTGAAAAACCCTTGTGAAGCTCCCTACTCAAGCGCACGTCTGAGTGGCATTGTGCACAGTGCATTAACTCAACGCTTGCTCTGCACTTTACTTGCAGCCTGGTTGAAACAGCCACCTTTGTGAGTCCTTTGTGCCAGGAGCCCCCATTCTCCAGCCTGGCAGCAGCATGTCAGCAGGGACAATGGAAGCCAGTACTTAACATGGGTTGACAAAAAGTTGGTAGAAAGAGTCTCCGTTCTGTTCCCTGCTTTTCCGTAGTCTCTTGCCCTAAGCAAGTCACTTGGCCTCCGGGTCCTCTGCTTCTGTCCCTGTATGTCAAAGGTATTGGACTGGTTGAATTTTAAAAGCATCATCATGTTTAAACCACCTCTGATTTTATTTCCCTGGGAATTATTTATACTCCCCAGAATTCTGGGCTCAAAAATGTGAATGCTAGTTTTGAATAGAGATTTAAAGTGTGTTTTGTCACCCACACCAGGGGAGACTGTGACTGAGCTGTTTGGGGAAGCAAATCCTTCCAGTATCCTTGCAAGGTGTTCTCCATTGTTTTGCAGGATTTAGCCCAGGGAAGGGAGATGAGCATTTAAGCTGAATGGCTGGGCTAGCCAGCAGCAGAGTGCAAGGATAGGGTTTGTTGAATAAGAGTTCAGCAGGCGTGACTGTTACCTTTTTATGTGAACCCACTCCCTGGATGTGTTCTTTACCTTTTCATGTTCTTTAAACTTTTTATTTTCATGGAAGTTACTTATATGATTCATTTAAAGATCAAAATGCTCTGGAAGGCATATTCTAATAATTATACAGCAGTTCCTGGTTCCCCTTCTCCTGCTGTTGATTCCAACTCCTCAGGCCAGTTGCCTCCCACTCTTCACCTCTCCTGCCATCTGCTTCCATTTTTCCATCAAAGCTTTTATGGCTGTAACTTGATTATTCAGCTTTGGACACTCATAAAGATGACTGGTACTGACCATACTAGTTCTTCTCTTCCTCCTGGGAGCATGGGAAGACTCCCAGTCTCCTTGGGGATTACATCAAGACCAAGAGAGATCTACTCGTGTGAGCAGAAAATGACAGAACAGATAAATGTACCCCTTTTTAAAGAATTTTTTTTTCCCATTAGACACATTCGACCAGCCTGCCACTGGCTTGCTCCAGGCAGTACTGGCTTCTGCTGTCATCCTAGGGCTTCCTTCCTTATTGTCCTAGGAATTCCCTTCACTTCTTTCCTGTGTTGGATGCTCTGATTACAGAATCCCGACCATGATCTTGAGTCATTCTCTCATTTTGAGGGCTAACATCCTCAAATAGCCCCTTGAGAAAGGTGCCCATTCTCTTGGCCTTTACAGATTTAAACACTTTTATTCTTTTTGCTCTCATTTTAGTTAGGTTTCAGAAGAAATCTGAGATTGACGTGTCTATTCAGTTGTTTCACTCAACCAATAAGAAGCAGGCCAGTGATTTCTTTGTAATATTTTTTTAAATGTTTATTTATTTTTGACAAAGAGAGAGGCAGAGAGAGAAGGGACAGAGGATCTGAAGCAGGCTCTGTACTGAGAGCAGAGAGCCCAACGCGAGGCTCAAACTCATGAACAGAATTGTGAGACCATGACCTGAGCCAAAGTCGGACGCTTAACCGACTGAGCCACCCAGGCGCCCCTCTTTGTAATATTAAACTCAACTTTGGATAAATGCCACATCAGTGTGAAGTAAATAAGGCTTACTGTACCCATTGGGGATACTGTCATGTTGATTTCCTCATAAGGGATGGCATGATTTTGTTCAAAATTATTTAGATATTAGATTGCTTTCTGCATTTCTAACCCCACACCAAAATTACACTCAGTGCTTTCTTCCCTGAAACCTATCCCTTCTCTTTTACCTTACAGAGATTGATAGCAATCATACCTACAATTAATCAGATCTTAAATCTCAGACATCTGGTTCCTCTTGCTCTCCAAGTCCATGTTCAGAAATACAGTATCCTTTCTATCCTACCTTTTTGCATTTGGTCCCACCTTTTTCTTTTCTTTCCTTTTCTTTTCTTTTCTTTTCTTTCTTCTTTTCTTTTCTCTTCTCTTCTCTTCTTTTCTTTTCCTTTCTTTTCTTTTTTAAGTTGGAAATCTATAAATCTATTAAACACCTTTCCTCATAAGTTGTTTGTAGGATCAGTTTTTAACTAAATGATATAGATGACTTTTTTTGGCAAACAGTTGTTTCAAGACCCCATTATAAGGCCATTTTCAGAGTTGTTCTCCCTCTTCATTTATTTTTATTTGAGTATAGTTGGAACACAGTGTTACATTGGCTTTAGGTATACAACTTAGTGACCTGAAAAGTTTACACATTACACTATGTCCATCACAAGTATAGCTACCGTCCTTTTTTTATGGCTGTGCAATATTCCATTATATATATCGCATTTTCCTTATCCAGTTGTCTATTGATAGGTACTTCAATAGGTTGCTTCTGTATCTTGGCTATTGTAAATAATGCTGCCGTAAACATTGGGGTGCATACATTTTTTTCAAATTAGTGTTTTCATTTTCTTTGGATAAATACCCAAGAGTGGAATTATTGGGTGATATGGTATATCTATTTTTAATTTCTTGAGGAACCTCCGTACTGTTTTCGAAAGTGCCTATACCATTAACCGTGTATGAGGGTTCCTTTTTCTCCACATCCTCACCAATACTTATTTCTTCTCGTTTTGATTTTAGCTGTTCTAACTGGTGTAAGGTGATTTTGCAGTTTTTATTTGCATTTCCCTAATGATTAGTGATGTTGAATATCTTTTCATGTGTCTGTTGACCATCTGTGTGTCTTCTTTGGAAAATTGTCTATTCAAGTCCTCTAACCATTTTTAATCAGATTTTTTTGGTGTTGAATTGTATTTGTTCTTTATATATTTTAGATATTACCACCTTTTATTTTTATTGCAATGCCTACACTTTGTTCAACTCTTGTTACAGCTCAGCCAGATTTCTGGGGCCTAACAAAAAAAAAAGTGGGTGACTTCAGCTGCAAGAACCGAAGGATGGACTGGAAGAGGCATTATCTTAATTACAGTTTTTTTCTTAGTTTATTTATTTATTTTTGAGAGAGACAGAGACAGCACAAGTGGGCGAGGGGCAGAGAGAGAGGGAGTGAGAGAATCCCAAACAGACCCAATGCAGGGCTCAAACCCATGAAGCTGTGAGATCATGCCCTGAGCTGAAACCAGGGGTCAGATGCTTAAGTGACTGAGCCATTTATATACTATAAATTGGGTATAGACTATACCCAATTATAGCTTAAATGTAATTAAAATGTATTAAATTCTAACTCCCCAATCAAAAAAGAACTCCAGAGGTAGGCAGTTGCTGGATTGGTTAGCAGCTTAATGATGTCATCAAGGACCCACAGGCTTTGCTATCTTCTGTTCTGCTATTCTAAGTGTGTCAGTAATAGCTACCTAGTCACAAAATGGCTGCTACAGTGCTATCACAAATTCTTCCCAGTCCCCTAGTCCCAATTTGACTTGTCCCTCCTGTGTTTCGGGAACTATCTACATTCTTCCTTCTGTTATAATTAATAGTGGATATATCTACTTTTTCGGATGAGTTTTTTAATGGCAGCAACTTGAAACTATATGTATCCTCACAGTGTCTTGCTCATAAGAGGTGTCAATAAATGTACACTGGGTTAAATTAATTTACATTGTGGAACTCAGGGTACTTGAAAACAACTCTAACTCCAGACATTCCGCCAACCTTCAAAGTGTCCTAATGAACTTATCTCTCACTAACATGAGCTAATCTCATTCTTCTTGGAGGGATTTTACTCTGTGAATGGCATATTGATGTTTCGCTGGAATGCAATTTACAGATTTGGAATTCCAAGAAGTTCAAAGTAAACAGAATAGACCAATTGGAGTGATTTAAAACAAACAGTATTAGAGATGTGCTTGCATTCTGAACAAAGTCAAGTGCTGAAGGAATACTCATGGAAGGTGTTGATTTATCCATCTCTCATCCTTAGACAGCTTTAAACACTGAAGACAAGGATTGTTCTTTCATGTTACTTTACCTTTGTTAAGTCATTCAACTAATTAACTCATTCATTCAAAGGACACTGAATACATACTAAGTAAAAACAATTTATAGTTTTTATACAGGAACATGCAGCCAAGTGTATTAATAGTTATAACATGTTTGTCAATAGCTGTAGCTTAAGTTTATTTCTCCAGTTACTTGAGTAGGGTTGGTATAAAGGGAATGAAAGAGAGCCATGGAACATTTCTTAAATACAGGGTCTCTTGTGCCAGGTACAAGATCTCAGGTACTTCCTGAGCTGTCTGTATCCACAATGGACCTTCCTACATGAAAGATTAAACCCCACACATTTAGGTCTGTTGTTTGCTTTTAGATGTTTCCCACCAGTGACTTTTAACTTTCCTGAGCTAAGGAAAAAACTGGTGCCTACTTTCCTGTAGACCTTTTCATTGGGTTTTCATAGGATTCTCCTGGTCTGCCATTGCTGCTTACACTCATCAGAAGTAATTGCTTATGGGGCGCCTGGGTGGCTCAGTCGGTTAAGCGTCCAACTTCAGCTCAGTTCATGATCTCACGGTTCATGAATTCGAGCCCCATATCGGGTTCTGTGCAACAGCTCAGAGGCTGGAGCCTGCTTCAGATTCTGTGTCTCTCCCTCTCTCTTTGCCCCTCCCCTGCTCACACTCTGTCTCTCTCTTTCTCAAAAAATAAACATTAAAAAATTAAAAAAAAAAGAAGTAATGGCTTACTTCTCAATCTCCATCTAATTATAAACACATCTATTCTATGAGATCATAAGGGTTTTTTTTGGTGTTTATTCCTAGCTACTGATCATTTGCAACAATTATCTTCTAATAAATCTTATTTAACAGGCAAGATATTTTCATTCAATGTCCTTTTATTATATAAACTTTCCATGCCTCAGTTTCTCCTCTGTAAAATAATAGTCATGCCTAGCACAGGGTTGTTGAGAAATTAATACACGTAAACCATTAGGACACTTCTCTGTAGATGGCTCATGCTCACTACGTGCTGGTTAGTACAAGTAGATTTTAAGTCATAATTAACATATTTTTAAAATGTCTACTCACCTACAAAATCAAAGTCAAGTATCACTGAATTATTGGAAGACACTGACTAGATTTTGTATCTTTCTCCAACCTGAAGATTTAAAGTGATGTTATTAAAAACTTGAAAAAAAATAGGTTTTTCTAAGACTTACTCCTCTCCAAAGACCCTTCCGGCCTTGCATTGTGGATGATGCAAGTATACGTTATTGCTATATTTTTAAAGCACCAATGTCATTTTCATTTTAAAAATCACTGTTAGTACTTTATGTGTATGAAATCTTAGGTCAGTTTATACATGGACCACCAACAATAGCCAGATTTAGTTAATTTTTTTAATCAGTTAAATTTGTTTTTCAAAAGAACACAACTTAGTTATTAAAAATAAAATGAAATATTCATTTGGTTATTGTTAACAATTTTCATTTGATTCATTGTAAGACTGTTATTTAAACTATTAGAATTCTGTACTTTGGATTTTTCATTATAATTACAGTGTTAGGAATTAATAGTAGATTCTTATATTGCAAGTATCACAAGTTTTGACATTTCTGTCCTGATTTCACTTCTGAAGTCTCTGCATTTTCAGTTTTTTTAAATCATTTTAATAAAAATTCTTGTAACAGAAGAAAGCTATTGAGGTTGTCCACTACGGGGAAGATGTCAGCTTCAAGTAAAATGGAAATTTTGAGAATGAATTTTGTCAACTGAATGTAGCAAAGGGTATTTAGTCGTGAACATTTAAAAGAACAGGATTGTCTTTCTAAGCTAGTCACATTCTTGTAAAATAGCCACGTTTTGAAACAGAAACATTAGGATTGTTTAGTTTTCTCTGAAGCAGCATGTTTGGTAAACAGATGGAGAGAATGGGAACATTTTTCAGCTTCCTGCAAAGCCTTTCGATGCATGACTGCACATCATCTCTACAAAGAGAAAATACAAATGAGAGCAACAAGTTCAAAACTGTCCAAACACATACATTTGTCAGAAATACAAAAATGACGGAAAAGACCTCTTGCTATCATCAGTTATTATCCTTCATTAGACTCTGACTTTATTTGAAATGGTAGATTTTTTTTCCTGTGTGTTTTAGAGCTTCTTTGATGTAGCAGTGGAAAAAATAATAAAGGTTAACCTTAATTTTTCTGATTCAGAGTTTTATCGGAGTTTAAAATGCAGCCACCCAAGTTTTTCAACAAAACACACAAATATAGAGAGCAAGATAAAAAGTAATATTAACACTAGAGTTAAGATTAATAAGCTATTTCCACAAGATAGTCAGAAATTTTAGTTCCTTCCACAGGGGGGAAGGGCACAGGATGAGGAAAAATAGTTGGGGAGCTTCCAGGTTGGTGAATGTGTGGACACTGGCACAGTGGTGTGGCTGGAAGGCACGGAGGCTTTGTACCCTTTTCCCCGAGCCTTGACCTACGTATCTCTTCCATCTGGCTGTTCCCGAGTTATAGCTTTTTTATAACAAACCAGTAATCTATCTGAGACATTGTGCCCTGACTTCTGATTGCTGTCAGGATGTGGCCTCTACTCTTTTTTTTTTTTTTTTTTAATTTATGGTAAGTGGCATTAATGTTTTTTTGTTTGTTTTGTTTTTTCCCTTTTTCAATTTTTTATTTAAATTCTAGCTAGTTAATATACAGTGCGATATTGGTTTCAGGAGTAGAATTCAGTGACTCATTGGTTGTATACAACACCCAGTGCTCATCATGACAAGTGCCCTCCTAATACCCATCATCCACTTAGCCCATCTCCCCCCACCTCCCTCCATCAAACCTCAGTTTGTTCTCTATCTTTAAGAGTCTCTTATGGTTTCTCTCCCCCCAACTTCTCTCTTTCTCTCTCTTTAAGTTTATTTATTTATTTTGAGAGAGAGAAAGAGCAAGAGCTGGGGACGGGCAGTGAGAGAGTGGGAGAGAGAGAGTCCCAAGCAGACTCTGTGCTGTCAGCATGGAGCCGGTCGCAGGGCTCAATCTCACGGACTGTGAGATCATGACCTGAGCTGAAATCAGCAGTTGGACTGTCAGTGAAGTGAACCACCCAGGTGCCCCTGGCATCTGCCTTTGATAAAAATAAAAACCTGAGAAGTCTGGTTTTAAGAGCTTGAAAGACAATGAGGTTATTCTCCTGTGAGGCGCCTGAGGAACGCTGATTCTGGTCTACAGATTCTGGAGCTAAAAAGGTAACTTTCACCTCTGCTGCCAGTGTCTGGCTTTCAAGCTCCTCCAAACCAAAGTCTGAGATATTTAGACTTGAACAAAAGCGATACTGGGCACAGTGGCACATCTAGCATGAGGCTTTCCTGAAGCAGAATTGGAAAACAAAGATCATTTTGGAGAAGAAACAGAATTATTGAGTGGAAATGATGACTAGCCTGGAGTGCCTAGCAGGGAAAAACAAAATCAGGAAAGCATTACAAGACTGGAGTTCTGAGTGTTTTGATGAGGCAGTATGGGTGAATTGATATGATGACCCATGGATATATTTTTCCTAATAAAAAATCGAGAAAGGGTTGCCTATTCTGTGAGCTGCTCTGAGTCTAGAGTGGCTCAGTTAGTTCTGGAAAGCGGGCATGACCTCCAAACAGCTCCCACGGAGATATTGAGGGTCATGTGTTAGACATAGATCAGTCACTGAATTAGGGACACTATGTATGGTAAGAAGAGTTCCAACCCACTTCTACTCCTGGCTTCTAGATGTCTTTGAATATATCACGTTAATGTAGTTCCTACTGTAGTCCCTAGGAAATGTTTGTCTCACTGACCAGATTTTTCGGAGAATTTAATTTAAAATGTTTATGAATGCAATTTGAAGACTTAAAGCAGTTGGAAGCTCATCCATCCTTTACCAAATAAAAAGATTCACCTGCAGATGAACATAGGCATGGGGACTTTCATAACACTCCCTGGCTATTGAGATCTGCACTGACCAACACTTGCCCCCAGCCACAGGTGACTATTGAGCATGTTTTCAGTGTAACTAATAGAAAATTTAAAATAACATATGCAGTTTACATTTGTGACAGTGCTAGTCTACATAATGGCTCAGATAACCATGGTCTGTACTCACTGCAAAGCTAGGCAGCTTATTTTGACTTGGTAGAGCTTCTGTTTGAAGTTCCTAGAGTAGTTTTCTTCATTTCCTAGTGACTTGGTCTCAGAAAACAAGGCAGAAACTGGGGACGGAATGAGGGTGGCGACTACTGATGGTTTCTTACATCAAGACGTTTGTGGAAAGGGATAACGAAGAAAGAGTCCTGATAGTAAATATGTTGAAAATGGTAGGTTTTCATTAATGGCATCGCTGTGGCATGCTTGAGAACCGGCCAGAGTAATAGGATAAGAGCCATGCTACATAAAACACCATTATTCATTGGGAAGTAAAGTGAGAGCTATGCTTTCCAACCTGATTTTTAATTATAAATCTGAAACATAGGTTTATCAGTTCCCACAGAAAGAGTAAGAAGTAAGGGTAATCCCGGTGCTTTATCTGTTGGTAAATTCCAAGTCCAGATAGATTTTTCTCAATTCAAACAGAATTAAAGACTGGAGAAAAACGAAAGATAAGAACGAAACTGCTTGGGCCAATAGAAAAAAAAAAATCCTGTAGAACAAGTGAGTAGAACCACTACAGTGAAGGCTTGGTAGAGGAGCATAATTTTGAAAGAAAAAAAATTTCAAAAAGTTTAAAATTCACTTAAAATACCTAAAATTTCACTGGAGTACTTCAGGAACAAAGGTTTGCGTGGGGACTTTAAATTCTGAGCCAAAGACAAGGCAAAAAAAAAAAAAATACTAGGAAGTTTCTACATTGGCCCTAAAAGAGACTCTTCCTTTCTCTAGTCACCCAGTTGATGTCACTGAGAATTAGATTTGGGTCCTGTAGTTAATAATTACATGGTTGATTGATGTTATAGCCTTGTCAAATTTCATGTAAAAATAAAGGCTTTGGTTGGAAAGAATGAAATACTGAGATTTGAAATGGCTAAGATTTGGAGGATTTAGATAGCTCGGGATTTAGAGTGCCTCAGACCCCAAATCCCTCTGTTTCCTCTACCAGCAAAAGTAGTCTCTGTTGAGAGGCTCATCTTGCCTTGCTTGGAGACTCTATTATGACTTTATGTAAGGTAGCTAGTTTGGAAGAGGGTGCCAATTTTCCCCGTGATCTAACTTTAGTACACTTCAGTGCCTTTAGATCAATAGTGAGAGCTAGATAGCAGCATATTCCTAAGGGTCAATTATGAACCAACCCAGGAGGAAAAGACCCACATTCCAAGAGAACTGTAACATTTTCTAACTTATTTTGGGTAGGATGTGGGAAGTATGGCTTCCATTATGGAAATATGGAAGTAATGGCTGCTGAGAATTCTAGACTAGATAGGATAAAACACAATTTTAGAGTTTATTTATATAGCTGCACTTAACAGATTTTGGTTTTAGTGTTCTAGCTTGAGGATCTTATTTGTTTGCTTAGTTGGTAAGCCAAAATTGGACTCGATAGTGGTTTGGACTGAATAAATTTGAGATACCAGACATAATGTGCTCTATTGCAGAGGATGAAATAAGATGATTAGTGATACAAAGATGGATATAAGGTGGATTTATCATGTGTAAGTAGTTACCTTCCAATCCTGTCCCCTGAGAAGACACACCCTTCATCAAGACGTGGAAAAATACACTAGATAACTAATGCCAATTCCCTAGAAAAGTGCTGCACTGGAGGCTAAAATGAGGGGAGATACTGCCTTTGAAATATGTCCCCAGATTTTAGTGGAGATAATGGTATCCTAGGGTAGCAGAAGCTGGGAATCAACACTTAACCTCAAGGATCAAAATGGATATGAGTATCATAATAGGCATCAAGCCTGAGATTTTTTTATAGCAGCTAATTGATCACTAAGACTGAATTGCCTGGATAGCCCTCCCAAATCTAAATTAGTGTTTAATAACCAACAGAACTCTAGATCTAATGAACCAAGGCCTGAATTGGGTCATTACCTGAGTCAAATGACAGATTCAGAGACTTCAGTAAGTCTTCCTTCTAGTCTTCCCTAAAAGGATCTGAAACCACTTCCAGAATCATAAAATACTGAGGATTAGGTTAGGATCAGAGGAGGAAATACTCAGAATTTTGCAGAATTACGAACTACTGGTTGGGAGTTATTTCCTGGGAACACAGAATTCTACCTGTGCTGTATCCTTTAGAGTGGAAGCTTATGGAATTCAGGTGAAAAATGGAGAATTTATCTTAGTGTGAGCTAAGAGAGTCCATGAAGCTATTTGGTGTTTGTTTCATCAATGCCTAAATGTATAGTTGGAATATATTTTTTTTTTAATCATCTTTCAGAATCCTCAATTCCTGTCTTTGTTTCTCTAACGTGTGGAGGAACATATTAGTACTGATAGAAAGCATGATGTGGAAGTCCCTGGAGTTCCCATTAATTAACAAAATTGTAAGCCAAAGCAATATTTATCCCTGAGGAAATCAGGTGACAGTACGTTGCCAAATATTTGAATGATGAATCTTAGAGAACAAGAATAATTATTACAAGTTTAATCAAGTGTGACTTCAATTCTAGCTGCTGTTGCATTGGAGACTCTGGCAGGTGGTAATCCTCAATAATCTTGAAAGTGGCTTTTTTCACATGGCAAGGATAGCTGTATACTTTTACCAAGTTACTTCAGGGTTATGTCAACTCTCCGACTCTAGATATTAGTTTAGACTGAGAGACTTGATAATTTTGCCCTCCCATAAGACATCACGATGATAGAACCCAATCAGAGATAAGAAGAAGATATCTTTGACCCTTCTTGCTTAAAATGTGGGGGTGGGGGGAGAAAGGGGCTAGGGAGACACTCCCTCTTGCTGTGTATGAGTTGAGCACTTGTGAGGAATCTAAAAATGTGATTAAAGAAAGTGTGTTTAGATAAATGAGGTGAAGAATGTTTGGCCAATCCACTATCCACATGTTTTCGCCTTTGCACCAAATTCACTTTTTGGACTCTAGATCACATCATGCCTAAAAGTCAGAACTGGGTGAGGGTTTGACCAGGGAAATGGAGCTTATATCTGTAGAAGTCCCTACTGGAGAGAAAGAAACTAAAATTCGGGTTTCACTTCCTGCTCTTCTCTTGGTGCTGGATTCAACTCTACTGTTCCTGGAGTTCAGTTAAGGAATTCCTTGCTGGTTTATCATTTGAGAGTCCAGCCCCAGAGTGGATTAAAGATTTAAACACAAAACATGACACTTCTACCACTCACAAAACTAGAAGAATATATCAGAAAATATTTAACTAATTTCAGAATTGACAAGGAATTTAAAATCATAAAAGCAATGCAAGAAATAATAAGATATATTTGATGGTATACATGTTTCATATTTCTAAACACAAAAAACAAACCTCAAAGAAAACAGAAAACTTAGACAATGTATTTATGGCAAATAAGACAGGCAAAATGTCCTTAGTAATGATATTTAATGAATAAGAAAAACTACAAAACAGGCATTCTTATTTGCAATTGCTGCATGTATAAATTGGTTCAGTTTTTCTGGAAAGAAGTACACCCATGTCAAGAGCCTTACACCTAATTATTTGACTTAGTTATTTTATTTCTAGGAATCCATTCCAAGGACATAATCACAAATATGGACAAGGTTATGTGCTACAGACTTTCTACTGGGAAAATTATAGACAATTCAAATAGTAAACCATAGGGCAGGTAATTGCTTAATAAAATATGGTCTGGTAAAGTGATAAAAAAATACATGAGGCCATTAAAAACTTATATTTTTAAATAACATCAATAGCATAGTTTGAATATGCTCATGATAAGTTGTTAATTTTAAAAATAATCAGTAAATAATCTATACACACAATTTGATTAATAGATATCTATATTAATATAGATAGACACAGAACTACATTTATTTTTTAATGTAATTTATTGTCAAATTGGCTTCCATACAACACCCAGTGCTCATCCCAACAATTGCCCTCCTCAATGCCCATCACCCACTTTCCCCTCTTCCCCACCCCCAATCAGGCCTTAGTTTGTTCTCTGTATTTAAAAGTCTCTTATGGTTTGCCTCCCTCCCTCTCTGTTTGTAACTTTTTTTCCCCCTTCCCTTCCCCTATGGTCTACTGTTAAGTTTCTCAAGATCCACACATGAGTGAAAACATATAGTATCTGTCTTTCTCTGACTGACTTATTTCACTTAACATAATACCCTCCAGTTCCATAGCCGCGCTTTCAACAATAGCCAAATTATGGAAAGAGCCTAACTGTCCATCAACTGATGAATGGATAAAGAAGATGTGGTTTATATATACAATGGAATACTACTTGGCAATGAGAAAGAATGAAATCCTGCCATTTGCAGCAACGACATGGAACTACATTTAAAAGTTAGCATTGTAGCTTTGCGCCGTGGCAGTATCATAGCCGATGAGGTTTATCTGAGGTGCGATTATTGCTAATTAAAAGTTAGCATTGTAGTATCCAAAATCTATAAAGAAGTCACCACACTCCACACCCGAAAAACAAATAATCCAGTAAAGAAATTGGCAGAAGACATGAATAGACACTTTTCCAAAGAAGACATCCAGATGGCCAACAGACACATGAAACAGTGCTCAATGTCACTCATCATCAGGGAAATACAAATCAAAGCCACACTGAGATACCACCTCACACTGGTCAGAGTGGCTAAAATGAACAAATCAGGAGACTATAGATGCTGGCGAGGATGTGGAGAATCGGGAACCCTCTTGCACTGCTGGTGGGAATGCAAACTAGTGCAGCCACTCTGGAAAACAGTGTAGAGGTTCCTCAAAAAATTAAAAATAGAACTACCCTATGACCCAGCAATAAGACTGCTAGGAATTAACCCAAGGGATACAGGAGTGCTGATGCATAAGGGCACATGTACCCCAATGTTTATAGCAGCACTTTCAACAATAGCCAAATTATGGAAAGAGCCTAAATGTCCATCAACTGATGAAGGGATAAAGAAGATGTGGTTTATATATACAATGGACCACTACCTGGCCATGAGAAAGAATGAAATCTGGCCATTTGTAGCAATGTGAATGGAACTGGAGGGTGTTATGCTAAGTGAAATAAATCAGTCAGAGAAAGATAGGTACCATATGTTTTCACTCATATGTGGATCTTGAGAAACTTAACAGAAGACTATGGGGGAGGGGAAGGGGAAAAAAAGTTACAAACGGAGAGAGAGGGAGGCAAACGGTAACAGACTTCTCAATACAGAGAACAAACTGAGGGTTGATGAGGGGTGGGGGATGGGCATTGAGGAGGGCAATTGTTGGGATGAGCATTGGGTGTTGTATGGAAGCCAATTTGACAATAAATTATATTAAGAGAGAAATAAAGACAGACAGACAGAGAAAGAAAGAAAGAAAGAAAGAAAGAAAGAAAGAAATCCCCAGGTGATTCTAATGCATCACACACACAAAAGTTAGCATTGTTTATATTAGATAGTGATATGCTGTGGACAATTTAATTTTTCTTTGTTATATCTCACATATTTTTAATACAATAAATGTATGCTACTATCATTACCAGTAACCAATATGAATTTTAAAATTAGCAGGCCTGTTTTATTCACTATTGTGATGTCCCTTATCTCACCTCTTCTGATATTTTAGAATACTTTGGGGAATAGCTCCGAGATGAATGAATTTGAAGAAGTGCTTTGAAATATCTTTCGAGAGGTCATTGGTGATTGGTCTGTTTATGAAATTTTTTTAAATAGTTCTACTATTTTGGCCTGTGCAATCTTTCCATTATTTGATATTTATTTGTATCAATATGTAACAGCTTCTCTCCTAAGATATTTTAAGGCAGTTTACAATACAGACTATATGCAGTAAGTTCTTTTATAAGTAAATGAAAATGTTAAAAGCAAATGGAAGCATAGGGCTAGGGAAAGAAGGATGAAGCAAATAAGGTATTGTTTGGCATTGCCATGATTTATATGACTGAGCATTAGACATGACTCTTGTGTGGCTAGCACAAAGAAAAACCAGTGAAAATATCATAGGCCTTAATATCAGGAGGGAAAATGGCATGCTTGGGGAATGGAGTAGGAGTGGGTGGGGAAAGGGTCATTAGAATGTTTTTCCAGAATGGAGCATGTGTGGTTTGAAGTCTTCCTTCAAAGGTGATAATGGTTAATATTTCTCTGCCAGACATTCTGTCATAATTAATGTCTGGCAGAAATAGGTGTTAGGAAAAGACTCTCCATCGGCTTCTCATGTTTCTGCAAGTCCTCCAACTAGAGGTGCTGATTACCTTTATCTTTACACGGATTTTTGTGTAAGAGAAAGCCTTTAAATAGAGAGATAGTGTCTCCCTCTAGAGCAGAAGGCAGGTTTACTTCCTGTCCAGTATGTTAAAGACAGTTTTTTCCTCTAGAACAAGTCACATGGGTTTGCTTGGTGCCCATGATAAAAGATCAGGGTTCTCTACACATGGGGCTTTTGAGCTGTCATTCAAATTCATTTTGTGTGTCACATCCACCCGCATCCCTGTCTCATTTGCATGGGATTTGGGATAAAGAGAAGTGTAGCAACCAAGGTGCTTCTGCTGCCTGCTGTGCATCCGTGAAGCTAGAAGATGAACTCATTGGCTTGAAGAAAGGGTACAGTTACAGACTCTCCACAGTTTTCGACAATGATTTGAAAGAGGAGGCTTTTCATGAAGCCCCAAGGGCTCACAGGCTTGGGCAAGTCTGTCTGAATGGACTGAAGTGAAAGTCAGAGAAAGGAGGAAATCGTTGATAGCCAGCGAGGGCCCCAAGTTAATTTATTTAAAGGAAACTAATTGCGGTGCACAGTATGCGAGTTAATCATACAGGTTAACAAGACAGGTAACAACTCTAGCAATTCCTGAAGTTAATGGCTGAAGCAATGGCTCAAAAATGTAATTATTTTCAAATATCTTCTAATTCGTGTTGAAGAAATCAAGCTAAAAAGATGTCTCCTTTTTGTGTAACATTTGTACATAATGACACCAATGCAAGGCATGCTTAAGTCTTCACACTTCAAAGAAATGACCTTTAAGCCACACTTAGGGAAAGTAAGCTAAAATCAGTAGGCATTCCAGTTGCCAAGGACACTTGTAATCATTTCCTTAATTGTCTTTGACAATCTTATCATTAAAGATGTGCGACATTAATTAATGATGGAACATCTATTCCTGGAAAAATAGGCCTCGGAGGCACAATAGAGAGCTTATTCTTCGTACATTCTTTGTGAGCGCTGTTTCTACAGCGTGGGTCATCCATGTTGCAAGCGTTGCCTGGATGGCATGTAAACATTTGGAGCACTCGATTGTATGAGAATTGGATTGAATAAAATCAATGCTGATAATGCTGAAAATATGTTCAAAACCGATGTTCCCTAAAGAAGCTTTTATGCCTAGATTAGTATCAGTGTTTAATTGACAGCCTCTTCACTTGGTTAATTACTTGGTCTATTGTGGCAGGGAGAGGGAGGAAAGGACAAAAAGCATTTGTGTTACGAATAGTTGCCAATAAGGGAATTGAATGAGAGCAAGCCGAACACCCTGCTGCAGAATATTATATTACATAAAGTCTTCCTTGTATACAATATGAATTTTTTTGAATGACTGTCCTTAGAAAAATGGAAATTGTTGAAATAGACCCTGTCTTTCAAAACACAAATTAGCGCCTTTGTGTTTTTAAGATACCATGGAGGACAAACTCTGGGGTGAATTTTTGCCTTCGTGTACCATCTGCTGTAAATAAAAGGATACAGAAACTGAGATATGAAAGCACATGTTGAGGATTTATCCTTTGTACCTTTGAACTTCTGTGTAAATTAAACTTTTTTTGCCACCAAAGGAAATATAAATTGAGAAACTATGAAAACATATGCACACATTTATTCTTTATTTTATCATACGGTACCTTTAATTTATCATACAGTAGTTTATAATAGCTCTTTCTTTATTTAAGTTTATTTATTTTGAGAGAAAGAGAGTGTGAACAGAGGAGGGACTAAGAGAGAGAGAGGGAGGGAGAGAATCCCAAGCAGGCTCTGCGCTGTCCGTGCGGGGCTCTATCTCACAAACCTGATGGTGACCTGACCCGAAATCAAGGGTTGGATGCTTAATTGACTGAGCCACCCAGGTGCCCGTGAAATAGCTATTTCTTTCCTAGATTCTTCTGAATAATTTATGGCAACCCCTATTTACTCTGCCATAGCACCATGATGTTCAAAGATATTGCAAATATAAATAGATTCAGAAAAGGAGCTAGTCTTAGTTTGTCTTCTTTTCTGGTACATCCTCATCAGTCTGACTTCCAAACATTGGTGCTCCCAAGACTGTCTAAGGCTCAGCCTGTGGTCCTCTGCTCTCCTCTTTTTCCATGTACTTCTTTAGTGACCTCATTTAGCCTCATGGCTTTAACTGTCATCTATATACTGATGACTCCCTTGATTGTATTTCCAGCCCGTGCCTCTTCCCTGAACTCCGCGTGGATGTCTGTTGAGTATTTTCAGCTTACCAAGTTCAGCTTTAAACCTCTGTGTTCTCCTTCTCCTCTGCTCCTCCCACAGCCCTCCTGTTTATTGCTCCATTTTCTCCCGACCACCCTATCATCCCTACAACTGGAGTAGATCCCAGAAAACATTGAGGGTTTTTTAAAAATCTCTCACCACTTTATCATTTCTTACTTATATATTACAATAGTCCCCTAACTGAGACCCTTCTCCCATTCTCTTCTCCTCTTTCATACTATTTTTAGTTGCCTTTATTTGAAACCTAAGTATTTTACACATGCTACCTATTTTAATTCTCATGAAACATTTTGGCGTGAGCACAATTACACCAATTTTATAGATAACATGAAGATCATAAAGGTTGAGGCATTTATAAGGAGCAGAACCTGACTTTAAGCCCAGCCTTTCTGATTCCTATGTTTATGTTCTTTCTATTAAACCACAGCATGTATTATATTCAGGATATTAAACACCTGTTAACATAATGAAAACATTAGTCAGACCAGTTGTTTTCTGTCATCAGATACTGATGGAATGAATACTTCATTTTCAGGCATTGGTTTTGTTGGAAACAAACCTGTATCTGCACTTTAATAAGCCTCTTCCTTTGTGTGGGCTGGACACTGAGCAAGTCGCTGTCCTTTGTGGGAAAAGCAATGGGAACATTGGACAGGGAGCCAAGGAAAAGCACAGGGAAAGAGCATGACTTGGCTCTACCAGGCAAAACTTGATCTGTGCCACGGATACTCATTCAAATGAATTTATGGGCTTTTTAAAAAGATCATCATTAGTGCCAAAAATCAAAGCCAAAGAGTCAGGCCATGCTGGATGATGTGAGGGACACTAAACAAGTAAATGGTCAGGCAGTTCCTACAGTTTTATCTCAACGTGCATCATACTTGGATTAATATTTATTTATGCAAGATATTTATCTTTTTGTTTCAGTTGGAAAGAGAACTAGACCTCACAAGTCATCTAATTTGTCCTTTTTAATTTAGGCCTAGATTGGTATGTGTCCAAATGAATGAGTATCTTCTGTGTGCTTAAAGATTTCTAGACCGGAATTACCCTCCATTGCCTATTCCAGCAAAATGGCAAGGATCGTTACACTGATGGCACGCTGATTTCTATACATAAATGTGATATCAGCCCTACTAAAGCCAAGATTAGAAAACATTTACTGAGTGCTTTTTACATGCAAAGTAGGTATTATTATTCCCAGTTTGCAGGTGAGAAAATTGAGACTCAGATGGATTAAGTAACTGGCTAACATCATACCACTAGTTAGTTGCAAACATTCTCTCTGGGCTGTACACCTGCAGCCTAGTGTTCCTTTCCTCTATGATTATTAACATGAAAATGTAGGACAACAAAAGCAAAGGCAAACACCTTACACTTTGATAATGATGTTTTATTTACATAGAAATGTAATAATTCTGCCCTTGTGAACACAGGACTTCACAGTTAACATCATATCATAATGCCACTTCAGCGGACTCATGGCTGTGACTTTATCCATAGAGAAAACATTATTCAGATGAAATAATAATTGAATATGCTTCATTTGTTTATTGTCTGTGGTTCCCCTCTCAGAATATTCCTCTTAATCCATAAAAATGAGTTTATTATTACTAGAAGTATAGTTTCATATCCATCATGCTTAAAGTCCAGTTTAAGAATTTGAACCACCAGTCACTTTAATAATGAAATATAGCAGAATGTTGTAGCACCAGCCAATTCTCTAAAGAATACATTGATACCATAAGATACCTTCTTAAAACTGGTAGATGCAAACAAAGCTGTTATCTGATTTGTTTATAATCCCTGTGTAATATATTTGGTTTGACTCTAGGATACACTCGGATTTAAGATTTACTATGCCAAGATTGCAGTGAGATTTCCTAGATATTTATCACAACGAAAGAAACGCCTGTAATGTTTATCCCAGAAATTCACACACGGAATTACAGTAACCTGCTGCTCGTTACAGGTTAAGAGGCACGTACTTGTGGAATTCAATGCCTTAGTGATAGTCAGGGCCATAATTTGACAGACATGGCTGTGTTCCTACCAGAGGCACAGGTCTCTATTTCAAAGCAGGCAGAATGAGAAGATTAAAGTAGAGAAAGAAAAGATCTAGGAAAGAAGTCAATTGGAAAAAAAAAAAGATTAATAATGCTTGGTGGGTAGCAAAATAAATCACATACCAGTTCTATAATTATTCCAGATTATAATTTAAATATACTAGTGGGTATCTGACTAATTTGACTATAAAAGTCTATATTACTCATTTTGACTCTTAATTAACCTTAAGTCTAGAATTTTATTTAATTCCTACACACAGATACACACATGCATGATTCTTTATAACATGAATAAATAAATACAATTATGTATTTTAAGTCTAGAATTCTCACCTTCTAATCACCCTTCAAACCTTACAAATGAACTGATGTTCCCACCTGAGGAACTGAAACTGGTCATGTTAAGGTCACCAATGTTCTCCATGTTGCCAAACCGAATTGAAACCCCCTCCTCATCTTATTTGGTTTATTAACCGTGTTCAATACAACTGGCTATTCCCTCTTTCCCAAAAAACTTCCTTCTCTTAACTCCTATGAGACATATGCCTCTGATTTGGGAGATGTCGTATGACAAGGCAGTTTAGATTGTGGTGCCAGACTGCCTGGGTTCGAATCTCAGCTCATACGCTCACTGACTCTGTGATCCCAGCAAATTAATTTTCATTGACCTATAACTAACCATCCTCATATACAAAATGGAATGAAAATAAGATTTGACTGATAGGGTTGTTATAAGGAATAATGAGCTAATATTTATAAAGCATTTAGAAAAGTGCCCTGCGTATAGAATGCAGTGTAAGAATGTTGGCTGTTATTTTATTACTAGCTGTTCCTGACTTCTTTTCCTTAGTCTTCTTTGCTGACTCAACTTAACCTATAAACATTGGCATTCCCTGATGTCGTATCTCTACCTATGCCTTCTTTCAGTGCCAGGGCTTCAAATTTCATTAATTTGTTGATGACTCTCAAATATAGATCATCTATCCTCTAGACTCCTGACTCCCATATACAACTGTCTAACTCAAAATAGCCTAAATTATAGACAAGCAGATAGTTCACGTAACAAGAAGTCCTAAGGTAAAGCTGTTGTAAGTAACAAGTTGATTGATTTAGTACTGAAAGATATCAGTACAACCTCAGAGTCTTTATGTTTTTTTTCACTTTTTCATCTTTAACACATTAGCTAACTTCCTGGTCACAAGATAGCTATAACATTTAGATGCAATAATGTCTAATACAGGGTTTCTCAACCTTGGTAATATTAACATTTAGGTCTGGATAATTCTTTGCTGTGTGTATGCTTCTATGCCTTATAGGATGCTTAGTGGTAATCCTGACCTGTATGCACTAGATACCGGTAGCATCCAGATGTTGCCAAATGTCCCCTGGAGAACAAAATTGCTCCCAGTTGGGAATCCCTGGTTTAGTGAGAGATGAAACTAACTCCTTTTGTGAGTCTCCTTTTATAGATAAGGGAACCCTTCCCAGAAAACTACCCTTTAGATCTCTTTGTGTGGGTCTCTATCACTTGCCTTTTCTTGAACCAATCACTAGCCAGATAGATTGGGTTGCTATAATTGGTTAATAGTAATTAGCATTTACTCTGGGGATAGGACTAGACACTTGAACAGAATTGGCTAGACCTTCAAGAGAGAAGGGGATGTTGGTAGGAATGAGCAAAGTAGGTCTCACCGACTTTGTGTTTGCACTGAGATTAAAAGTTAGTCTATACCTTTCTTGTCTCATATCCCACCCCTTTCCTCATCACTCTATATTCCAGCCACACTGTTTTTTCTGTTCCTCAAATACACACTTCTCATTCCAGTGTCAAGCCCTTTGTATTTGCTAGTTGCTCTTGGAATTCTCTTTCTTCAGTCCTTTCTATTGGTGGTACTTTCTTGTCATTTAGGTCTCAGATCAAGTATCACATCCTCAGTAACTCCTAACTTAAATTAGCATCCTTCTGTCCAGTTACTCTGTACTTATTTCCTATATGGTAGCTGCTACTTTCTGAAATATATTTGTTCAATGCTGGCTTCTATGCAACAAAACGTAAACTGCTAAAAGCATGAAAATTGTTCTTTCTTGTCTTTCATCATATCCCAGTAGTGACAATAAGACCTGGAATATTATAAACACTCAATAAATATCTATTATGTGAATAAGGGAATCAATGAATGAATAACCTGAGAAATGTATTCTGGAGCATATGAGAGGAAACACCTGAGAAATTCTCAGAAGTAGCTGAGGGACAATTTAGTGTGATAATTTTCAGTACTCAGTCTGGAACAGGCCCATTACATAGATTTTGGAATATAAAAAAATACATAACTTGACTTCCACTTTATGCCAAGATGGAGTAACAGTGACAGGATTCACTGGCCTACCTTAAACAACCAGAAACAAGCCAAATATAGGAAACAATTTTTTTCAGACAATGGACACCAGGCAGCACAGGGCAGCAAAACTTTATTTTTTAATTTTTATTTAAATTCTAGTTAGTTACTATACAGTGCAATATTGGCTTCAGGAGTAGAATTCAGTGATTCATCACTTGCAAAACCCAGTGTTTATCATAATAAGTGCCCTCCTTAATACCCATTACTCATTTAGCCCATCTCTCACCCCCTCCCTCCATCGACCCTCAGTTTGTTCTCTATCTTTAAATGTCTTTCATGGTTTGTTTTTTTCTCTATCCGCCATCCCATATGTTTATCTGTTTTATTTCTTAAATTCCGCATAGGAGTTAAATCACATTGTATTTGTTTTTCTTGGATGGACTTATTTCACTTAACATAATACGCTCTAATTCCATCCACGTTATTGCAAATGGCAAGATTTCATTCTTTTTGATTGCTGAGTAATATTCCATTGTACATACATACCACATCTTCTTTATCCATTCATCAGTCAATGGACATTTGGGCTCTCTCTATAGATTGGGTATTGTTGATAATGCTGTTATAAACATTGGGATGCATGTACCCCTTCAAATCTGTATTTTTGTATTCTTAGGATAAATACTTTGTAGTGCAATTGCTGAATAATAGAGTAGTTCTATTTTTAGCTTTTTGAGGAAACTCCATACTGTTATCTGGAGTTGCTGAATCAGTTTGCAATCCCACCAACAGTGTGGTGTCCTTGCCAACACCTGTTGTTTCTTGTGTTGTTGTTAGCCATTCTGACAGGTGTGAAGTGGTATCTCATCATGGGTTTGATTGTATTTCCCTGATGGTGAGTGATGTTGAACATCTTTCCATGTGTCTGTTAGCCATCTGGAAGTCTTACCCTCAGCAATGAGAAAACAAAAAGAAATAAAAGGCATCCACATCATCAAGGAAGAAATCAAACTTTCACTATTTGCAGATGACATGATACTCTATGTAGAAAACCCAAAAGACTCCACAAAAAATTGCTATAACTAATATATGAATTCGGCAAAATCACAAGATACAAAATCAACGTGCAGAAATCTGTTGCATTTCTAATCACCAATAACGAAGCAGCAGAAAAAGAAATCAAGGAATCGATCCCATTTGCAATTGCACCAAAAACAATAAGACACCTAGGAATAAACCTAACTAAAGAGGTAAAACATTTGTACTCTGAAAACTATAGAAGACTTCATTGAAAGAAACTGAAGAAGACAAGAGAAATAGAAAAGCATTCCACGATCAGGGATTAGAAGAACAAACATTGTTAAAATGTCTATACTACACAAAGAAATCTACACATTTAATGCAATCCCCGTCAAAATACCATCAGCATTTTTCACAGAGCTAGAACAAACAATCCTAAAATTTGTATGGAACCACAGAAGACCCCGAATAGCCACAGCATTTCCTGAAAAAGAAAACCAAAGCTGGAGGCATCATGATTCTGGACTTCAAGCTACATTACAAAGCTCTAGTCATCAAGACAGTAAGGTACTGGCACAAAAACAGACACATAGATCAATGGAACAGAATAGAAAACCCAAAAATGGACCCACAGATATATGGTCAGCTAACCTTTGACAAAGGAAAAAATATCCAATGGAAAAAAGACAGTTTCTTCAATAAATGATGTTGGGACAACTAGACAGCAACATGCGGAAAAATGAAACTGGGCCACTTTCTTACATCATATACAAAAATAAACTCAAAATGGATGAAAGACCTAAATGTGAGACAGGAAACCATCCAAATCCTAGAGGAAACACAGGCAGCAACTTCTTTGTCCTCAATCAGAGCAACTTCTTACTAGACATGTCACCAGAGGCAAGGGAAAGAAAAGCAAAAATGAATGATGGGGACTTCAAAACAAAAATCTTCTGCACAGAGAAGGGAACTATCAACAGAACTAAAAGGCAGCCTACAGAATGGGAGAAGATATTTACAAGCGACATATCTGATAAGGGGTTAGTATCCAAAAATATTTGCAAATGGCATATCTAATAAAGGGTTAGTATCTACAAAGAACTTAGCAAACTCAACACCCCAAAAACAAATAATCCAGTTAAGAAATGGACAGAAGACATGAAAAGACACTTTTCCAAAGAAGACATACAGATAGAAATTCTTAGTAAATGGGAAATAAACTAGAGGAGCCCTACCATGCCCTGCTTAATGCCTGGGGAGTCTTCAGGCCACCTTGCAGGGAAGGGGAGCCCGGGCAGACCCCAGTAGTTTCTCATAGTTTAAGAGATGGAGTTGGAGTTCACGGATACCAAGGTTATTAGAGTTTGCAAGACAAAATACTGGAGAGGAGAATGCTGCACAGAGACAGAATTTGGGAAATTTACAGAGTCCTCTACCCACTATCTACACCTGAGGACTGATCAGCATATGCATGTAAGGAAACTATCTTTAGCTTGGGGGGAAATGTCCTAAAAGAAGCAGATGGAGCAGTCCTAGGAGCTGTCATTGGGAATGTGTATGTTCAACAACCAAAATGTAAAAACCTTATAATATACATGGAATCAGGCATACTATTCTGAAGGGTATTGCCTCAGTAGTGCAGAAAACTTGCTTGAGTCTACAGGCTGCTCCAACTCTGCCTGACAAAGCTTAGTGACAAACCTTGAAAGGACGAAATGATTTCCAAGTAACTTAACTGCATGTGCATATCAGAATGGAGACAGAATGCTTAATGAAATACAAGAATGTCTAACATTCAATAAAGTGAAATTCACATCTAGCATCTAATAAAAAATGCTAGGCATGAAAAGAAGTAGAAAATGTGACTCATAAGAAAAGCCAATGAATACAAATAGGTCTAGAAATGTCACAGATGGTAGAATGGATCAGTAAGGGCACTAGAGTTGCTATTACTACAGTCCTTATGTCCAAAAAGGAAGAGGAAAGAATAAGGATGTTAAGAGAGATGTGGGAGTATTTTTAAAGGCAAACTGAATTTTTAAAATGAATACTATAAATGTCTAAGATGAAAATACAATGAATGAGACTAGTAACAGGTTAGAAACTGCATGAGATTAGTAAATTTGAAGAGATAATTTAAAAAATAATTAAGGAGGAACAGAAGCCTGAAAAAACTCTACAGCTCCAGTGATCTTTGGAAAGACTTTCAACAGCGTCACATAGATGTAATTAGAATGCCCAGAATGGGAGGGGGTAACAGGAGAAAAAAATTGTGAATAACTAATGCATGAAAATTAAAAAAAATTGATGATAAAAGCAATAAACCCACAGATCCCAGAATTGCAATGAAACCTAAACATAAGAAACATGAAAAACTATCCAAAATACATTACAATCAGATTGCTTAATACCAATGGAAAAAAAGACAGAGTTAAAAAAAAAAGATATACTGCATTCAGAAAACAAAAGTAAGAAGACAGTGCACTTGTTGTGATGAACACTGGGTGATGTACGGAAGTGTTGAATCACTATATTGTATACCTGAATATAATATAAAATGTATGTTAACTATATTGGGATTAAAGTTAAAAAAAAAGAGTTGGGGTGCCTGGGTGGCTCAGTTGGTTTAACGTCTGACTTCAGCTCAGGTTCTCATAGCTCATAGCTCAGGATCTCACAGCTCAGGATCTCATAGTTCATGGGTTCGAGCCCCAAACTGGGCTCTGTGCTGACAGCACAGAGCCTGGCACCTGCTTTGGATTCTGCATCTCCATCTCTCTCTGCCCTTCCCCTGCTCACACTCTCACTCTCTCTCAAAAATAAATAAACATTAAAAAAATTTTAAGTTAGGGGCACCTGGGTGGCGCAGTCGGTTAAGCGTCCGACTTCAGCCAGGTCACGATCTCGCGGTCCGTGAGTTCGAGCCCCGCATCAGGCTCTGGGCTGATGGCTCGGAGCCTGGAGCCTGTTTCCGATTCTGTGTCTCCCTCTCTCTCTGCCCCTCCCCTGTTCATGCTCTGTCTCTCTCTGTCCCCAAAAAAATAAATAAATAAATAACGTTGAAAAAAAAATAATAAAAAAAAAATTTTAAGTTAAAAAAAAGAATACAGTGGAACAACATTTTTTAAAGGAATTTTAAAAAATTATGATGTAATTCATATACCATAAAATTCATCCTTTTAAATTGTACAAGTCAATGATTTTTAGTATAGTCATAATTCCTTGCAACCATCACCACTATATTTTATTCCAGAACAATTTTATCACTCCCAGAACAAACTGTTCCCATTAGCAGTCAGTCCCCATTCCCCACCCTCAGCCCTAGCAACTACTAATTGATGTTTGCCTGTGGATTTTCCTGTTCTGGACATTTCATATGAATGGGTCATACAACATGTTATTTTTGGTATCTGACTTTTTTCACTTGGCATAATGTTTTCACAGTTCACCAATCTTATGACAGTTATTCTTCATTCTTTTTTATGGCTGAATAGTATTATTGTATTGATATACCATATTCTGTTGTTCATCCATTCATTAGTTGATAGACATTTGGATTATTTTCACTTTTTGGCTACTATGAATAATTATTCACATCTGATACTACTTTTTGTATGGATATATATTTTAATTTCTCTTAAGCAAATACCTAAGAGTGGAATTGCTAGATCATTTTGTTTAACTTTTTAAGGAAGTTCCAAATTGTTTTCCACAATGTATGAGGGTTCCTATTTCTCCACACCCTTACAAACCTTTGTTATTGTTTATCTTACTAATATAGCCATCCTAATGCTTGTGCAATGGTACTTGTGGCTTTGAATTGCATTTCCCTAATGACTAATGACTAATGATGATCCTTTCATATGCATATTTGCCACTTGTATATACTCTTGGGAGAATTATCTAGTCAAATTCTTTGCACAATTTTTAAATTGGGTTATCTTTTTATTGTTAAGTTGTAAGAGTTCTTTATATATTCTGTATACTAGTCCCTTATCAGATATAAGATTTTCTCTGAATAATTTTCTCCCATTCCGTGGTTTGTATACAATTTTTCTTTGGTGTTGTCTTTGAAACAAAAGTTTTTTTAAGTTTATTTATTTTGAGAGAGAGAGAGAGAGAGAGAAATAGAGAACCAGTGGGGGAGGAGCACAGAGAAAGGGGACAGAGGATCCCAATCGGGCTCTGTGCTGACAGTAGAGAGCCCAATGTGGTGCTTGAACTCACAAGGTGTGAGATGATGATCTGAGTTGAAGTTGGACCCTTAACTGATTGAGCCATCCAAATGCCCCCAAGGTTTGATTTAATGTTTATTTATTTATTTTGAGAGAGAGAGAGAGAGAGAGAGCACGTGGGCAGAGAGAGAGAGAGTGAAAGACAGGGAGAGAGAGAATCCCAAGCAGGCTCTGCACTGTCAGCGTTGAGCCTGATGCAAGTCTCAAACTCATGAACTGTGAGATCATGACCTGAGCCAAAATCGAGTCAGATGCTTAACCGACTGAGCCACCCAGGCATCCTGAAGCACTAAAGTTTTTAATTTAAGTTTAATTTGTCTATTTTTTTCTTTTGCCACTTCTGCTTTTGGTCATATTAAAAAAAACATTATCTAATCCAAGGTAATGATCATTTACACCTATGTTTTCTTCTAAGAGTTTTTAACATTTTAGCTATTATGTCTAAGTCTGATTCATTTTTGAATTGTGGCAAAATACATGTAATGTAAAATTTACTACTTCAACCACTTCAAGTTTATAGTTTAGTGGCATTAAGTATAGCAACATTGTTGTGTAGCCCTCACCATCATCCATCTCCAGAATCTTCTCATTTTGTGCCATCAATACTCAGTACCCATTAAACCAGAACACTTCGTTTCCTCTCTTCCAGCCATTGGCAATCACGATTCTACTTTCTGTCTCTATGAATTTGGTTACTCTAGGTACCTCATCTAAATGGAATCATATAACATTTGTCCTTTTTATGACTGGTTTATCTCACTTAGAGTAATGTCCTCAAGGTTCCTCTGTGTTGTAGTATGTGTCAGAATTTCCTTCCTTTTTTTAGGCAGAATAATTTGTGTGTGTGTGTGTGTGTGTGTGTGTGTGTGTGTGTGTGTGTGTTTGCGCGCACGCGCACATTGCATTTATCCATTCATCTGCTTATGGACACTTGAATTGCTTTCACCTTTTGGCTATTTGTAAATATTGATGCTATGAACACGGGTGTACAAATATATACGTTAGTGTCTGGTTTCAATTCTTTTGCTGGTTCATATAGTAATTCAATTAAATTTTTTGATAAATACCATACTGTTTTCCATAGCAGCTGCACCATTTTATATTGCCAACAACAATGCACCAGAGTTCCAATTTCTCCACATCCCTGTCAACACTTGTTTTGTTTTGTTTTTTTTATAGTAGCCATCCTAATGGGTAAAAGGGGGTATCTCATTGTGATTTTTGACTTGCATTTGCCTAATGATTAGTGATGTTGGGCATCTTTTTATGTGCTAGTTGGCCATTTATATGTCTTTGGAGAAATGTTTTTCAAGTCCTTTACTCATTTTTTACTCAGGTTGTTTGGTTTTCTTTGTTGAGTTATAGAAATTCTTCAAAAATTTTTAAAATGTTTTATTTATTTTTGAACGAGAGAGAGACAGAGAAAGAGATAAAACAGAGAGAGAAAGACAGAGAGAGAGAGGAAGAGGCAGAGAGAGAAGGAGACACAGAATCCAAAGCATGCTCCAGGCTCTGAGCTGTCAGCACAGAGCCCAATGCAGGGCTTGAACTCATGAACCATGAGATCATGACCTGAGCCAGTGTCGGACACTTAACCAAAGGAGCCACCCAGGTGCCCCTTATAGAAGTTCTTATATATTCTGCATACTAACCCCTTATCAGAGGTATGGTTGCAAATATTTTCCCCCATTGTGCAGGTTACATTCTCACTTGATTGTGTTTTTTGGTGCACAGAAGTTTTTAATTTTGATGTAGTCCAATTTATCTATTTTTTGTTTTGTTGATTGGCTTTGGTGTAAGCCTGGTCCATTTTGAGTTAATATTTTATTATGATATGAGCCAGGGTTTCAAATTCATTCTTTTTCATGTGGCTAATTGTTTCAGCTTCATTTGTTGAAAAGACTGTTCTTTCCCCCCATGGAATTGTCTTGGTGTTTTTGTAGAAAATCAATTAATTATAAATGTAAGGGTTTATTTCTGAACTCTCCTTTCTAGTTCATTAATTTATATATCTATCTTTATGTCAATACAATGCTGTCTGATTATAGAGGTCTTATCATAGGTTTTGAAATGCATAAGCCTGAGTTTTTCAACTTGGTTCTCTTTCAAGATTGGCGATTCTGGGTTCTTTGCATTTCTATTGGAATATTACAACATCTTGTCAATTTCTGAAAAAAAAGTTAGCTGAGATTTTGATGAGGATTGCATTGAATCTGTATGGCACCTTGAAGATTATTGCCATCTTAATTTTAGGTCTTCCACCATATGAACATGATATGGTCCCATTTATTTAGATTTGTTCTAATTTCTCTCAATGCTGTTTTATGGTTTTCAGTGAATGAATCTTAAATTTATTCTGGCAAATTTATTCCTAAGCATTTTATTCTTTGAAATTATAAATGGAATCATTTTCTTAATTTTAAGTTTGCTCACTGCTACTGCAGAAAAATACAATTTATTTTTGTATATTGATTTTGTACCTGGCAAACTTGATGAAAAGTTTGATGATAAATTCTAAAATATTTTTTGTAGATTATTATTTTAAATGTACAAGATGATATCATCTGTAAATAGAGATAATATTAATTCTTCTTTTCAAGCTGGATGTCTTCTATTTATTTTTCTTGCCTAATTGCCCTATCTAGAACATTCAGTACAACAATGAATATAAGTGGCAAGTGTGAAAATTCTTGTCTTGTTCCTGATATGGGGGGGGGGGAGGACATGCAGATTTTCACATTAAATATGATGTTACCAGGGGTTTTTTTCTATATGGCTTTTATCAGGTTGAGGAAACTCTGTTCTACTTCTAGTTTGTTGGATGTTTTTATTGTGAAAGGGTGTTGGACTTTACCAGATCATTTTTCTACATTTATTTAGATAATCATGTGGTTTTAGTCCTTTATTCTATTAAAATTGTGTATTACATTGATTGTTTTTGTATGTTGAACCAACCTAACAATCATGCAATAAATTCCACTTGATCGTGGTATATAATACTTTTAATATGTTACTGAATTCAGCTTGCTAGAATTTTACCGAGTTTTTGTTATATTATGCACCTGTATTTATAAAAGATATTCGTCTGTAGTTTTCTTTGTCTGGTTTGGGTATCAGAATTATACTGGTCTCATAAGATGAGTTAGGAAAATTTCCCTTCTCTTCCGCATTATGAAAGAGTTTGTTAAAGGTTGGTATTAATTTTTATTTAAATGTTTGATAGGAGCACCTGGGTTAAGTGTCCGACTTCGGCTCAGGTCATGATCTCACGGTTCATGGGTTCCAGCCCTGCATCAGAGCCAGGAACCTGTTTCGGATTCTGTGTCTCCCTCGCTCTGCCCCTCCCATGATTGTTCTCTGTCTCTCTCTCTCTTTCTCTCTCTCAAAAATAAACATTAAAAAATTTTAAAAAATAAGTGTTTGATAGAATTCCTCCATGAAGCCATTTGATCTTGGGCTTTTCTTTATGAGAAGTTTTTGGATTGCTAACTCAATCTTCTTACTTGTTTCAGATCTATTCAGATTTTCTTCCTTAGTCAGTAGCTTTTGTCTTTTTAGTAATTTATCAATTTCATCTAGGTTATATAATTTGTTGATAAACAGTTACTCGTCATATTCCTTTATAATCCTTTTTATTTCTCTAAGGTCGATAGTAATGTTGCCTCTTTCATTCCTGGTTTTTAGGAACTTGAGCTCCCTCTCTCTCTTTCTCTCTCTCTCATAAATCCTAAGTTTGTATAAACTTCATTAATCTTTTCAAAGAAACAACTTATGCAGTGCCTGGCTGGCGAAGTCAGTTGAGCATGCAACTTGATTATCAGGGTTGTGGGTTCAGGCCCCACATTGGGTATAGGAATTACTTTAAAAAAATATTTAAAATAAAGAAAAAAAAGTAATAACACTTGGTTTAAGATATAGCCACTTATGGCTAAATTTCCTCCAAGTGCTGCTTTACTTGCATCCCATAAAAGTTGGCACACTCTGTTTCACTTCATTTATCTAGAAGGTTTTCCTAAATATCCTTTTGATTTCATTTTGACCCATTGATTATTTAAAAGTATGTTGTTTAAGCCCCATATTTGTGAATTTTCCAAATTCCTTTCTGTTACTGATTTCTAATTTTATTCCATTGTGGTCACAGAACATACTTTGACTGATTTCAGTACTTTTAAATTTATTGAGTTGGTTCTATGGAAATAACATATTCTCTCCTGGAGAATGTTCCATGTGCACTTGAGAAGAACGAGTATTCTGCTATTTGGGGTGGGATGTTTTTTAGATGTGTGTTAAGTCTAGTGGTTTATGTGGTAATCAACTCCTCTAATTCCTTGTTGATCTTCTATCTGGTTGTCCTATTATTGAAAATGGAATACTGAAGTATCCAACAACTGTTGAATTGTCTGTATCTCTTTCCAGTTCTGTCTATTTTATTTTGGGGCTCAATTTTTAGGTACTGTGCTAATCATTATTACATCTTTTTGATGAGTGAAAGATCTTTTTTAGTTTTTGATTATTGATAATTGGGATACATAAAATATGTAAATTCACACACAAACATATCACTATCTGTATTTTTGACAAAAGTTTATGCCTTACCAATATAAAAATTCTGATAAATTCTATTTCATGAGATTCCCATAGAAAAGGGAAAAAAATACGTGGTGAATTTGCAGTACTCTGTACTACATAACTGAGCACATTCTCCAGGGGAATAACTTCTTTTTTAATTAGGTATTGGTGAAAATTGAGAACGTGGCTTATAATTTTACAGATAAGAGGGAAAGTTTTCTAAAAACTAGCTTCTACCTCAAAATAGTTAAAACCTTGTTTCTCCTCTACTGCGCATTCTTTGGGTATTGGGGTTATTATAGGACACTGCCAGAGAATTTTCTCTGCCAGCAGGCTATTTCGTTTGATATTTCCTCTGTTCCTGGCCCTTTGTGTCACAATACTGGATGAGTTGTCCCAGCAGGCAGAAGGAGTCTTCCTAGGACAGCTTAGCTACGCTCAAAAATGACTGCCAAACGCATAACTGTATCTCACTAAACCACAGCTAACCATATCTTCAATTCAACTTCCTGTTGGCCAGATTCTGAAAAGGATCACAGCTACTCTACAATGCCACCCCAGTATAAAGGCAAGAGTGATTGAGGGAAAGTCAGAGTGGAAGAGGATGGTAGACTCACCTGTTGTCGTTATCTTTCTTTTGATGATTTTACAAACAGATGACACATACACACATGGTTAAATCTTGGTAGGCAACCGGCACAAAAGTGAAGGGACCTGAAATTTAAGCTTATGTACTTTGTTGTAAATCCACCTCTGGCTCCAACTCAAGAAGATTTGTTATAGATAATAGCTACCATTCACACATAAAAACCATTCCGTTGCTGAAAATTCGTGCTCTTCTTCGAACCATCACCCAAAACTCTTTTCTCTTACACCTTCATTTGGTTAACCATATTTACTGAGCACCTACTATGTACTATTGTTCTGTGCTCAGCCCTGGAAATGCAATGATGTATAAGATACACAGGCTGTTTCCACTCAAAGAGCTCAGAGCCAAAGGCAATACCTACCTCTCTCTAGCTGGAACACTTCAGGTTTGCAATCAGCTGTCTGCCTGCTTAGGCCTTGTCCCACCGTGACTGATTCTTCAGGCTACATTCAGGCTCACCCTGGCCTAGATCACCATGCCATAGCCCAGTTCACAGCACGAACGTGGGTTCCCGTCTCTGGACTTTAGGGTCAGATTCCTTACACTCAGTAATAAGGCTCCTATTGCACTCCGTTGAACGATTCGGTGAACTCATTTCACCGTGTTTCTTTCTTTTTTTTTTTTTTTCCAACGTTTTTTTATTTTTTTTTGGGACAGGGAGAGACAGAGCATGAACGGGGGAGGGGCAGAGAGAGAGGGAGACACAGAATCGGAAGCAGGCTCCAGGCTTCGAGCCATCAGCCCAGAGCCTGACGCGGGGCTCGAACTCACGGACCGCGAGATCGTGACCTGGCTGAAGCCGGACGCTTAACCGACTGCGCCACCCAGGCGCCCCCATTTCACCGTGTTTCTATCCCATTACCCTCGTTCAGCTCATGAGAACTTCCTTCTGCTGTTTGCCCTTTCCATCCTGATATTCCTCTTTTTGATCCTCGTTACCTCGCTTGCAGAATGACCTCACTCTGTGCAGAATGCTCCCCGCACCGACTATTTCATTCAGTGCTGCCTATAACCTGCCCCAAATCCTCCCTGGAATAAGTGAGATAGTTTATCTTCATCACCATACACTTTGGGGAAAAAGATCATAAATTCACTTCTACATAAAACCAAATTACTAATAATCATTTAGTCCTTAACAGGAGCATGATACTATAAATTTGGTAATCTTTTTTTTTGTATATATAGGTGATTTTAGGTAATTCATTCGATGTTAGCTTTCAGTTAAGAAATTATTCTTTTTTAACTGGAATTTTGGAGGAAAAGGATGTTGAAATGATGAGATCTGATCATATCCATACACAACAGCAGTATTTCTTTAATGTTTTATTATTTACTTTTGAGCGTGAGAGAGAACACGAGTGTGGGAGGGGCAGAGAGAGAGGAAGGCACAGAATCTGAAGCAGGATCCAGGCTCTGAGCCTTCAGCACAGAACCCAATGTGGGACTTGAACTCATGGACCACGAGATCATGACCTGAGCCAAAGTCAGACAGCTAACCAACTGAGCCACACAGACGCCCCCATAACAGCAATATTTATTGTATGATCCAGAGCTAGAGTTCATTGGGGTGGTGTTTGGCTGGCCTCTTTAGGCTGTCTCCCCAAATTAGCGTTGCTTTCCAATTCAGATGTAGATACGTGAAATGGTTACCAGGCAAACGCGGAAGGACATGCAATCTGGCTGCAAAACATGCTGACCTATCTACTAGAAAGATGAATATAACATAGACCCGGAATGGGCTCACGTTCCACTCCGGATGCTTAAGAATCTGGTAAGAAGCATATTTAAACCTCAAGGGGAAATGGTGAACTTGAAAATGTACTAGCTGAAATGTGCAAAAGGCTCAGCCCAACCTTCTCTTGTCCTTAAGGATTTCAGAGAGTAAATCCACTGTCACTACCACGGACTTGCTAATGACAATCGGGGCCCACATAGACGGAGCCAAAATCAATTATATGCAAATCAAATATTCCAAGTACATAAACAACCTTTGTAATCGATGAGACATGTGTGGCCCTAAAGATGAGGGGAAAACAGGTGTATGGTCGTTGTTTTCTCAGGGCTGGTCACATGAAAGGAGAAAGCAATGATGCGTGCAGCTGTATTTATATCCTGCATTCAATCATGGAAAATGCAGCATTCAATTTCATTGTCCACCCATTGAAAGTAAGTCTAGAATAATTCTTTTAGGAATCTCGCAAGTTATCTGGACACAGAATTTAGTCCTTAATTATTCAGCTCTGCTGACTTTTAAAATGTAATTCCAGTCAGTAAACAAAGTCCTTTGAAATTTGTGAAGTCAAGGTAGTTAAGACATATATTTTGTGAGAGTCTCTTAGAAAAAGTGGCACCATCCCATCAGAGCAGGCACAATGCCTCTCTTAACAGATGGCTGGGAGAGAAGGCAGCCAAAAGACCATGTATGAACAACAAATGTGCTTGCTAAGGGCGGGAGTCCAAGTGGCGAATGTCGAAATTGTTTTCCATCCTAAGCTTGCAGGGCTGTGGCAAAGGCAGTGGGGAGTCAGTTGACTCTTGTACGCTAAAGTGACCAAACAGCTCCCATGACTGTAGGAAAGGAGACCAGCAGACTTGGGAGTGGCAGAGTGTTCTGAATGTGCCATTATAATTGCTTATCGCCCTTGTGTGCTTGTGTAGAAGTTCTTCTTGCTGTCTGTTAGCATTGTATTTTATCTCGTTTTCATTTTATAAGCTAAAATATGAGTGTCACAAGTACACAGACAGGCAATTTGGCATCTCTAGAGATGAGAAGTATTTCTGCTAGAGGGATCAGGTACAAAGTTACATTGCTCAAAAAGAGAGAGATTATTTACAGGACAGGAGCTGTCTTTGATGGTTTTCACCTTTCTTATTGGGCTCTAAGCAACTTTCTGCCACATAAATGTGGGTAGAACTAGTTTATTGCCTTCTGTCTTCTTCAAGTGCTATAAGGATGCAGTGAAACATCTTATGTTTTGCTTACCTGTGACAAGACCTCTGGGGTAAAAAACTGCAATTTATGTGGATTTCGAGGCTGTGTTGTTGAATGACAATGTTTACATGAATGCGAGTTTTTCAGTATAGTCTATGAATTGAACCAAATTTTACTAGAGACACCATTTTATTGAAGTCTAGTGTCAACAGGTGAAGGCTGTGGAGGGTGTGCGTGTGTCTGTAGGAAAATGGGTCCTCTGTGCAAATGACTATATCTGTATGTCTATGAACATGACAAAGTGTTAATTTCGTGGAATTTATCTAGATTAATTCTTCAAAAAAGTAGATTTATTTATTCATTTTAAGTATTCTTCTGAAATGATACCAAAATGTGACAATGGCCAGAACCGTGAGATAGAAAACAGTTCCCATTGTAAAATGACACCCTTTATTTTTAGACTTCTGTTATGATACTTGTTAGTTTTTAGAAGTGATCCCGCTTTTTAAATTATTATATATTCACAATGAGTGAAGGTAAGAGGCAAGGAAGATCCCTTTGGTGCTATCTGTGTAAGCCTGTGTAAGAAAGCCTACTACTGCTTCTCCAAGAGTAACCCGCCAAGCCACACATCCCCCTCCTCCCCAAGAAAATTTAGGGAATAATCAATTTCAACCTACTCTTTATCAGATTGAGTACACTCTCTATTATATTATTATTAGGCCCCACTCATGTTAAATATAGTGTGGAGATAAAGGCATTTTTAAAGTCATGTATTTTCATGTGTTTGAAATAAATGAGAATCTCTAAATGAAAAAGACTGAGTTATTGGCTCAAGAATTCTCCCACCTGCTGAATCTCAATAATGCACCATACATTTATTGATTATTCTAAGAAACTGATGCAGTTTTGTGAAATACTTTCACAGGAATTCTTTCCACATCTCTTTGCTGCATTTTGTACTTTGAATTTCTAGGATTGAAAATCAATCATATACTGACAACTCATGTTACTAAAAAATGTTGTGTATAATTTACCAAATCAGAAATATTTTCTCTAGCTTTTATCAAAACATAAATTTGGGCTACCTGGGTGGCTCAGTCAGTTAAGGGTCCGACTCTTGATTTTAGCTCAGGTCATGATCTCGCACTTCATGAGTTCGAGCCCCACATTGGACTCTGCACTGGCAGCATGGAGCCTGTTTGGGACTCTATCTCCCTCTCTCTCTGCCCCTCCCTTACTTGCATTCTCTCTCTCGTTCCCCCTCTTTTAAATAAACTTAAAAAACAAACAAAAAACATACATGTTATTTATTATGGTAACTTTTTTGAGTTTTTCATCTCTGGTTTAAAATAATGTTGCTTTAAAACAATGCAGTTTAGAATGGCCTTTGGGTCATTGTTGAAATTACTAAATTCTGTTCAGAATCTAGATCGGAGGTTTAAACTTTTAATTAATGTAAATTTTATAGAATTACAAAATAGAGTTAAAGCTTATATTGTTGTAGAATAAGAAAAAATAGTTTTATAATAGTGGAATATTTAATTTAAAATGCTGAAAAAAAATCTATCAGTTTAATACGAGACGTTTGAATTCTTTAATTATTGAGGCAGTGCTGCCCTCTACTGATAGTATTAGAAAATTAACTTCATTTGATTATTACTCTCATTACCTAGCACAAAGCTGGTTAATTTAGGCTCCTGTTCTCAATCCTGGTTACACATTAGAATCACTTGGGAAGCTTTTTAAACAATGCCCATTCCCAACCCCTAAAAATGTTATTTATTCACGTATGGCCCAGCATCGGTCATTTTTATAAGCTCTCCTGAGATTCGAATATGCATCATATTAAGAAATGCTAGTTATGGCACGGGACTCAAGTATTCACAGTTAGAAAAAGTTGTATCCCTGCCACCAGAGCGTTTAGCACACGCATGAATATGATCTCTTTCGTATGTTCCACACTGGCATTTTCAGAGACATAGTTTCTGGTCCCCAAATTTCCCTGATTAACCACCGGCCGGGTCAGCACACAGGCACAGCAGGATATACAAACATGCATGTGGAAACACGTATACATTCACAGTCTCAGAAGCCAACCTGTCCGTCCTACTGCGTCTTCTGCACCTCCTCTTACTGCCAACTTCCAACCAAAACACAGCCTTAGTACTGGAACTCAGAAGGCTCTAAAACTGATGCCAGTCTCCTTGGCAAGAAAAGGGAACAAAAATAAGAGGATGACATTGAAATTGAAAACAGGAGGAAGTGTTTCTGTATGTTGAAGTGTATGTGTGCGTGTGTGTGTGTTGTCTGTGTGTGCATGTTGGTGTGTGTGTTTCTGTGTCTGTGCACGTCTCTCTGTGCAGATGTATCTGTGTATGTGTCTGTGTTTGCTGTCTTCTTCATCAGGATACAATTCCAAGAAGAAAGGGATTTTTATGTTTTAGAACAATATTTGGTATACAGTTGTCACTCAACAGGCATTGTTTCATACACAGACATATGAATGAACAAATGCATGGATGAGTAGACTTATGTGTGAAACAGGGTGAGAGAGTCTGATTATAAATAAATGTTCAAGGTTGTGCAAGAAAGAAGAGGTAAACCCAAGCTGAATGAAAGAAAACACCTATCCAACTGAAAGACTGAAAATACATATTATTGTTCAAAAAGTGATAGAATGAAAATAAATACCCAAATTGATAATTAATTTGTGGAAAGATGTGAATTATGTCAAAACCCAACCATTTCAAGACTAGCCTTAGAGTTTCTTTAAGAACACCTGGCTAGAAACAAAACCAATTGGTTATCTCTGGAGGATGCAAGGGAACCAACTCATTATTTTGCTAACTGGCAAATAGAAATAATAGTCATTTCTCTTGCCTTTCTTATCCAAACTCTATCACTGGGTAACCAAATACTAGTATACTTCTGTAGAACTATTCCAATTAACAAATGAATAAGAAGTCGAATTAGAATATAATAACTTTTCCACCCACAAAGAATGAATGGTTTAGGCACTGAGCATCAACAACTGTGAACAGAACAAAAGGAATGATAATCAGGTGTTAGATGCCTTGAGATGGAAGAACACGCCCACTGCCTATGAAGCCTTCTTGCTAAAAAGAATTAAGCCTAAACCCGGCATGCCTCTAGGTCCAACTACCAATATATTTTTTCCCAAACATGCAGTATTTTATTCTTACCATAGTTACACAATATGCAGAAATAGGGGCCGACAAAGGCACCCCCAAGCCTATTTAACTATATCACTGAGATGCAGCAGACAAAATCCTGATTCTGGAAAATTCTATAGGACAATAATCTGGTTTCATAAAAAATAAATCACAAGAAAAAGGAGAGTCAGTGGAGGAATGTATACACTAAAATATCTTTTTTTTTTTTTTTAATTTTTTTTTATTTTTGGGACAGAGAGAGACCGAGCATGAACGGGGGAGGGGCAGAGAGAGAGGGAGACACAGAATCGGAAACAGGCTCCAGGCTCCGAGCCATCAGCCCAGAGCCTGACGCGGGGCTCGAACTCACGGACCGCGAGATCGTGACCTGGCTGAAGTCAGACGCTTAACCGACTGCGCCACCCAGGCGCCCCTAAAATATCTTAAAAGACATATCAACCAAGCACAATGTGTGCACCTTATTTGGAACTTAATTCAAAACAAACTGTAAAAAATTAATGACAGTTATAGGCAGTTGGAATTTGAACATTTACTGGATACTTGTTATTAAGGACTTGATAATTTTGAGGTGTAAAATGATTATTTCTGTTTTAAAAAATCATCCTTATATTTTAAAATGAATACTGAAATACTTGTGAGTGAAATAACATGTGTGAAATTTACTTGAAAATAATACAACCGAGCGAAATTAGTAGGGGTGCAGACACTTTGGACTGGCCCTCTGTTAATAACTGTTGAAGTTGGATGGTGAATATATGGAAGAGAGTCCTATTTTTTAACTTTTGCGTAGGTCTGAAATTATCCATAATAAATTTTTAAAAAATTATCCCCTGAAAAGCTTCCTCACTAGCATAGGAGAGTTTGGGGAGGGATGTTCATCACAAACTATTTTAGCAATGGAGAACAAAGAAAGAGGGTAGAAAGAGGGAAATACTTTTAATAGATTATGTTGTGTCCATGGTAAGCTATTTATTCTTACTGGTTTTCTCTGGAAGTCCATTTAAATAATGCAATATCACCATCAAAGCCAGCATGCCAAGAGCATTGCCATTTGCTCTGAGGAAGAAGGAACCCCTCTTTGTGCTGGGGGCGGTTGTGGGAAAGAAAAAGAGGAGAGGAAGTTGCATAACTGTTGTTTCACTAGCACATGGAGAATATTTATTCATTCTTTCTAGGGATATTTTTTATAATATATTTTTGCTATTTAGAAGGTATTTTTTTTAAGTTTATTTATTTTGAGAGAGTGAGAGAGCACAAGCAGGGAGGAATGGAAAGAGAGGGAGAGACAGAGAATCCCAAGCATTTCCCTCACTGTTAGCGCAGAGCCTGACCCGGGACTCAAACTCATGAACCATGAGATCATGGCCTGAACCAAAATTATGAGTTGGATGCTTAACCCACTGAGCCACCCAGGTATCCCTAGAAGGTATTTCTTCTTGGGGCCCTTATATTTTTCTTTTCTGGGGAATAACTTATACTGTTGTGCTTTATTTTTCCTATCCTGTAACACAAACTGTCAGCAAAATGTAAGGAGCCTTTTTTCTCCCCATTAAAATGTCATTAAAATGTCATTCTGTACTTCAGAGCAGGTGCTTGATTCATAGAGGACCCATAAAATGAAGGAGTTGGAGTTTATAAATCTGGTCCTCTATTCTTGCAGATCCAGCAGAGGGAGCAGTGAGCATGGATTTGCAGACCCCAGAGAGGATGAGGCTACTTCAATGGGAGATTGTAATTAGACACAACTGTTCACTCAGGCGCTGGTTTCCTGCTTCACCTCCATTTTGCCGACGCTGGAGCTCCAGGTTGGCAAGGGAGTATCCATAAGCAGATTCTATTCAGTCCTTACCCTACAGTCATATAAGATTCTTCCCCATATAAGATAATGGGGAGCCAGGGGACATAAATCCAAGATTCTCTTTTTGTGTGTGATTTTAATTCTTCTTCAGAGCTAGAAACTTCCTTTTAATTCTATCCACTAATTTAATGGAGCTCTTGGCATGCTGGCTTCAATGGCCACATTGCATTATTTAAATGGACTTCCAGAGAAAAACAATAAGAATAAATAGCTTACCATGGATACAACATAATGTATTAAAACTATTTCCCTCTTTCTACCTTCTTTCTTTGTTCTCCATTGCTAAAATAGCTAAACTAGTCCTCCCATGCCCTTTTCCTCTTCTCTATTTCCATTTCCTCAAAGCCTGGTCAATAGTGATTCAGGAGCCTATTTTTGTACTGTCCACGTCAGGTTCAGGACAGACACACTCAGATAGGAAACATGTTCTGTTGTGTCTAACCAGGTGTCCCTTTACATGCCCCTATGATAAGCCTTTCCCATAGAGGCCCCAGGACAAGCGGGATAGCTGCTTCTTCATATACATTCAGTCGGCAAACGTAAGGCCATAATGGGCACTTTCTGTGCAGAGCTGTGGGACAGTGTAGCTCCGTGGACAGGATGAGGCACTTGGCACCTTTTCCGCTCCTTGCCTTTGAAAACGAACCAAGCCACAGAAAGAAAGGCTTAAAGGGGCCGTGATAGCAGCTGATCCACTTTGGCCTTGCTGTAACACTCTAAGAACACACCAGCTCAGCTCTATCAAATCCTCATTCTATAAAAAGCAAGAGAGACCGGCACCAGCTTAACTGCCTCAGTGATAATGAATGTGGTTTAACTCCTCGTGGGCATCGGCCTCCTCCTTCATTGACCGTTTTTCCCACAGGACCCAGAGAGGAGAGAACTCGAGACAATGTGTCCCATTAAAATCACTTTGTTGTTGTTGTTTAGGGCAATGGAAATTAGTCCACGTAGTGTCTCTTGAAGGAGGAACTTTCCCTCTTAAATCAGAAAATCCATATTCTACATTAGTGTTGCTCAGACTTTAGAGTACATAGGAATCGCTTGCAGATCTTGTTGGACTGCCGTTCTGGAGGACAACCAGATATTCTGAAAGGGTCCAACCTGGCTTCTCAATGTGCGTCCATAATCAGCCCCATTGGCATGATCAAGGAACTTGTTAGAAATGCAAAAGTGAAATAGCGTAACCGTATTTTTCCCTCTGTATGTTCAAAGATCTCTGATGCTGAGATGATGATTTAAAAGTACCTCATTAGGTGCATATTACATGTTAACAACTATATACATATTCACTCTAATGCAAATAACATTGTCTTATTTTATTTTTATTTAAAAAAAAATTTTTTTTAACGTTTATTTATTTTTGAGACACAGAGAGACAGCATGAATGGGGGAGGGTCAGAAAGAGGGAGACACAGAATCTGAAACAGGCTCCAGGCTCTGAGCCATCAGCACAGAGCCTGACGCGGGGCTTGAACTCACGAACCGCGAGATCATGACCTGAGCCGAAGTCGGACGCTTAACCGACTGAGCCACCCAGGTGCCCCTGTCTTATTTTAATATAAAAACTAAAGCTCAAGGAAGATAGGTAATTTGTCCAAAGTCACATGGTTGGTAAGTGTCCCCATCCAGGTCTACCAATGCCAAAGCTAGAGCCGTCGTTGCCACTCCATGGTGCAATGAGAGCCTTCACCCCACAACTGACCCCCTGTAAGATCCCCTGACTGCTTGCTTCCCCAGCCTCAGCCATTGCTTGATCCTCCTACTGAGTTTTTTTTCCATTGCACTTGCTTTGTCTGCAGCATCTGCACATGACCTTGTGCAACAGAGCTGGTTAACAGCAGTCATTCATTCTTGGGGCATTCTCTGTATTTGGCTTAGTTGGGAGAGATCACTGTGTCCCCTTGAGCAATTTACCAACTGTCTAATCTTAATTTTAGAGGGCTTCTTTCTCTAGTGTTTTACTAAAGGATTTCACTTTATTTTCTTCACATTGTGATTAATTCTATTTGTATGCTCCTTTTAATATGCATATTCTCATGTTACACTGTCAGATTCAAGACAATTTTTATGTAATTCATTTCCTAAGGGGCGTTTTGATTTTCTTGCAAAAATTGATAATCACTTCTGAAGACTTACAGATTCTTATGGGCTAGCTGCAACAGTTTTCCCTAGTCTTTCCCCAAATGCCTACATGTATTCATCCAATAAATACGTTCTGAGCACCCACTCTAGGCCAGACATTGTGCTGGGCTTGAGAGTATAGCTTTAGCAAAATATACATGGTCCTTGCTTCCATACAGCTGTATTCAATTATGATTTCCTGGTAAGCTGGCTTCAGTTCTTGTGGGCCTTTCTGTATGATAGCAGAATTAAAACCTCAAGTGGAAAGCCTGAAAAATCTAGGAAATTTTCGGTTTTGTATGGAGTATGGTGTACTAACAAGAATAGATTAGGAGTTTGCACACCTGACCTAGCTCTGTTTTCTTCTCTTCCTTTCCTCCTTCTCTCCTCCCTCCTTTCTTTGTATCCATCTCATTGTTTTGCCCTTCTCCTACCCCTCCTCTCTTTCTCATTAAATATGCACCCAACATTGTGGATACAGCAGGAATCTGGTATAAGAGACCCCTGTCCTCACAAAGCCCTGAGTACGCTGGGGAAGGCAGACGCTGCTCATTTTAATTACCAGAAAATTGTGTGAGAAGTCATTCAGTTTCTCTAAGGCCTTGTTTGTCTGTTTTAAATAGTAAACATAGGGCGTGTGTGTGTGTGTGTGTGTGTGTGTGAGATGGGGTTGAATTTAACAGTTCTTTTAACTCTTAAAGTGTCAATATTCTAAACAAAAACTTTACCACAAAGTAGATATAATAGATTATAATGTTTTTCATTCATATATAAAAATTCAATTAACGTACAGCATAAAGAGAAATGTGCATGCTTGCAGTTTAGAACTCTTCAGAATTGAAAGAAGCCACCATGACACAAGATAATCTCCTCTTCAAATTTAGAAATGTTTTGCTACCACTCTAAGTAATACCACGTTCCCCTCCTTCTCAGTTACAGGACTGGAATATAACCACCTGTAAAGGTGATTGGCATAGGATATATAGGAAATATAGGTAAAGGGATATAATCACCTGTAAGGTGTCTTAAAGGATAGCAGTCAAATAAAACGGTAGAGTTGCACTTCAGACACCTGAATTACAAATAAAGGTTACACTTAAGGACTCCTTTCCCAGCGTTGGTTTAAATTGATTTTATATATAATAACATTATTTATGCATACAAAGTCACAAAACTGGATATAAATCTTAATAAACAAAATAAAATTTTGAATCGTATATAAACAAAATTACAAAACCAACACTATTCATAGTAACATTTAATTTAACGTGACAGATGGTTTTGTTTTGATGAAACCAAGCATCTACTTGAAACATGAAAGGACGCTGATGGCCGGGGTGTGGGTTCTTGTATCAGGGGTGCTGTCACTGCTGAACGCAATGCAGAGACTCAGTGTCCCGGTGCTTTTTGGATTTTGATCTACTGTGCTCCTGTCATTCCTAGCATGCACATCATTTGGCCTTCACTTGGCATGAATGAATCAGTTAGGTCTGCTTTTATTCTTTTCTCATTAAGATACAAACCATGAAATCAGATATCTAAACAGCTGTAGGCACCAAAAGCCAATGACAATTAAAATTAGACGATCTTGATTAGAAAGTGAACATCCAGATGACTCAGAATAGTTTTGTATTACCTTTGAAAGATTTTTATAAAGTCATATAATTTTATTACATATAATATATTTACAAATTTCACATATGTAGAGGCACCTGGGTGGCTCAGTCAGTTCAGCCTCCAGCCTCGGCTCAGTTCATGATCTCACGGTAGTGCGTTTGAGCCCTGCGTTGGGCTCCATGTTGTCTGCTCAGAGCCTGGAGTCTGCTTCAGATCCTGTGTCTCCCTCTCTCTCTGTCCCTCCCCCACTCATGCTCTGTCTCTCTCTTCTCTCTCTCTCTCTCAAAAAATAAATAAACATTAAAAAAATAAGAGATTTTTTTAATGTTTATTTATTTTTTGAGAAAGAGAGATGGAGACAGAATGCGAGTGGGTTAGGAGCAGAGAGGGAGACACAGAATCCAAGGCAGGCTCCAGGCTCCAAGCTGTCAGCACAGAGCCCGACGTGGGGCTCGAACTCACAAACTGCAAGATCATAACCTGAGCTGAAGTCAGATGCTCAACCGACTGAGCCACCCAGGCGCCCTTAAAAAGATCTTTTAAAATGTCACATATGTATAATTACACATAGGTATACATATACATATAATCACATGTATCTATATGTATATATTGTATGTATTTATAATTATATTATTGATTCAATATACATAAATATGAATATATTTATAAATTTTATATTTATACATTTATAGAAAATAGAGAGCTTATCGATACTTGAAATGATGTCTGAAATTGTCAGTTTGAAAATAAGCAGCAATAGAAAGCACTGGAAGATGTTAGTCAGTGAGTGATTCATAAAAGCCAATCTGAAGTGTGAGATCAAATTTACAAATTTTATTTGTCTTTGGAGAAATTAGAAAAAAGAGGACAAGATAGATTTCTGTTGAAATGATTTACTATACTTTCTTGTCAGGGAAAACCCTCTTATTCTGAAATCATTTGCTTCCTGACTTTTCTGGCAATGACACATCCTTTCAGTTGTAAGATGGGAATAGTGTAGTTTCTTTAAAGCATCATCACTGCTTTAAAGACTTTTTAAAAATATTTATTTATTTTTTAGAGAGAGAGAGAGAGAGAGCACGAGTGTGAGTGGGGGAGGGGCAGAGAGAGGGAGAGGGAGAGGGAGAGGGAGAGAGAGAGAGAGAGAGAGAGAGAGAGAGAGAGAATCCCAAGCAGGTTTCACACTGTCAGTAAAGAGCTCCACATGGGGCTTGAATTGAAGAACATGAGATCATGACTCGAGCAGAAGTCAGGGCTTAGCCGACTGAGCCACCCAGGTGCCCCAGCTTTAAAGAGTTTTAAGCCTCCTTTCAATTGTTCCAGATCAGTCTGACAATTCTGTCTCACCTTGTTGAAGTTGAATAACCTGGACCACCACAGGATTTGGGCCAAATCTTTCATTGATTTCTAATGATGCTGCCACCAAGCCTAAATCACTTCCTCTCCCTGGCCTTGGTTTCCTTCCGGGTAAAGTGGAAGCCCTCTTAGCAACCCCATTGGATTATAGTCAGATTCAATGAGAGGGAACATGGTATTAACCTCTCTACACAGAACAGCAACTCAAAGAGTTTGGGCAGCCTTCCTCTCCACCGTTGGTCAGCTTCTGCAGGAGAAATGTCACTGAGACAAAGTTTCAATCCAGAATTGTTTTACTTCAAACTTGAGACGAGATCGAGCAACTGGTACCTGTATAAACAAAAGGATATTTTCACATCCTTTCAGTTATTCTCCACAGAATCTCAAAGTGTTTACAGGTCTATTTTCTCAAGATGGGGGCAAGTTTCCTAACGCACTGTGGGTTATAATTGCTCCAGGACCAACGGTGTAGTGAGAAAGCAGTGAGAGTACCTTGGTTGCCATACCTGAGAACTCTGCCCAGGTGCAGAGGTACCATGGTCAGGGTTTCCATTACACATCATATCTGGTCTTGGATTCAGTGAAGCACAAGCCAGCAGTAAGAACTTGAGCGACAGATTTTGGAGGTGAACACAGCCCTGCTCTTGGCATTCAATGACTTTTTGATCCTCTGTCCGACCTCAGTTTCCTTCAATATGTTCCAGCCAGGCCTGTGACCTTCCATGTGACGAATTTTCCCTCTCATGGACCATGACAATTTTTTCTTCCATCCCTTAGCAGTTCAAACTACTGTTCTTATCCGTGTTGTCGTAATTTCCAAACCACAGGGGGACATTATTCTTAGCCAGGCTCAACCTCAGCCCAACTTTCTTGAAGTTTGTGTGTGTGTGTGTGTGTGTGTGTGTGTGTGTGTTTAATGTTTATTTATTTTTGAGAGAGAGGGAGAGAGAGAGAAAGTGGGGGAAGGGCAGAGAGAGAGGGAGACAGAAGATCCGAAGTGGGCTCTGCCCTGATAGCAGAGAGCCAGATGCAGGGCTCGAGCTCTCCAGCTTGTGAGATGATGACTTGAGCCGAAGTTGGCTGCTTAACTGACTGAGCTCCCCAGACGCCCCTTCTTTGAGGTTTCTAGGAGGAAGTATATGCCCTCTGACTTCTTCTGAAACAAACTTCTACTCTAACTCTGGCTTTTTAGTTACTTTTATCAGCATCATTTCTGGTTTATGCGTCAAGAAAAGTCCTGAGTTCCTGCTCCCAGCTCAACTCAGTTTGTTGAGTTGAGTTCAGTTCTAACTAGGTCGTCTGGACTGGGACCGGGTTTTTCTATTGATACCATGGCTCTGGTTCTGTTGAATAAGTAGTGTAGGGCAGTGGACACAACACCCAATGGGAAACTCTGAGTCCAAGTTTGTAGCCCCAGGTCTGCCACTCACCGACCTGGTGATCCTGACAAGACGACCTTCTTGGGTCCCGTTTCTCATCTGTCAAATGAGGCGAACTATGGCTGGCCTAGTTCTCAGCACACATAAAAATCATCCCAAGAATGGTAAAAAATTGCAAATTTGCCAGATGCGGATCTCACTGTTTTAAATAAGCACAAAAAAAGTCTGGTAAAAATTGGTTATTGAACTTCACCTTGACAAATCCAGGGCCTATTAGATTATATCTGTGACTGTACTGGAACTCTCCCCTTCTGGCCCAAGTTCAAGTACTCTCAGGTTCCCCATCTGAGCATCTCATTGCTGCCTACCAACCCCTGCCGTTCTCCTACCTTGGGACAAACTTTCTAGCTGCTTTCTGAAGAAATGTGCTTAACCTTTTCATTCTTGTGATTTTCTTAATTGATCTAAGTCAGGAATTGTATTATGGAGGTCATCTGGTAGTACTAATTTACAGGTGTGAATGGCTACTCTATAGTGCTTACTGCTTGACAGATTTTCAACATATTTTTGTTAAATGAATTATCAGTTTAATGAATTGAACCATGATGAGAGGGAGAGCTGGTTTAAAAAAAGAAGGGTGCATTTAATCAACGTTGATCTGTATCTAGGGATATTTTGGATATTAAAATTAAATAAAGATCTTCAGACATACATGAGTGAGATCATTGAAAGCTGATTCTTTCACAGTCCCTGCCAAGAAGGAGGGGATCATAGCACCCGAATCTTCCTAGGGTACCTGGAACATTTTTCACAGCCACTTCCTCTTCCTCACTTGTTGAACTGAGAACAATTTCAAGAACCTTACATACCTATGGTATGTGGAATTACAGAGGTAGTTGCACAAAACAATTTAGCATGAGTGAGGATGGTCTAGGGTGATCTCTTTTAAAACTCAAGTGCATCATTGACCATCCATTCCATAAACATTAATAGACGGAGGCTTTGAATCTCAAAAAGCCACGCTGGGAACCAAGGCACCTAATAGAGGAACTAGAAAATGAAAGTCTGGTCTCTTATGTCCCTGGAGGCACCTCTGCAAATGGTAAATCTCCTTAGTGGAGAAGAAAATGGTAATATGGAAGGAGCTGAAATAGCAGTCAATGAGGAAGCCTGGTTCATCCTCAGAGGGCGGAAATAAGAATACTTTTGTAGCTTGTAAACCTTATTTTATAGAAGACTAGAGATGAGTGGTCTTAAATCAGGCAAGTCAACGGTCTTTTCAGTAGAGAACTTTTCATGCCATTATTTGGACTCTAAATCTGATGAGACTTCAGAACAAATAAGAACCTTTTCCAAATAAGAACAATCAGTTTAGGCTTAACATTTGGGGAAGTCGGAGATTTTTTTTTTTTTTTTAGCTCTCTGTCCATGATAAATCTGATGTTGCACTTGAAAATAACACATAGAGTGTTGCATGGAAACCAATTTGACAATAAATTTCATATATTAAAAAAAAAAGAAATAAATAAGTTGGCATAAAAAAAAAAAGAAAGAAAATAACCCATAGAAGTGACAGAGGAAGGAGCTGAAATTCTCCTACCTGAATAACGTGATTATACAACACCATCTCCTTCACCTCCATGTGCTGTTTTAAAGACTTCCTCTTGTACAGACAATAACACAGCCAGCTTGAGATGCTAAGTGATATTTAACCCTTGGCATTTTCTTATTGGCTTTTGAGTTTTGTGATAAGTAGGTCTTTTTCCTCTCAGGGAGAACTGATTGACACTTATGTTCCACCTAATGCAGTAGTAAAAGATTTAATATAAGTGGAACGTGGTTGCTACAGTATATTTTCAGGCACTAAAGTTCGAGCAAAATGGAATAAGGGCCAGGTGGCGGTATCTACAAACTGTGCTAATAGCTCCATCAACAGATGTTTAATGTGCTTAGAGTTATTCTCCACATCCTACTGTTGCTAATACATTTCCTCCCATACCTCCTCTCAACACAAAAATTTTGAGAGGAAAGGAAACATTAATAACCCCAAAGTGTTTAATTTTAAAGGATATTTAAATCTTAATACTGGTCATAAGGTGACCTATTTGACCACTGGATGGCTTATTGCAGGCTCCAATAATTTTGTTGCCATCATTAGTAAAAGTTGTTAACCAAATGAAGGCCTAAAAATGTATAGGTCTTCTCCTTTATTTACCCTTGGCTTGCACACTGCCTTGAAGTTATTTTTCAATGGATCGAAAATATAGAAGTGCTGTACGGTGATGTTTTAGCCTTGGGTGCAGGTGAGGCCAGCCAGCTGCCTCACCATGTATGGAAAGGACACTGGTCTGCTAAGGAGAGCCTCTGCTTTCTGTCTAGAGTTTTCAGTTCTGTGGTCAGTCCATCAAGTCAGACAACCAAGATGGATTAGACAATTTTAGAGACTCAAAAGTCAGTATCAGAGCATGCTTTTTTTGTCCCCCTCTTTTTTTTTTTTTTTTTACTACAGTTGGAAAAAAAGAATGAAGAGGTGATTCCCTTCAGTGCAGCACCTTCAGGGAGATTTATTTATATGATTATCCTGGCTCCAGGTTGCTAGACACAGAGAATAGGGCCTGGTGGGGATTAGCTAAAGGACAGAAGAGGCCGCCTTTGACTCTTTGAGACAGAAAGGTAAGCAGGCAGGATGGTTTGGGAGCATGGGGTTTTGGCCCTCTAAAAGCTTCCTAGAACAATTTGAAGCAACTGTGGGGAGGGAGGGAGGGAACAATGTGGCCCAGCCCATAGAGGAGTCCCTTACCCAGGCAGCTACTTGGACAGATCCTTCTTCTCATGTACCCCATCCTTGTGTCTCCGTGTCATCTCCTTTGTCTCTTTTCCTCACCTCTTCAGATTGTCAAGCTCTTCCATTTTTAATATTTTTGTATGAAGGAAGGGGCCTACAAATAATGCGTCGGGCTCCTAAAAGTCATGATGCAGCGGTGCTCGAGCATTCCTGTTTGGCAAATTTTAACCTGTTCTATAATTTAAAGTATTCTAAACATGGGTTAGATATAATCTGGTTAATTGGCAAATGAACATAAGAAGAGACAAGGCAATTTTGTAAAACAAAATTACAGCAGGTGGATTTTCTGTAACACTTGTTTTAGGTTAGACATCAACAACAATAGAAAGAATAACCTCATCCCTAAAATTAGACTGAAATGGAAGCACCATAGGATGGTTGAAAGAGCTTTGGAAAGGAAGCCAAAATGCTATCTCTAGTTTGTTCCTAGTGAGGCCTTACCCAGCTATGAAAGTTTGGGAAGGTCACCCAACCTATGTGGTCATCACTGTAATTCAATGGCCACTACTGTCTGTCCTTTCTAAACTGTAAAATGTTTCCTGATCCTAATCATTAAGTGTTATTTCTGCTTGAGAGAATGTCCACTGACATTTCTGCTTGTAGCCAAGAACACAGAAGAGATTAAAGTAGAAGAAAAATTGAGTAACATGAATCCTTGTTCTAATGCAGATTAAAATTGTAGAAGGGCTCTGTCTTATGTCGGATCCTATTTCTATTTAGTAACATTAGCAATTATAATTTAAAATACTTTCTGGGACACCTGGGTGGCTCAGTTGGCTGAGCGACCGACTTCAGCTCAGGTCATGATCTCGCGGATTGTGAATTCAAGCCCCGCTCAGGCTCTGTGCTGATAGCTCAGAGCCTGGAGCCTGCTTCGGATTCTATGTCTCCCTCTCTCTCTGACCCTCTCCCATTCATGCTCTGTCTCTCTCTGTCTCAAAAATAAATAAAAATGTTTAAAAAAAAAAAAAAAAAAGAAATGAACTTGAGGGGCACCTGGGTGGCTCAGTCGGTTAAGCGTCCGACTTCGGCTCAGGTCATGATGTCGCGGTCCGTGGATTCGAGCCCTGCCTCGGGCTCTGTGCTGACAGCTCAGAGCCTGGAGCCTGTTTCAGATTCTGTTTCTCCCCCTTTCTCTGACCCTCCCCTGTTCATGCTCTCTCTCTGTCTCAAAAATAAATAAATGTTAAAAAAAAATTAAAAAAAAGAAATGAACTTGAGAAGAGAAAAGCATCTTAAAACGAAGCAACAGGATGTGGGTTTTCCATAATTTAATTCTACAATTTGAAAAATATCAACAGCATGCAGGAGAGGCTGCTGCTCCCTTGAGAAGAGAGGGATGTGCTGAGTTTGAGTAGGCCTTTTTTTTTAAGCTTACTTATTTTTTAGACAGAGAGAGAGTGCACTTGCACCAGTGGGGGAGGGGCAAAGAGAGGGAGAGACAGAATCCTAAACAGGCTCCATGCTGTCAACACATCCTGGGGCTTGAACCCATGAAGCAGGAATCCTGAGAACATGACCTGAGCTGAGACAGAGAGTCAGACACTCAATCGACTGAGTCACCCAGTTACCTCTTGAGTAGGTCTTCTTTGTTTCTCTCTTTCTCTCTTTCTTTTTTAATGTTTATTTATTTTTGAGAGAGAGAGGGGGTGGAGGAGGTGCAGAGAGAGAGGGAGACACAGAATCCGAAGCAGGCTCCAGGCTCTGAACTGTCAGCACAGAGCCCCACGCGGGGCTTGAACTCACAAGCTCTGAGATCATGACCTGAGCCGAAATCAGACGCTGAACCGACTGAGCCACCCAGGCACCCGAGTAGGTCTTTCTAATGAAGAAAGGCACAGGGAGGAAGACCAAACAGAGAGGAAGACAAAGATATTAAAATGAAGTAATAATTTAAAGAGATTACATAATGAGTTCACTTAAACTGCAAATAATAATTACAAAAACAATGATGTGAATTATAATGGGAAAACATGATTGAGACATAAAAAACTAAGAGTGTTTTCTAACACCTTTTAACTCATGTCAGTAAGACAGAATTCATGTTATATATTTTATTTTCACTAACCTTTTCCTGGTTATAATATCTTTGAAAAATACAGAAAATATAAAGAAAAAAGCAGCCTAATTCCTATATCATAGTAAACACTATTTATACCTGGTGTATTTCTTTTCAGATATATATATTTAAAAATAAAAGTTGGATCATCCTTTATAAACTGTTTTATATACCTCTTTTTCTAGTATTGATTTTCATGAATATTTCCCACAAAATCAAATAGTATTCACAAGCATGGTTTTAAGGAGGCCAAAATATTTGTTGTCTGGGTGAAACCATTCCTCTGTTGTTATAAAAATATCACTATTCATCATCAGATGCTAATGTGCTGTTAGAAGCAACAGACTCAATGTTCATGTAGCAGCAATGCACAGATCTTTTTTTTTTTAATTTTTTTAAATCTTTATTTATTTTTGAGAGAGAGACAAAGTGAGAGCAGAGGAGGAACAGAGACAGAGGGAGACACAGAATCCGAAACAGGCTCCAGGCTCCGAGCTGTCAGCACAGAGCCCGACGCGGGGATCGAACCCACGAACCACGAGATCATGACCTGAGCTGAAGTCATACACTTAACCAACTGAGCCACCCAGGAGCCCCAGCAGCATGCACAGATCTTAATCCTAAGTGGGAAAAAAAGTAGGAAACAGAATGAGATGTATAATATAAAACCATTCGTATAAAAAACATGTACACGCAAAACAACAGTTAACAGTATACAAGAACAGCACTCAGCACAAATACTTTTTATAATACGGCTTTAGCCGTGTTAACTAAAGGTGAACATATTCTCTATACTATGACTTACAGTTCCACTTCAAGGCAAAAGCCTGACGGAAATATGGACATGTGTTCACCAAAAGATGAACTACAAGGTTCTCAGCAACACTAACAGCAAATGCAAAACCAGAACCTACTCAAATCCCATTGACAATAGAATGGAAATGAATGGCAAATAGTCACAAGCTGGGATGTTATACAGCAGTAAATATGAACAATCTTCAGTCGCACACAAAAACATAAATTAATCCTAAAAACACAATGTTGAGCTAAAGAAGCCAGGTACATAAGAGTGAAAATGGTATGGTTCTGTTTATATCATGTATTAATGTATTAATCTCTCCTGTGTCAGGATAGGGGCTCCCCTGAGCTGACAGTGACTAGAAGGTGCCCAAGAAAGGGTTGTGGGGTGTTGGCAACATCTGCTTCTTGATCACGGGGCTGATGGCTGAACGGGTGTGTTCAGTTTGTGAAAATTCACTAAGCTATACACTTAGGAGAAGTATAACTGTCTCTATTCTTATGATATTGCACTATAAAAGTTTTTTTTTAATTTTTTTATTTTTAAGTGATCTCTACACCCAGCATGGGGCTCGAATTTATAACCCCCGAGATCAAGAGATCAAGAGTCACATGCTCTACCAATGAGCCAGCCAAGCACCTCAAAAGTCTTTTTTTAAGTTACACATTAAATACATTAGAGCGGCTGCTTATCGGGGAGGAAATGAAAGAATGAATGAACGAATTTCAAGTGTATGGTTTTCAAGAACTTCTTGCTGAGGAGTACCAAGGAATTTCTTAATTTTACTGAGTTTTAGAAGAGTAAGTTGTTCACCATTGCTTCAGGGCTTTTTAGAAAATGTGTGGTGGAGGATGAAATTACATAAGCAACTAGACATAAGTCTTGTTACTAAGAATTGGGGTAATTAAATCTTTTTTTTCTTTTTTCTTTTTTTGGAATTTGGGTAATTAAATCTTATGCTTTGCCAAAAGTGAAATTAATGTGTGATAATTATGATTCAGAAAGCTACTTCTTTTGCCTTAATGTAATGTTTTCAAAAGTCACCTTTTTAGTCATTTTTATTTTTAGAACAGAGTACTTAATTTCCCTTTATTTTTCTTTTCTTCACATTTTAACCTCAACACCAACCTTTCCAAACGTTGTTGAATGCAATCCCAGGCACTTCCTGCTGGAATGAGGCATTTTTTCCTTCCAGAACAACCTAAACAGATTAGAAATCACAAAATGCTTCTGATTTTAATTCCCTGCAGAGAGTTGCTAGAAGAGTTGTTTTAGGTTATCCTGGTGACATTTATTAAGACCACAAGGTGCAGAGATAAGACCATCAGAAATGTTTATTCTATTTAACTATTTAGATCCTCCCACACCTGCTTAGCTCAGTGACCCCAACTATCCTATAATTGCCTATATTAAATGTTTAGTGAGTATGAGGCAAGAACATACCAGCTTAAGCAAAATGCATGTGGTTTCCCTTTACATCAGTTTTTGTGGATGGTTCTTATTCCACTTAATGGATAAGATGAAAAGAACTTCACTAATTAAGTCATTTATTATATGAGCATATTGCTAAGCATATAGGAAAGCTTTCACCAAGCACTTTAATTTTATTTTTCAGTATTATAAACATATTTGGCACCAAATTTAATCTACAAATAATTTTTTTGGATCCTCTAATTCTGTTTTGGAAAAAGGATGTTAATTTTTGTAAAGAAAGTCAACTTAAATTTTCTCTCTTGTGTGATTTTTAAAAAAAACAACTTTGCAAAAACATCTAGCAATTGAATCATTTCTTGGTATGTCATTGCTTTTTCTTTGAGTTTTAAGCCAAAACTGACAATGTAATTTTTGGACACATGACTTATTGACATATTATTTCAGAATGACATCCTTTTGCAATGAACTGCAAATGCATCCCTGTAGCAAACTCCTTCCCTGTATTCTTAATTTTTTCTAATTGCTGATTTTTGCAAAGCTTGAACCCTGTGTCATAGTATTGGGTTCCAGTAGACCTCTTCAGGTCTTATTCGTGCATGTGCATATATTGCTTTATGAAATAGATGCAGATGCATATAACTCTTCGTTCTTGAGGACATTCAATGAATAGGAACACAGAATCATTTGCCCTGTGGTTTACTAAAGCCCCATGGAAAACCCTACTGCAGTAGCTATGCAAAGTTCTGGTTAAACATTGTCCCAGCGTTTGCACTGCTCCGTCTGTTGTTTTTACGCTGAAGACTCAGCCCAGGTTGGAGGCAGTATTGACTTTGTAATTAAACCATTTTACCTTCAGAATTTTGTAATCACTGCATTTAAAGCCATCTGTTGTGGTAAGAGGGTAAACTCTTTTTCCTTTCAAGGTAAAGAAAAAATCTACAGTGGCTTTTTTTTTTTTTTTTTTAACTTTCTGAGTCTTGATTTTAGGGCCTTGATTTGGTCACATGTAAGTGGAAAAATGGAGGAAATTCTGAGTGATGGAAAAGGAAGGCTGTCATAGAACTCAAAATGAATGCAAATGAAATACCTGCTTCTCCTGTTTCCTCCTGTACATGCAGAGCTATTAGTATCAGAGGATGAATGGTGTGATATTAAAGATAGGTTTTGGTGTATTTCACAGTGTTGGAAATTTTCCTTACTAACTTGTCATGATATTGTCAGGACTCTAAGAGTGTGCCTTTGCTGTGGGTAGCATGGTTCTTTTTCCAGTGAGTAAGGAGGGCTCATGACACAAACAGAACGATCCAGGAAGGGGAAAATACTTTTCAAATAAGTGGCTTATGAAATGTATTGGCTTTGCGGTGATGTAGAACATCTAGGCTGTCTTCCCCTTCCCAGAAAGACGACTCAGAAGAGTGGCCTAATTTGCACCTCTGTTAAATCTTTTTTTTTAAAGTCTATTTATTTATTTTGAGAGAGAGAGAAAGAAAGAGAGGGAGAGAGAGAGAGACCGCATGCAGGAAGTTGCAGAAAGAAAGGGAAAGAGGGAGAGAGAGAATCCCAAGCAGGCTCTATGTTCAGCAAAGAGCCTATTGACATGGGGCTCAAACTCTCAGACCTGTGAGATTATGACCTGAACCAAGATCAAGAGTTGGACGCTTAACTGACTGAACCACCCAGGCACCCCTCTGTTAAACCTTCTTAAAGGGCAGGAAATTAATCCCATACCTCACCCCTACATGGTGGACGTGAGTAGTGTCTGAACTACTATAAATTGTACCTTTTGCACTCAGGAAATGTAGCAAAAAGGGTTTGAAAATACAAACTTTGGAGTTAGAACAGAGCCCAAGTCATGGCTTTATCACTTTCTAGCTTTCGGTCTTGGACAAGTCACTTAACCTCACTAACCTGATGTCCTGTCATCTATAAAACAGTGAAGATAAAAGTACCTCTGTCACAGGGTTGTCGTGGGGTCTTTATAAGATAATGTGGTAAAATACCTCACGTGGTGCCTGGCATGTAGGAAGCGGAGAGAAAATCTCTTTGGGTCTCAATCAATTGCTCTACTGGAAAACAAATACTTGAGGCATTTCACCTTTAAGTTTCATTGTAGTTCATCAATAGAGATAACTGGATATGTGGGCTAATAGTGGACTTTTAAAGCAATTTCATAGTTCTCTTTGGCTGACATCTATTATGTATGTTCATTTGCGGAGAGAAGCAAAACAAAGAAATAACTGCCAACCATCATAAAATTCATTATTAATTGAATAATTCCTCCCTCCCCCAAATAATTTGGAGCAAAAAGCCCAATTCAGAGATTCCTCTTAAACATCCCATAGCTAGCCAACTTGGGACAGGGGTGCGATGGGGGTGAGGAGCAGGGCACAATGGCAGAATTGTATCATCTCAGAATTCAAGCTTTAACCTCACAATGCCTGGCTTCTTTAACTCAGCCCTGTTGCTTACTAGATGTGTGATTTTGGGGAACCCCCTAAGGTCTCCAATATGTAGTTTCTTCATCTGTAAAATGAAGATAACAAAAGCACCGACCCCATAGAGCTGATATGAAGATTTACCAAGGTAATGCATATAACCTATTTATCACGATGCCTAGCACATAGCAGACACTCAGTAGGTTGATTTTTTATTGTAAGAATGCCGTAATAAATTTGTGATGACTGTCTTTTGAACATTGGAATTCAAGGTAAGAGAGTTGCCACTGATGTCATGAAGGTTCAGAAATAGTTACGAGTATCCAATTTCCCTTATAAGTTTGCTCATCCTCTGCCAAACTCAAGGCTTATTTTCTTCTTTTATAGAGTTATTGTGACCATATCAATAGGAGCTATTATTAAAACCATGCCTATGTCAGATGACCAATAGGTCAATGATCTTTTTACCCTGAAATGGGAGATGAGTAACTTACATTTAGCGGCCCACCATGGTAGGCACATAAAAATTACTTAAGGAATGTGCATTCAATTGAATTGTATCAATAATGTAGTCAATCCTTGAAACGATGGATGTGAGAAAATGTTCATAGGATGGTTCTGCTTAGAAACGAAATAAAAAGACAAACAATAACTTCATAAAAATTTATCCTATTTATGTTTAGGAAAACTATGCATAATTTTATTTGTCATTTGTCATGGTAAGCTTGTAAGTATTTATAATAATCCAAAAAATTCTGAAACTTATAAAAAAGTATTGCATAAACTCATGAGGGCACATTAGGATATGTAACAGTCCTAATTGGTAAAAAGTTATAGAAAATCTATAAAAAAATAAGTAAAAGTATGTAGGCTTGAAAAGAAACTAAAGCTAACATGAGGAAAAGAGTTGTTAAGAAATGGAAATTATTTTGGCAACTGCAGGGATTTCTTACTGCTTGAACATTCTGCGGATTAAAAAAAACCCATTTCACATTCTATAATCAGTTCATAAAGCAATACCTTCTAGAACCCTGAATATCAGAGAAAGTGCTATTTCCTTAAAACTCAATCTGGTTTACAATTCCCATGGAGTAGGAACTTTCTCCTGGTTGAGAAATGGGTGCTTTCGCGAACCAGCATCCGGCCTCCTACAATAGCTTAGCAACAGATCAATGGTGCCGTGTTCAGCTATGGACAAACTCCTTCTCTCTAAGCATGGGAGGTAGGATGGCAAACTCGAAGTCTTTCTGGAGGGAAAACTGTGTGTCCAACACAAATCACAGTCAGAAGATTAATCTTATACCGCTTGGGGGGTTACAAGTGTTCCTTCAGGTTTTTATGTGAATGTATTAATAACATGCTATCATTAGCCTTTGTCCAGTTCAAATACTTTTCTTCTTCTTATCAGGATAGATAAAATGAGGTAAACCAGATGTGAGAGAAAGCACGGGAACCCATCAGCTGTGCATCAGCCACCCGATTGTTCTTCTATGACTGTCCTCATCTTGCTAGTCAACCGGTCACAGAGGCCACAGCTTTGATCTCAATCTGACTCTATTTGACAAAGCCAGTGGCAGATGCTGTTCATGGAGACGGCCGATTACAGACAATACCATGCTGAAGCACAGCTATCTTCCAGCCATGGATACTCTGAAAGCTATCTCTTTAATCTGGGATATGCTTGTGTCAAGGAGTCCCAGAAATGAGGTGACTGTGGAATGGAAGGCATGTATTCATCACAGTTACAAAATCTCTCTGAGAAAGACAAAATTTAGCAGCAACAACGAAGTAAAAATTGCATATGCCATAAACTCATATAGATGCATTTTCAAGAAGTGACTACAAAGACTGATGGTGTACTCAGGCAGCTAAATATTCTCCACTCTCCCCAGAACACGTCCACTCTCAGCTGTTGAAAGTAAGCTACAATAATAGAATCAGATGGTGGGGAGTTAACTTGCAGGCATGTGACAGATATCTTAAAAATCCATTTTGACCTTTGCTATCCCCATGACTTAGGAAGGAGATTTTGATTTCACTTCGGCCAATAACTGTGGGAAGAAAAATGTCATTTTAACAATTTAGTTCAAAGTAATCTTCACTACAAGATAAACGGCCTCAGTTGCCATCATGTGCAAAGACCTTTTCTTTTGTTAATTTGAAATTATACCATCAGAATTGAGCAAATGACTTCGTTAATGTCAAATGAATGACCTTTGAGTTTGATCTTCATGTTCAGGTGGGCACAATGCCCTGTAGTCAAGTCCCTTCCCACCTCAGCAGCCCTACAAGTCAGATAAAATGGCACTGAGTTCCAACCACATTTCTTTCCTGCTGCACTTCAACGTCTTAGTCTAATCTTTTAAAGTTAATGAATAAAACTGAAGCCCTTTCTCAGTTTCACTTCCCTTTAAAAATTTCAAGAAGATACACTTATCTTTACGACCCACAATCTCATGCTCACAGTGACGTCACTCTGGGCTGGCTTGATGCTTCTCCAGACTCATCATTTTGGCCATTCCTCTTGTCATTCAAATTTGAGAGCTTCTCACCTTCTGAGCTTACTATTTATTTACCTCCACTACACACATTCTCCAAAAGCTTTTACTTGTTCAAACAGCTATTGGTTTAATTCTGGTTTTAGCTGGAAAGGTAAAAATAGTCTGCTGTAGTTTGGTTTTCATCTTGGCCTTGGGAAATTGCAATAATTTCTCTAAAATTTTTTGTGTACATATCTGTCATCAACCAACCTATCACTTCCCCTTGACTTGGAACCAATATAAAGGGATAATACAGGAGTGCCCGGGTGGCTCAGTTGGTTAAGCGTCAGATTTTGGCTCAGGTCATCATCTCGCAGTTTGTGGGTTTGAGCCCTGCATTGGGATCTGCACTGACAGTGCAGATCCTGACTGGGATTTTCTCTCCCTTTCTCTCTCTGCCTCTCCCCAGCTCACACTCTGTCTGTCTCTCTTTCAAAAATAAATAAAGATAAAAAAATTTTTTTAAAAAGGGATAATGTAAAGAGTTTCCTTAAAAACAAGGCAGGTATTCAGGGCTTTTCTATCTACAAATCTGGTTCATCAAGTTCAAACAGGGCTTGCTCAGCGGCAAAATTCTCAAGAAAACACATATTAGCTCCAGGTCACTAGCAAAATATTCAACATTTTTTTATGATAGCCACTGTAACTACCCTTTAATTATCAACTCCTAAATATGATATTGTATATATTACAAGATATTTTATACTTATTCTAATTACAATAGTAATCAATAAAATTAAATAACTATAAGAAATCATGAAACACAAAGTCTCCTATAGTTTTCCCCACCCTAGAAAATCACTATCAACAAAATGAGGCCTAACTCCCTCTCCCAAATTTTCTTAGTTATGTTATTCTCCCCCCCCCCCTTCCCCCCCCCCCACAAAATATATGTTTTCAAGAAAAGTGTGATATCATGTATATGAATTTGCCATCTGTTTCCTCGTCTTCTACCCCAGTGAAATGTTTTCCTGTTAACATGTGTTTCAGAAAAGCACTAGGTTTTAAAACTCATTTTGGAGGAGGGAAAAAAAAAAACCATTTTGTGGAGTGTTTGGTTTCAGAAATATCTAGTTACTCCAAATATCTACCAAATGTGTGAAGCTCAAATGGAAAACAAGAAGATATTGTTCAGTGAGTATCTTATCCTCTTAAATGATGGCATTTCCAAAGGCTCAAACAATATGGATAAAAGCATGACTTCTCATCCTGCAGATGGACAGACGGCAGAGGTGGTTGCAGGGGTCCCTAGGTATCCGTATTCCACCAGGATTCACTGTGAAGTCATGAGGAGTCACTGCTCTCTGGCTTTTTCCCTATTCTTCCTTTCCCCCTCACCCTTTTTCTTCCTTTTTTCTGTGTGCACATTCTATGATGATTCTAATTTTAAAAGCTTGCATTTGTTGCAGGGCATTATCATTTCCATTACAAGAGTAAATGATTTTTTGGGAACCACTTGCATCCAGTGTTAATGCTCTCTTTTTAAAAATGAAGACGTTGAACGCATGGAACGTGCTTGTACTCAGATGATATACAAATTCATGTAAGAATATCTATCTTGTCTTATGTCTTCTTTCTGTTTCTCTTTTTTTCCTTCCATTCTCTCACTGTGGTAACCAGGGCATAAGGGCAGCTGGAACATGTGGCCTTTTATTTGATCAAGGGTAATGATCAACCAGGCCCAGAGGAAGGTGGGCCAGCTTTCCTAGTTCACCTGTGAAAGAGAATCTTTTTACGTGCTCTCCAATTGTGAGTCCATCTGTGCCATCATCGAGAAGGAAAAATGTACAGAAATAAAGGGGCTGAACACAACAGGAATGAATATTTGAAGTTCATTTGAATATGCATACGTAGGGGCTGCCATTCTATGAATGGAAATGTGTCCTTTATTCCTTTCTGTGACTCGAAAGAGCCACAGATGGGTTGTTTTTGTTGTTTGCTTGCTTATTTTAATTTTCTTCTCCTGCATCATCATTTTTGAGTCTTTTGCATTTATCTTTTTTATTTTTTGGATTTTAAACAGAGGGCACAATTCTCCAGGTTATACCAAGAAACATCAAAACATGCAGTTATATGTTTGCTAATCATCATTTCCAGAACAAATGGTCTTCATTTGTGAAGAAAGACAAAGTAGGGGAATTCATTCCAGGGCTTTCTAAATATTTGCTATACTAGTATGTCTCTTACAGCCCTTGAGGAAAATTTATACAGTATCTTGGAGTTCCTATGAATCCTGACTATTTTTCAAATACAAGTCATTCGAAGTGATGTTAACACGTCAGATTTCCCAAGTTTCTAATGTAACAGCTTGTTAAACACCATTGGGTTTCAGGGCCATTCTGATGCTATAAGCGCCTTTCTTGCCCATATTGGATTCTATATGCTGTTTCTTGGGCAAAGGACTCAGATTTTAATTATTAGTACTACTCTCTGTTCAGACAAGCACCAGAAAATAAAATGAAGCATACCTGCCAATGGCTGTTGGCTCTAGAAACCTCATGTTACCACACCTCAGGATAACAGTGCTTGGTGCTTAACAAGGCTTGTTGATTGACATACTAATTACTTCATAAAAGGCTTCCAGAACTGCTATTGGAAGGTAGTGATAGTTGGCTGTGAGGTGAGGGCAGTGGATAAAGAATTGTCATGTCTGCTATGAGTCTCAGTGGGAAAAATGGGGAAAAAGAAACAGAAAAGGGTCATTGGTAGAAAGTGAGATTATTAGGAATGAGAAGAAGATAGAATAAAGGAATCTAGAAAAGTCACATGTCATCCTTACAAGACTTTTTTGATGTTACTATCTTCACAGTATGACTATTCTAAATTTTATATGCATTCATGAAATTAAAAAGACAAAGCACTAACTTCCCAGGTTGTAAGAATTACCACATTATAAGTATAGCAGGACACCTTCCCCACATTTCTAATCCTCACTCTGTCTTCCAGGTCGCACATGGAAATGGAGGAGTCAGTCTGAGGGGTGGGCTGGGGGTCAGGAATGGAGTAAGGATATCTACTGTGCATTTTACTAGGTTTTACTAGGTAATTAAAAAAGCTGAAAGTTTAATATTCACCTGTGGACTGGCCTAAATGTGTCTACGGCATGTTATTCCTACGTCAGAACTTCCTGCTTCACCTGAGGACCAGGAGAATAACATAGCTTTGTGTGTTCTCTTTGTGTGTGCAAGGCATTGGCTTAAAACCTACCCTAATTCAGTTCAGAGAGTCAGGGAATTCTATGAGATGTGACTGACCATTAACTTGGATTTTGCAGAAATCTGTGCTCCATCATAAAGGTTTTGTGGCTATGTTGCTTTGATAACCGAGCTTGTCTTTTGGATCAGCAAAGCCAAATGATGAGGTCATTTCATTACTGTGGAGCAATTAGGAAAGAACACAATGTGGTAGAGAAGTCTTTCTGGTTAGATTCTGCTCTCACTCACCAATCACCAGGTCCATCCCATTTTTCTTCTGCCAGGATTTTGCAGGAGGGCTTGGAAGAACAAGACTCGCTGTAGATTCTGCCAAAGCTTGTGAATAGATCATGAACAGCATGTGAATAGAGAATGTTAGCACAGGGTAGTGAGAAGAAAGACAATAACAATCAGTGCACCCCAGTGATGTAGCCTGGATAAGAACACTCTTCTAGTATGTCACTCCTTCATTACCTCCATCTCTCCTATACCTTCAGTGCCTTCCACCCACTCTGCCACCAGTTGTTTTCCTGTAGTCCATAATGCATATCCGTGGATTAAGTCCATATCCGTGCTTAAACTTTTCCCAGTCAAAATGAAGAAAACAAGCAGCCCTCTTTTAACTCTAGAGGAAAGATGTTTAAGGAATGTCCCATACTCATGGTCTTCCTTTCCTCACTTTCCATTTACAGCTCAGTCCAAACCCATACAAGCTGGCTTTTGCTCAGAACCCTTCACTCAAACGGCCCTCACACATCCCACCGGTCTTCACATTACCAAATGCAGTATCTTCCAAATCTCTTCTTATAGAGCATCTACACTGTGTTTGCCTCTACTGACCATCACATATTCTTGAAACTCTCCTTGACATCAGATCATAACTTTCCCCTTTTCCTGTTCTCAGCTCTGACCATCGGTCTCCTTCACGAAGGTTCTCTCTGTCTTCTCTTTAAGTGCAAGATTTTCTCAGGGATCTTCTTTTGGCCCACTGTTCTGCCTACCTATGAATTCTCCCTGGGCAGTAACTTTAATACTTACAGTTTTAACCAACACCTTATCTTAAAGACCAACAAGTGAAAATTTACAGCCTTTGTAGTTCCCCTGAGTTTTAGACTAGAAATAGGTCCATGCAGGCATACCTCCAAGGCACCTTAGAATTAATTTGTATTAAATGATTGTTTCTTGTGACTCTTCACCCATGTATCTCTCACAGAAACGTTATACTTGCTCTTATTTCCTAATAAGTTGTTGACATCAGCACAAACCAAGTCTCCAGGTCAGCTGTTCTTTCCTATCTCCCTGCCCACCATGCCCATCCTCCACAGCCAATTAATCAAGTCTTGTCTCCTCTCTTTTGTAACCTGTTGACTTCTACCTAGAATATTATAGAATCTTCCTTGCTAAGTATACAGATTGTAGAAACCCAAAGAATTTGGGCACAGCTTTTATATGTCACATGGGGCTTTGTCTCATGAGTTACTTGTATTCCAACATAAGCACGAACGCATAGACCTGCCTCAAAAAAAACAGTCCAAACACAAACTGGTTTTGTTAAAATAACTTGGAAAAGTCCTTGATTGTTGAGTGTTGCTGTTTGCACTGACCTTGGGTGGAAAATTGGATTTTATTCCTTCATGGGGATGTGTGGAAGATTTGTCTGAATCATTCCTTTTATCTAAGGGAATTTGTAATACACCAGCCTTGAAAACAGAAGGCAGATGAGTTGCTAGGCTATTGAGAGGTATGTTTGCATGGATGAATACTTTCCAGGGAGGGAGCCATGTGTTTATAACCTCATCAATATTAACTGAACTTGAAAGAATGAATTGTGACATTGACATTGATAGGGGATCAAATCATAATCTCCACAGTGCCCGAATTTCACTTGATTTACCTTGCTTCCTTTCTACTTGCTTGTGCTCTCCATTGGGCATTGTGTTCATCCTCTCTTACCTAGACTACTGTCATATCCTCAGGGATATGTGAACATGGATATTCATGTGTCAGAAGGTCTTTTTTTGGCAGTGAAGGCCGACAAGACTATTTTGTGATGGTCTATTCTAAAGGAATCATAAAGCAGTTGCTTTTTACATCCAGCATAGATGTTAATGTAACTTGTTTAAAAAATGATTAGAGAAGACAATTTAGGTAACACAGACAAGCTTTATATTTAACACTTCCTGAAACAACAGTCTCCAGTCAGAGAACTGCAAAATGGGACGGAAGGCAGGCAGCTTTTATAGGATAAAGGATAAGGAACAAGGAAGGAAGCAAAAAAGCCCAGAGTTGGCCTGGAGTTTAGGCACTGACTGGTTATCATATATTTCTGGTGAAGCACAGCACTTACAGGAACACAGAAGTTATCTAAATCTCTATTTGCTGACACGGTGCCCTGGATAGGAGCAGCTCTATCTTGGTCCTAGAAATATACTTCAACAAAAATATTCCTTAGGGTTGTCGTGACGATTAAAAGTTCATATCCACTACTAGTATTATTAATATTTTGCAAATAATTCCCATTTAAGAATATTTAAATAATATTTAGTTTTTTTTATTTTAAACACTTTTAGGGTGACATCCCCTTGCCCCACTTCCAAAGTAAGCAGGTCAAAATCGTGTCCATCCATAGTCTAGGCATGCCAACTCCCAGACATGCCAATAGCTGACTAAGGTGTCGAGGAGTTTGGTCTCCTGGACATCAGACATGTCAAAAGTACCTGGGAAATTTAATTCATCATCTGGATGATTTCATATGTTTAAAACAAAAATCAAGTGTGTGTGTTTTCATGTTGGGGTTCAGTGAAAACAACGCTAGATTAGAAAATATTCTAGGCCGTATTATTTTCAGTGAATCAAGAAATTTCCATCTCTTTGGCACCTGGGTGGCTCAGTCGGTTGAGCGTCTGACTCTTGGTCTTGGCCCAGGTCATGATCTCACAGTTCATGAGTTAACCCCACAACAGTCATCAGCGAGGAGCCTGCTTGAGATTCTGTCTCTCCTTCTCTCTGTACCTCACCTGTTTGTGCTCTCTCTCTCAAAATGAATAAACTTTATTTTTAAAAATAAAGAAATTGCCATCTCTTTCCCCTTTAAAAAAATTTTTTTTTAATGTTTTTATTCACTTTTGAGACAGAGAGAGAGAGAGCATGAGCAGGGGAGGGGCAAAGAGAGAGAGAGAGAGACACACACACACAGAATCTGAAGCAGGCTCCAGGCTCTGAGCTGTCAGCACAGAGCCTGACGCAGAGCTCAAACTCACGGACTGCAAGATCATGACCTGAGCTGAAGACTGACGCTTAACCGACTGAGCCACCCAGGCGCCCCTTTTTCCCCTTTTTAAAAAGTTTATTTTGAGAGAGAAAAGCAGGGCGCATGTGCGCGACAGGGGAAGAGAGTGAGAGAATCCCAAGCAGGCTCTGCTCTAGCACGGAGCCCAGTGCAGGGCTTGAACTCACAAATTTGAGATCATGACCTGAGCTAAAATTAAGAGTCAGACACTTAATGGACTGAGCCACTCAAGCACCCCTGCCACCCTTTTTGTTTTAGATCTAGACATCTTTTTTTAGACTAAATCTTCAACTGTAAAAAGTTGGTTAAGTAAATTATAATATATCCATATGAAGAAATTCTAATAGCTATTAAAAATCTTCTGTCAAGGGAAACTAAATAAAAGAAAAAATGTACATCATCTAATACTAAGCATAAACTAAGTATACACAAGAGAGATGTTCTTAAGTTGCATATGCACACAGGTATGTACATGTGTGTAAAAGTATAGATTTTATTTGTAAGAGGTAGGATTATATGTGGATTTTCCCCCTTTATTTTGCATTTCTGGGCACCTTTTGCTTTTGAGATTAGGAAAAATATGCAGATTTCTATAAAGGAAAAATATTCTCCCCCATCTTATCTAACAAAACCATTTATTACTATCTAGTTGTCTCCCCAGAGTTATGAACATTTGCTAATGAGACTTAAACTCCCAATAATATATGGCTTATTCCACTCACTGTTGCACTGCTGAACTAATATCTATGGATAAAGTTTTAATATTTTAAATATTTTTTTAAATTTATTTAAGTGATCTCTACACCCAACGTGGGGCTCTAACTCACGATCCCAAGATCAAAAGCCACATGCTTTTCCAACTGAGCCAGCCAGATGCCCCGAAAGTTTTAATGTTTTAAACTGAATAAACTCTTCCCTCTTATAGCTTATTTTTCTCTATTATAATCTAAGAAATAATTATGAAATATTTAAATTTATTAAAAAGTATACAGAATAACACTATAAACACCAATGAATCCATCACCACACTGGCACACACATCTGGCATTTTGCCAGATGTATTTCATATCTTTTTTTTTTTTTTAAGAAATAAAGTGTGTAAGATAAAATTGAACCTTTACTCAGTATTATTACCTTGCCTCCCTCCTCAAGGTAATCATTATAATGAAGATACATACAGCTGACCTTGAACAATACAGGGGTTAGGGGGACCAACATCTACTCCCATGCAATCAAAAATCCACAAATAACTTTGATTTCCCCAAAACTTAACCTGCCTAATGTTAAATAGCCTACTCTTGGTCAGAAGCCTTACTGATAACATAGTCATTTAACATTATTTTGTATGTGATATGTGTTATACACTGTATTCTTAAGTAAGTTAGAGAAAGGAAAATATTATTAAGAAAATCATAAGGAAGAGAAAATACATTAACAATACCATACTGTATTTATAGAAAAAAATCCACACGTAAGTGACCTGTGCAGTTCAAACCTGTGTTGTTCAAGGGTTAAATATATACACCACCCAACCACATATTTATACTTTTACCACATATTTATATATATAAACAATAAATACTTTGTGATATGATTTTTTAAATTTACATAAATATTAGATTTTACTTATGCTTTTAAACTTCTTTTTCCACTCAATAAGATCATCTTATAATTTATTCTTATTCATATATGTAATTTTAATTCATGAATTTTGTCTATAGTATTACATTGCGTGAATTTTTCCTTATCCAATTATTGATGGTCATATAAGTTCATTCTAATTTTTTTTTCTGTTGCAAATAGTGTTGTTAACAGCCAACCATCTGTCTCCTTAAGCAAAAGTACAAGCATGTATTTTGGGTGTGTATCTGGATCTTATGGCTTCAAAGGCATTTTCCAGTCCTCTCCAATCAACCAATCAGTGAGTTAATCAATAGTCACTGAGGGCCTACTCTACTAAGATAAATAACTAGAACTTAGTTTTTAAGAACAGAATTGCGTTTCCACTCAATGATTCAAAATAAAATCAAATCTAAAGACAAAAAAGTGTGACTATTATTGTAAACCATACGAGACTCTTAAAAACTGAGAATAAACTGAGGGTTGACGGGGGTGGGAGGGAGAGGAGGGTGGATGATGGGCATTGAGGAGGGCACCTGTTGGGATGAGCACTGGGTGTTGTATGGAAACCAATTTGACAATAAATTTCGTATTTTAAAAAAAAGACAAAAAAGCACAACTTTCTTCTCCAAGGAATGTTTCAGATTGCTGACTATGCCAGGGCAAGCCCATTTTCAGTGAATTTTCATACTTTGTGCAGTTCTAGTCCCTTATTAGATAACAGTGACTGTTGATTCACACTGGTTCTTGCTTCATTGTGTTATTTGGTATACAGCATCCTGACCAATGAACCCAAGAGTGATTATTCATTCTGTGTTTAAAAGTGTTCCTTACATGCAATTTTCATTAAACATGTGTTTATTGTAGGAACGCACCAATAAGCCTAACGATCACCTCAGCCACCCCAGAATTTACAGTCAAGTTCAAGAGAGAAAAATAACATGTTCAGTGTCATGTTGGAAAAGTATAGGATCTCAAGGGAGCTTATACGAGGGACACTAACCTGGACTTTGGGGTTTCCAGGGGAACTTCTTAGACAATGCAATGTCTGTACTGGGAGATTGAGTAAGAATCATCCAAACACAGGAAAGGCAGAAGACAAAAGAGAGTTTATTGTGTTTATTGAATTCCTGTGTTATTAACTTGTTTTAAATCTCAACCTTAGCCTCAATTAAGCCTCTATCTGCCTGTACGTCATTGAGGTCTAGCAAGGTCTATTTCCTCAGTCTTTCAATATCACTTTGTCACACATTAGAAAGACTCAGAATTGAGCCAACATTTTCCATTAAATAAGGCTTCCTGCAATGTTGTTTGTGTCAAATCCTGATGTCCTGAAATATTTTAGATCCATTAAAGCTATTGATTTTTATAAGCATTTTATCTCTATTGACCATTTATCATTAATATTCCAACACGTTTTACTCTGACCATAAAACATAAAGGAAATCCCAGTACCTACACAGTGATTACCTTTGACATCAAAAATCTTATGAATCTTCTATCTGCAGACAAAATTCCAAAGAGTATATGCATTATATTGATTAATACTAGGTCCAAGCAGGAAGAGTGAAAATGCCCTAGGCCCATATTAATGAGTCTGGGCCTTGTTCTGAGGTCAAAGAAAAGCCATAGGCTGGTCTTGAGCAGCGGGTTTAAGGAAAATCCCTCTGGAAGTGATAGAGAAATAGATTGAGTTGGGGCTAATACCATCATCCTGGAAAGAGATGAGAGTGTGCATTTGGATGCTGTCTATGAGGATGAGGAGGATGAGATGAGAGCTCAGAAAGATAATTAGAAGGAACAGTGTGAAGGAAAAGGGGGCAAGGAGGGAGAGGTTAGGGAAACTTCCTGGTTTCTGGCTTCCAGAGCACTGTAATGACAAGAGGGAAAACACGGTGAGCACACAATCTGAGAATAAATCAAGTGGCTCCTGGTCTGCACATGCTGAGCTTCGGGTACCTGCAAAACATCTTGGAGGAGACACCCAGTAATCAACTGACGTTCAGCTTTCTGGCGTGAAGGAGTGCTTTTGGCTAAGGTAAAGGTTTTCCTTCCAGTAATAATAAAGAGAACAGAAAGCACCTTGTCCCCAACCTGGCAGTTATGAAGGCATTAGGAATGTCCAACACTTAATAATTTTTTATTATAAATGTCGCCAATTCTATTTTTTAAAATACTAATTTAATTGATTTTTCAAGGGGAATAAAAATTAATCAATGAAAATATTGTCTTCCTAATATAAATTTCCACGGGAAAATCACATATTTTTATAGCTGCTTATTACAGGCCTCTGAAAACAAAGACAATCAGACTGAAATAAACATTGATAGCTCACTCCCAGAATTATTGATTAATCAAGGAAGGACTTGCATCATTGTATGAAACCAGTGAAATATATATAGGCACAAATTATTTTTAAATATTGCTTGCAATAATGTTTTCATATCTAACAATCAGACCATATTGTATCCTGTGAGTGTCACTTCTTTGTAACCATATTGGCGTGGTTAATGATTTACTACGTTTTGCTTTTTTCCTTTACTTTTACATAATAAATTCTTATTTAATTACACCAGTTTAGGTTATCTTGCTGGACAACTCTACCAATATAGCAGTCTACATGACACATAAAGGCACACAAGAACAGTTTGCACTGCATTCAATAACATTACTGATTCCATTGGGACCTGACGAATAGTGATAATTAAAAACAGTTACCATTTGTTTAGCCTGTGCAATATGACAGAAACGATCCTGCTGAATATTTTATAAACCTTACCTCCGTTAACACTCACAAAACTTTTTGTGGTAGATAGTATTATGAAGCCCATTTTACAGATGAGGAAAATGAGTCTCAGAGAAGTTATTTGTCACACAGATAATGTGGTTTTAAACATAGATTTGCCTGACAGTACTAAACATTTTAAATTGCTACATATTGTGTGTGTCTCTACTTTGAAATCATAGTTTATGTTAATCCTGTCTTCATATTTTATTTTATTATTATTACTTTTTTTAATGTTTGTTTATTTTTGAGGGAGAGACAGAGCATGAGTGGGGGAAGGGCAGAGAGAGAGAGAGGGAGACAGAATCTGAAACAAGCTCCAGGGTCTGAGCTGTCAGCACAGAGCCCCATGCGGGGCTTGAACTCAGAACGGCAAAATCATGACCTAGGCTGAAGTCAGACAATTAACCAACTGAGTCACCCAGGTGCCCCATCCTGTCTTCATATTTTAGCAGAAACTTGAAAAGTCACTTCAAAGCTGTTATATAAAGGCAAATCTGTGGCTCTTGGGGTGGTGCCTTTCCTAGAACTTAAGACTAGCTCACAACATCCTGATGCTTCTTAGTCCTTACTGCATCCTATCTGAATCTTTTATGGTCTCATCTTTTCAAATGCAGAGCCCAGGAAAAGCTGAAAAGGAATTTCACTGGGGCAAGCCACTTAGAACTGAAGCCTGTGACAGGGGCAGGCCATTCTTTTGGGTTTCCTGAATTCGCTAGTCCATTCTCGGCCACTTTTCCCTTATATTCCCTGGGAGCATTAAGATGTGAGAGAACTCTTGATGTGCCAAGGGGTTATCTTTCATCAAAGGATCCATGCACTCTCAGAGGGGTTTCTTTGCTGGTTTGTTGTCCAAGTACCCTTAACAACTCTCCCCCTCACTCCCCTCTCCCCCCCTCCCCAGGCTCCCGCAACTGAATACTCAGCTTCCTGTCAAAATACATCAGGTACCATCTTCAGGCACACTTTCTAGTGGAGGGTTGAAATGATATTATAAATTGTAGATTTTGTGGTAATATCTACCACAAAAAGAGGTAGAGGTACCCAGACAATGAGTAATAAGTAAAAAACCAGTCTATATGTGGGGAGAAGGGATGGCAAACAGTACATACATATTACCCCCCAAATTGACAGGCAAGAAATCTTGCCATTTTGTAACATAAAATATGGTAACAGTTTTATTTTCCACAGGGATCATGCAGAGAGCATTAATAAGCTAAAGCACACAGAGCTAAATGACAAATCTTGATTAACAAACTACCCACAAAGCTCATATTTGCCTCGGTGTGTTTAAAGATGCTTGAAGGCTGTAAATCCCTGACCCTGTTTCTGACTATTGATTGGTAAGAACAACACCCTTGTTTTTAACTAATAAAAACAATGGTTTCTCTTTACTTTAGGGCAGGTATCATATTAAGTAGTTAATTTTTCACTTTCGTAAATGTGTTCCTCACCCAATTCTCACTTAAAGACCCTATGACATCTATTTTAAGAAGGTCACCACATCACACTGAGAATCTTGGTTTTGACCTTCTCTTCACCTTTAGTTCTCTTCAATTTTAGGGTCACATCAGCAATACAGGAAAATGCATTTGAAAACATTAACAAATTTTTTCTTCCTTGATATTTAAATACCTTTTTCAGGGGAGAAAGTCTGGGATTCAATTTGTGAAAAGGAATAGAGAATTGTATTAAACCTTATTTTATTGGCTGAAATCATCATTTTTAAAAAGAGAACAAATTAAGACCTTCATGAAGAAAACCAACACCTAAAACGAATACAATGTTACATGTCAATTATATCTCAATTAAAAAAAAACCCGAAAGATTAATTTCCTTAATTTTGTGTTGTCATAGAAGACATAAAAGGGGCTTAAAGCCTATTTTTAGTAGTGGATTCTAGGAAAGCAATGGTGTTTGTTGAAAATATTTTAGCATTTCAAAGTTTATAAAAATCTCAGCTTGACATTCCTACCAGCCTTGTCTAATACTTTGTGTGTCTTCATAATCATGTTTCTCATGTTTCATCACTAAATCACTATGATTATCATTAAAGTTTGAAAGCTTCAGGAGTTTCTCTCTAGATTCATTCTGGCTGCTCTTCCTAACTCTTTGTGCTCCTTATCTTTTCATCTCTTCTGCCAACCCTAGGTTCCTTACAGGCTGCATTCCTGTCCTGAACACTCATCCCGCCTGCCAAGCCCTCCCCCACCCCCCCCACCATTTCCTTCCCCAACATCACCTGCTTTCCATTTATTCTTCTAGTCTCAGTACGTCACTTCCTGCAAGACATTTCCCTGACCAGCTCTCCCCACCCCATCCCTGCCCTGGAGGCATCTCCATGGGCTCAACTCTTATTATTATTTCTCTGAGCGGCCTTCACTTCTTTTCACAATGTCAACTGTGTAGATGTTACAGTTAATGTCTGCCTTACCTCATAAACTGTAAGATCCATGGTGGGGGGGGGGTGCGGGGGCGGTGGGACCTTATCCTTGTTATCAGTGTGAGCAGACATATTTGTTAAAGTGGGATAAAATTGAATATCTCTTGGAAATTTCAACGTTAACTCCTTAACAAAAAGCTAACCAAGGCTAAGAACATGACCAAGACATTTCATTAAAATATTCAAGTAACAAATAGAAGTCTTGAGATTAAATGAAATATTTGTAAATAATGAGATAAGGTTTTTAATAGGAACAGGAATCTAGAAGTATTCTACATTTATATGTATGTCCAAAGCTTCCCATCCTATTGAACGAACAGAGAACTAGAACTTTCTAGTTATGACAGAACTTCTAGATATGACAAGTAAAACAGTCAATCTAATGAGTGGTCAATTTTATCCCCATAAACATCTGCATGTAATACCTATTACATGAGAATTTTAAGAAAGAAAATCAGAGATCTCTCCAACTGGATTAGATGCCAAAACAAAAACAAAAACAAACAAAAAACAAAACAAAAAAACAAAACAAAACAAAAAAACCCTAAATTACTTTGGTCATTCTGGAAGTAGACTATTTTTATAAGAAGAAACATTTCTACCATAATATCATATAGCCAAGATAAAGAAAAATTAAGCACTATTTATAAGATTTTGATATTAGAAAACTAATTGAAAAACTTTTTACCAAACAGAACAGAGATAAGCCCTTATTTTGTAATCAAATATCTCAAAATTACTGAATAGATTACTCATTGCAACTACCAATCACTTCCAGCCATTGCTAACACCTATAATCAAAGAGTAACTGAAATGTATTTTCTTTTCATTTAAGCAGTGTGCTTTCGGAACAGACAAGTTGCGTTCTCTGCCATTTACAAACTAGAGGATTTAATTTAGAATTCTATAATTGAATGAGATAGTACAATAACCTTTTATATAAACTCATCATTTCTTATCTTTCCCAAAGCACAAAATGTCCTGTATGCCATAATCACCATTGTTTACTTTTCTGGAAGGTTTTTGTTTAAATTTCTCTAACTGACCTGGGATTATGAATCTGCCTTCAAAATACAGTATGAACAGTTTGCTACTCCAGTCCTTATAAGAGTTCAAAGCTGTTATTGTGAAACTTGTAGGACAATTAATTTTGCTTCCTGTTATATAGAAATCTGAGTACCTGTAATCTCTCTTTCCAGGGAGTTCATACATATCACTCTCATTTGTCTCCTGCTTTTTTGAAAAATTGGAACTTTGGGTTTGGGTTTCAGAATTCATTTATCTCAAAGCGTTTTTCTTTCTTTCTCTTTTTTTCTTTTTCTTTTTTGGGGAGTTCGTGGGGGAGAATGCACTACCTGGCAGTATTCTTTGTCCTGTTTTTGTGGACTGCGTTTTATGCTCATAAATTTATGAGCATAAATTCAGTGGTTGGAAAACATCACCAGGGAAGTTTGCTGTTTATCATGTTTGCTGGTTATCTAATTTGATGTTTATCATGTTTTTCTGAACAAGAGGAACATGCTGCTGTGGACTGGTGACTGTAGTCAGGGAAGCTGTACTCTGAATGGCTAAATGGAGACCATGTCAGTAAGGGCTCCAAGGGTAAATTTGGGAGAGCAGGAGAGAATTGGGTATCGTGCTTCACTGGTCAGGGTGGCACAGTCTCAGCTCTGGTGTTCTAGAGTCTAGGTCCAGGCACCTGTGGCCTCAGTGTCCTCTTACAGGGGCCCACCCATTGCTGCCTACTGGACCCCTCTCACAAAGCTGGTCTCTAGCTCTCCTTCCCTCTCTTTCTCCCTGCTTCTAGTCCTACTCTTCTGCTTGTTTGCTTCTCTAAGCTATGTGTAGGAGTTTCATAGTCACAGTAGCTGAAGAAATCATCTAATTGGGTTAGTTGGATTCTATTTAATGTAGAGTGCCATTACTGGTCAGAGTTTGGGGACATTCATCTCACAGCCTACTCCATTTCTCCCTGGAAGTGTTACTTTATTTCTTGCCACAGTTCTTCATTGTGCAAATCTGTCCCACACGCTGCAAGATATTCACATCCCTGGTCTTGACACTAAATGCCAGTGCACCCACCGGTTGTCTTTAGGTATCATGTGAGTAAAAAATATTCTCTTTCCCATTTCCAAAATGGGTTCTTGACATGGGCGACCCCGAGAGTCTCACGGACTTTCTTCTCTCAAAGCAGAAACAAAGAGAAAGATTTTACATCACAACTGTAATTGGAATTTAGCTTAAATGATTTTTTAAAAAATCCTTTCTAATCTGAAAGCATACTTGGGAACATATAACTGAGGAGAGCTCTAACTTTTCTCCACCACCTGGAGAGAGGAAAATAAATCAGATCTCCTTTGATCTGTAATTCTATGTTAATGACATAGCTGGGTTTTAGTCTTTCTTCAAGCTGTTATAAAATAAGCTCTTGGTTTCTGAATTGTATTGAGTCCACCGAATTATTTGGAATGCTCATTTTTCCTTATGCCATTTATCTATAGTAACCACTAAAACACAGGATTTGAAAGATAGTACTCCAAGAACGGAGTATTTAAACCTCTCCCTTTTTTATTTCTACCCTTAATTTTGGGCTTCACATAGGCATTAGCTTGAACAGGTCACTTTTTTTGTCTCTTTTTTTATTTATTATTTTTGAGAGAGAGAGCACATGAGTGGGGAAGGGGTAGGGATGGGGAATTGAGGATGCAAAGTAGGCTCTGTGCTGACAGCAGAGAGCCCAATGTGGACTCAAACTCACAAACTGAGATTATGACCTGGGCCAAAGCTGGACACTCAACCGACTGAACCACCCAGGCGCCCCCAGGTCACTTCTTTATAATTGATAGTCCACAACTTCTAAAAATTACTTGATTTACTTTTAAAAACAGAAACACTAGAAAGCTAGGCTAAGATCCTTTAACTATATTAAAATTAACCTAAAGAGTACCAGAAAAAGCCTTGAGCATCCAAGCTTTAGATCCATGAAGGAAGCAATTCTAGAATGATGAGTGCAGCTGAAAGGCAGGAAGGTATTAAATGTCTCAAGCTCCTTCCAAGTAAAATTAATGATGCTGTCACTTTTAATTCATGCAGGAATGGCACCACCTCTCCAGAGGCATTTGGAAACATGGAAGATGTTGTTAGTTGTCGCAAGGCTGGGTGGGTGGAGTGCTTTGGTGTTTGAGTGCCGGGGATACTAAATCTTGTGCAATATGCAGAATGATCCTGCAAAACAAAGAATTGTCCTGCCTGAAAGCCAGTAGTGCCCACGATAAGAAACGCTATTATACATCTAATAGACATAAACCCAAGTCCCACTGCTTGGGGAAAAGAGCAAGTTAGTCTTCCTGATGTCAAAATTTAGCACCTTGTCATTGTACATGAAACCCAGAGATAATGTTTACTTTTCTTCTGCACTTCTCCCTGCTCCATATAATTTTCCCTCATCTATGAAGGGGTTATCAATCCAGGGTCAACTATTTACACTGAAATGGTTTGCAAATAGGGTTAAAGAAAACTTTAGCGCCACTACTAACATATTCCTTTTTTAAACATTTTTTTTCATGTTTATTTATTATTGAGAGACAGAGAGAGACAGAGCATGAGCATGGGAGGGGCAGAGAGAGGAGGAGACACAGAATCCGAAGCAGGCTCCGAGCTGTCAGCACAGAGCTCCACCTGGGACTCGAACTCACAAACTGCGAGATCACAACCTGAGCCGAAGCCGGATGCTCAACCAACTGAGCCACCCAGGCGCCCCTAACATATTCCTTTTTAATTCCTGATATCGCCAGTCACCAATCCTTTAATTGTACTAAATGATGCTTATGCTTCTTTGAAATTTCTTATTCCTGCTCCTTTCACTCTGCTTCCATGTCGTCTCTGCACTTACCTGCTGGACATCTGGATGAGAGAAATAGCCTCTCAAATAGCCCATTCTTGGGCTAGTTCCTCTCCTGTCTGGTCCTCCTCCCTTTCCAGCTGTTGCTGGCTGTTCCTTAAACATCATGTCCCATATTACTTTTTACTCAAAAACCTTCAATGAGCTTCTACTTCCTATCGCATCACCCCTTCTTCATCATATCAGAACTTACCAAAGGCATTGGCAGGGTTTTATTTTTAGTTGTATTTTCATTTTCATCTTTTCAACTTGCATTTTTCAATGTGCCTGACGTAAAATAGATGCTGAGTATATATGTAATTCCTATATGGTGGAAATTTGGCTCTTAATTTTCGAGACTTATGTCCAAACATTTCTTAAAGCTGTTTTGCTTTTCACTTCAGTCCAAGCCCTTCATAATTTCACTCTCCTTTGTATTCTTACAGTATTACTACAAATCATAGAACATTTATTCCTATTTCTCATCATTTGTTACTGTGCAGAATTTTCTGCTCAATTAATTAGCTCATAAACTACATGCTACTAAGCAAATGGTAGCAACACTCTGAGAAGTCCACAATTAATTTGTTTATTGCTTTCTGAAAACAATCTGCAGTTTGTCTTCACCAAATTACATCATGATGTATAATGGGTATTTGGGGCTTACAAATCCTTTAAAAATGTACTCGGAGCTCATAGTATAACCCAATCCTTAATACAAATAATATAAGTCCTGTCATATGACTGTAGGAAAAGCCTGTGAAGTTAATGGAGGTTTCCCATTACAGGCCATGAGTCTTGCAACAGACCTTTCAGCTAAGATATACAAAAATGAAAAGGAAACAGACCTAGATAGATGGTGTATCAAATTCTATTAACTCGTATGGAATGAATTCCTCACTTCTGAATTTCTCTTTGCATTCAAATGATCCTTGAACACTCATTCATTCTTAGTTTATAAGCCAAGTACTTGATTAAAGACTGCTTCTAAATCTTTAGAAGTTCAAATGGTCTATAAGCCACAATTTCCTTATATTTATATGCATGGATAGGATATGAAAATATTCTTGAATTATGATGTTTTCACCAACCAGCTTTACTCTTTAATTCAGTATCCAAAGGAACTTTGCCTGTGAATCCTAAGCATTCTTCAGAAACAGTAACAGTTCTAAGAGCAATCAAGGATTTAAAAATATTTTCATACTTTATTTCTTTCATTTCTTCTTACCTTTCTTAAATAAAGAGGGAAAGCATTCATAATCTCCGTTCAGTTACATAGAATTGGAATACTGCTATGTAACAGAACTCATCACACTAATGCACAGGATTGAAAGTCAAGCAACTTTGGTCTAGGCTGAATTGAATTAAGTCTTGACCTTGTAAACATTTCCACAGGAGGTAGAACACACACACTTGACTTTTTGTCAAATAAGGGATAGTAAACAATGATTCTGAGACCCTAATAAATTAAAGGTATTTTAAAGGTATTAAATAATTCTTTTTATAGACCAAAGATGAAGCAGCACACAGATTTTCAATAAATTAGGAAGCAAAATATTAAATCTTCATAGCTGAAATGTTTGCATCTTCAAAGCTCCAGTGGTTCAATTTGATAATGTTTGAAACTATAATTAATAACGAGATCACATTTTAAACAATTTGCGTGCAAGGCAAAGTCTGCAAGTATCTCCATTCATTATGGAGTTGTCCATAGTTTTGTACCAGTGACTTGAAAACAATGTCCTGCCACTGTATATTCCATTTTCTTTACCCTGATGGCAATCCGAATGAACAATATTTGAGCAGTAGAGATTCTTAGTTTCAATCCTCACTCAACATTGTTGGTTTAAGTGCCTCCAGCTGCTGTTCCCATGAACACAGTGTTGATGGGTGGTAAAGAGGACACCATTTCTCTACCATTTGCTCCATGGGAATCCAAGGTCTCTTGAGCTGGATACTGATTGGAAGCTCCATACATACATTGGGATGAGGAGGAAGGAATTGGGGTTTGCAAGCTGGATGCTGTAAGGGAAAATGTAATCAGCAATTGAATATTGACTGACATTTTTTTCCTTTCCAAGTGCCACTCATTTTAAGCCTCCTGTATTTATTTTTGCATTTATCACCCATACCTATGCTATTTTCCTAGAAATTGTTTTTACTTCTACACATTTCACAAAGAAAACTCCATTTCAAACTTAAATTCAGACAACTTTATCACCAAAATATATCCCCAGTCTACTTCCTCTTTCCATCCACACTTCCTCAATTATTCAAACCCCCGTGTTCTCTTACCTGGACCAACACAGCCGCCTCCTAACTAGTCTTAGGACTGTCACCTTTGCCCCACCCTCTCATTCTGCAGGGAACAGCCAGGATAATGCTGCTGATGTATACATCAAATTGTTGCTGTTCTCAAACTCTACAAAGACTTCCCCCCACTCTTAGAACAGAATCCAAGCTCTCTGCCCTGGTTCGCAACGTCTTCTGTGAACTGGTCTCTGCCTTCTGATTGATTTTACTCTACTGTCTTCATTCACCATGCTCAAAGCACATTGGCCTTCTTGCTGCCCACTCAGTTTTCCTTGTTCCCATTTCAGAGACTGTGCACTTGTCATCTCTTCTGCCACCACTCCACCATCAGACCTTCAAGTCATCGCCTCCTAATCACTCAACTTTCAACTCAAATATCTCTGCCTCAGGATTCCTTTCCCAACCATCTCACCAAAAGCAGTTTCTCCATAACCATGTGTCATTTTACCCTATTTAACTGACTTCAGGGTACCTGACACTTTTTTTTCTGCATTTGTCTATATAATCATCCCTTAATCTCTCCTTCCTAGCAGGTAAACTTCTTATAGGCAAGAACTCTGTCTGATCACCACCATAACCTCAAACTTAGAATGAAGTTTGGCACACAGTAGTTGGTTCTCAAAAATTTGACCAACTGGCTCTCTGACACTACATTTCCTGCATGTATGGTTGCTGGCTTCTCATTGCTGTTTTTCTCATTTTTCTAACTACCATCTTCTCTGTCCCTGGAAACTAGGTTTTCTAACTAAGGAAACAGAGTGGGTCCTAAGTTCCCTCGCACTACTTACCCACTTACTCTGTTCCCTTTTTTCACTCAGAAGCCCTCTTTGCTATTTACTTGTAAGCCAGCTCTGTCAACTAAAGCTTAGAATCCATCCTACACCCAAGCTATGTTCCATCAAAGCTTCCACTATCTCTACGAGTAAACAGAACTAATAGTAACAATAGCAACACAGTACATTTTAGTCTCACGGTGAGGAAACTTCCTGAAGTGGAATTTTCTGCTTCATTAGAGTAACCTAGAAGCAATGACCATCTGCAGATAGCATGAGATGAGCTGCTAGACTCTGCTCAGGGAGCATCTGTGATGGTCACGGGAAGGGAAGAAGTGCTTCCTATTGAGTTATTGGAAAAGCACACTGAGAGAGGAGAGATGGAATTTATCTTATTTTCCCTTATGCTCCAGCTGGGTGTCAATGGCCTTTACTCCAGCTAGCTTGAAATCTATTCCATTGGAATATTTCAACCATCTCATATAAACATTAACACTCTGCCTTGATACTTATATGCATATATACTTGTCCTGTGATCCCTTATTAGCCATATTGGAAATTAAATCTATACATATATTTTTGCCCCCTTTTTCAACTCACTGATGTATGGAGTTCCTACCATGTGACAGACACTTTGCTGGGTGCTGTTGATGTACAAATTGTACAAGTACAAGTTGCAGGATTTTCCCAGGGACAGCAACCTGGTTGGAAAAAGATGCTAGGGGACTTTATGGCAAACACACTGTTTTGCTCATTTTTACTTAAACTATATGTAACAGAGCAATAAAAATAGCAGCATTTTCTACAGAGCTGTCTAATCACATTTTACATACAGTTGAGAAAATGACAGCAAACTTTATCACAAATCACCATTTTTTAAAACTTGGAGTGGTTTTAGGGTACTAGTGGAGATTATGGGGTCCAAAGATACCTCTTGGCACTGTCCCTAGGTCCAACCGTGAACAGGAGAGAGTGAGAAAAAGACATCAATACTGCCCTCGTAAAACTTAAAGTCTTTAAGACTGCCTTTGACAGATTATATTCATGTTTTGCATACATAATAGGTGCCAGCTATTTTTTTGAAAGAATAAGAGATTTAGCAGTGGGTTGCAGAGTGACCAACAGACTGAGAAAGGGGAAACTGTTACCAACAGACACAAAAATATGACTTTCGATCCAAAGTGATGAATCACTTGTAGGAATATGACCTCCAGGTTTACCTCAATAGTCACCCTCCAAAGTAAGACTACCTACCTGAGGTCAGCAGCCTTTTAAAATGTTTTCAAGAACTACTAAAATAATTTACCTACTACTGGAGTTCGACAAGCAACTGATGGTGATGTGTCTGCGTAAAATGAGCTGGTCTGCTTTCTACTATTGTCATCTAAAATGTTAAGTGGATCGTGGATGTCACTGTAGGGAGGCAGTGAGCGAACACTGCTGATGACAGAAACATGTTGGTTCACCATCGATCCGAGTCTATGAGACTCTGGGTAGTTTATGTTGCTTCCATAGTATCCTACAACAGAAAAAGTCAGGAATGTATTGTTAACGTACTACAAAGAATATTCCAGGAATGAAAAAAGGGACAAGATAATAGGGAGGGGCCTAAAGATGCCATATTATAAATATTACATTCACATCCATCTTTACTATAGAGTTGGATTTGTGCTTGTATAAGGATACGCTTCACTCTGCTGGGTTTTTTTTGTTTTTAAAAAAATACAAAGGAGTTATCCTATTATTAATTTTCAGATGTAAGACTACATCTCTCTCATATTTTCCTCATCTAAATTAACAAGATCTTCCTATAAAAAAAAAAAAGCACTACTAACTTCTCACAAAGATTACACTACTTGTCAAATACCAATTTTATTTACAGATTTATGTTACTGGGAGAAGGACTGGTCTACATCTAGAAGAGAGGACACAGAACCTGCATTGGTGGCTGAAGAAAGAAGTCCACAGACCTTTCCAACTCCCTAAACTTTAAGTGTTTTATCAGACTAATGGGGGGCACAGTTTCTGTCCTAATCTGTATGATCTGCTGCTAGTTCTCTGTAAGAAACATTATTTACTACAAATAAAATGGACAGAACATTCTTCTTTTGGGCTTATTAAGGGAGATCTCAAACATACAGTTTGACATAGTATTTTTTTCATCATTTGTGGCATTTAAAAGGGCAACTTTAAAAAAAAACCACAAGAATTGTATCTGGAAGAAATTAGCTCCAAGTATCTAAGATTCCATGATCTTTGGAAACTTTACGTGGGATGGCATACTACTCAGAGAGGTGGAGCTCAATTCAATGTCTGATTTTGTCTTACTGCCATCTCAAAAGCCAGGAAAAATTCTTTAAAAATTTCAATACCATTCGGTGAATTAGGAGGCAATGTTGCTCCTTGGCAGCTGGCAGCGCCCGCATTGCTCAGGAAATTGAAGCTTCCTGTATTTAAAAACTGCATACTGTGTGAATCTTGGCTGTGTGAGGATGGTCCGTAGCTGGAAGGTGGTCGAGAATTATATGGAGACCCAGCACAGCTGCCACTGAAGAAGTCTCTAGAAAGCTGCTGTTCACTCCAGGCCATGCATCGACCATGCTCTGGGCGATGAGGATAGACTCCTGATGGGGGGTGAGGCTGTGCCCTAAACACAGTCTGATAGTTAGAGTTGGTCCCATAAAAGTCATGGCTGGTTTGAGGATGAGTAGGATAAATGGGCTCTGGAAATGTTGAGCAGTGGGGTGGAGCTGACAGGACTGGGCCCACACTTTGAGGTCTTCCTGCCATTGGTCCCTGGTTAATGACGCTTCCTCGGCTCGCCATGGCTGGAGAAATGGGTGGTGTCATCAGATGACCAGTGTTCTGGGAAAGGTCCATTTGACCTGGAAAAAATTACCAGAGCCTTCACAAGTGGCATATAAAAATAGATGGATGCATATCTTTAAAAATTATTCAAAAGATTTATCAATATGCTTTTTAAAAAAAAAATGGTTCATTCTTGCTCTCTAAAAATTACAGAACTGGGGAACATTAAAAACCTAGGTTTAAAAGATACCATCACAAAAAAATAAACAAACAAATAAATAAAAGACACCATCACAATACATGTATATTTCACAATACTGAAGTGTTTTACACTTGATCTTGGCCAAGAGGCCGAGAAGCAATAATAGTGAAGTGTTTTGAAGTTAGTCACTGTGAACAAAAGTCTGCGATGGTTTCATGCTTCCATGGGTATGAAGATGGTTAGAGCTCAAGCTTGGGAAAGTCAAGGGATCTGCTCTTTACAATTCCCCATAATTAAAAAAACAAACTGAATGTTAAATGGTTTGATTTTTAGGATAACAGAAAAAGGCAATAGTGTCAAAATGCCCATGGCTTCAAAGCAAGCCAATTCAAAACATCACGCAAACACCCCTGATCAACAACGAGTTATGAATGCCACCCACTCTGAGGGTGTTTGATTTTCCACTGGTGGAATTGGGCCCCTGAGCTATAAGGCCTTCCCAGGTTTAAAATTCTGTGTGTCCAATGAAGTTATATATTTCAGAAAAGACGTAATGCAAGAAGCAGACGTAAAATATTATCTAGTAGTGAGTTCCAGCCACTTGACATTCGGATTGATACAAAGGGGATGCTAGACCAAAGATGAAAAGTATTGTAATGGTTTTCTAAAATGGCCAAATCCACTTTTTAATGGAGGAGAAACAGTCTCCTCAAAAGCCAAAAACAAATAAGAGGCCCAGTTTTTTGACTCTCAAAGCATCTTCAGGATTTTATGTGTACCTAATCTAATTTTTTCTTCCACTTAATGAAGATAACTATTCGTATTTCTGATATAACTGAGAGAGCATGTCACAGTGTGGTACCTATGTTAACAATGGCATTGATAAAAATGTGAATGAAAAATGTTGAAAATCACAGAAACTGTACACAGCTTTCATGCAAGTTAGGTAAGACAAGTCTTGTTTACTCTTTGAATGCCTGAAGGTCACCAGTTTTGAAGAACACACAGGAATAGGCTCCTGTGAGATGCACTGAAGCCCAAATGTTTCCCAATGTACCTGTGAGCGGCATGGTGTCTGTATTCCCAGCAGGAAATGGGTGTAGAGCAGAGGGTAAGCCTCCAGGATGACTGGATGATAGAGGAAGATAGGGTGTTTCCACATGGCTTTCATTCTTCACAGTGTCACTGGAAACAGTGCTCCCTTTATTACGGTTGGCCAGAAAGCAAGAACTCGGAGAAGCAGTGAAGGCAGCTTTACTTGCATCTGGAAAGATTTTTTTTTCTTAACAGGAAAGCTAACGTCATTCCCATATTCCTAGTATATAAGCCCAAGAAAAGGAAACTGAAAACGCTCTAGGGTCATGTCATAAATCTGGAAACTCCGGGGAAATATGTGCCATGGGAAACAAGGCTGGCAGATGTCTAGTCTTGGCAGTGGTGCTAGATTTTTGCTGTTGTTGCTACCTGTACCTTTGTGAGTGTGAGGCGTGTTCTGAAGGGTGCCAACCACCACCCTGCCCCCGCCCCGGGAGTGGATAGTCTTCAAAATGCAAGTCATCACATCCCAAATGGACACGTTCTCTTCCTTCTTTAAGCTCCCATAGGACTTCTTTCTACACCATTTATAAGGTGTGTACCACAGGTGTTGTCTTTAATTCTGATTTTTTTTTTATTTTAATCACCTATCTACCTTAATTGATTTCATATCCTTTAGAACTTCCAGTAAATTCCTCTGACTACTCTAAGTATAAATGGTGGAGAGAAAAAATAGTGCTCCAATGGTGTTAATATACTGTGTTAGTAGTAACACGCCTGGGGAAAAAACTCTGAGACTGTTATAGCCCCACACAACGTGTGCTTACAAATTCTGGAACTTAGGTTTAAATACAGAAATACATAAAACAAAGTATACATTTTAAATTACCTGAATTCTTCATATACTTGTCCAATAAATTCTGTAACTCCTGCTCTTTGTCATTATTGAACTGGGTCTCCATGGCAAGGAGAATGTATTCATCAAGAAGCATTCGGATCAAATGGAAAGAACCTTGTTTGTGGATGGGAAGAGGGAGAGGACAATGTGAGATGAAAGGAGGGAGAGAAGGAGAAGGAAAGAGAAAGAGAGAAGTCGAGTTATCTTTGTGACCATCTCACAACACTTTACAAGGAGCAACTGAAATAAACAAATACTTGTTGGACTTTAAATGACCTGCTAAGACCAACATGCTTAACTTGGGTCTCTAATCTTTCTGTGTACCGCCTGCCCAGCTCACTGTGTATACTGTCCTGCCAGCTCTTTGGCCGCTAATTACATCAAAGGAAAATACGGATGAAAGTGAGACATGCTTTATGCTTTAAGAGGGCACACATTGGAGTGTGATAAGCTTTAACCTGAGGAGAATGAGCTCTACTCTGCTGTATTTCTGTTTACTTTGTACTAAATAGACAATGGCCACCATGGGTCTGAAAAAAGTATCAAGTAAGATGTCTTTCTAGCCTGAAACAAAGTTCCCTTTGGTTTCAAAAAACCAAGAGAGTTATTTTCATTTGGAAGTTGTCTTGGAAAACCTTAAACTTCTTTGAAGAGATTTCCCAGCAAAAGTCTGTTTTCATAATAAAGTCAGGCTTCAGTGTGGTATGTTTTAAGAAACCTCACACAAAACCAAGATATTTCAAATAATAGGCTCAATACATTTTGTTCATCCTTCAATACAAGTTCACTGATTTTATCTAATTCCACCGAGGATTAAATAAAAACAACTTAGTTAACTGTAACCTATTTTATAATGTAAAGATTTCTTGGAAAGCTAAATGCAGGAGTACTGTCCACAAGACAGCATTATAGCTGCAAACTAAGAATCCCAGAAATTTTAGAAAAAGGAAGATATTCAATTTTTAAAAGAGCTAACTTGACTCAGTTTGTTTCACAAGTCAAATCAATCAGGAAAGAGGTTTCAGAAACATATGAAAGCATGTCTTCTCAGCTGCTCTTTGACTGCAGCTATGTAGTTCCCGAAAAAGATGCAAAAATTTGCCATATTGCAGTTGGTGCCTTTGGAAAATCATGTACTAATTACTGTTTACTTGCCTGTCTAACAAAAAAAAAATTATCCAAGCACTGATGGGATGTAATGATAATAGCTGCCATTCTAGAAGTGTTCACCGGGTACTAGACTGTGTTTTTATATATATTGTCTCACTAAAGTGCCAATAAAATCCAGCAAGAGGAATATTCATCCTCTTCGACCAACTTGGGGGGGGTAAAAACCCAAGCCAGAGAGAAGCAGTGTTAGGATTTAACTCTGCATGTGGTCTGACTCCAAAACCCAGGCTCCTACCTACCATTCTCTATGGCTCGACAGTCAGATTTGAGCAGTATCAGTGCCACACGTTTAAAAACTGATAGGAAATGTGACTGGAAAGTGAATTATGTATTCAGATAGGAAGAGCTTTATAAAGCACTTAGGATACCAAAACTGGATGCATTGTTCAAGGTGAGGTTATGCATTACTCGAGCACCAAAAAAACTCCACTTGAGCAGAAAGTCTTGAGCCCTCTTCTTTAACGATCTTCCATTTTGTTTGCTGGTCTACAAGTAAAGGAACAAAATGAAACTATAAAATCTGTCATCTCATTACTACATGCATCCTGCATAAAATCAAGAGGTTGATAAGCTGTCTGACAAATGGACAGATGGCATGACACGCAATTTATTTTATCAGATATAATGATCTGTCCAGGGATTTTAATTTTAGTCTGTCTTTGCTGTGATTTTTAAGGTTGATAGATCTTTATTCTGCATGGTTTTGTTACCTAGCAGAATGAGACAACACAATGAAATAATTTACAAAATACTTCATCTCTTAATTTTCCTTTGACAGAACTTTAAAAAGAACAGAAGGCGAAGTGTGAAAGAAGGGTTATATATTTCTGTGAATGATTAACTCTGACTTCTCTGGTCCTGAATGATAATCTGTTTTCCTTCCAGGAGGAAAAGAAAAGTCCCTACAATATAACCAGTTTCCTTGATACATAATGGCTAACACCAACTAGTGATGGATCTATTTGCTCTTATTGCCTTGTTTCATGATGGATTGACTTGCAGGTTAACTGAAAGGGTTGAAAAAACACAGAAAATACAAAATACTGCACTCCCAGAATTTAAAAATGCAAATACTTAAAACCACATTTTCTGTCAGCATTTATGAAAATTTGCTTTTTAGAGAAGGGTCAGATCTTTTCAGCTTTAAAAAAAATTTTTTTTAATGTTTACTTATTTTTGAGAGAGACAGAAAGTGTGAGCAGGGGAGGGGCAGAGAGAGAGAGGGAGACAGAGAATCCAAAGCAGGCTCCAGGCTCAGAGCGGTCAGCACAGAGCCTGATGCGGGGCTCGATGTGGGGCTCGATGCGGGGCTCGATGCGGGGCTCGAACTCATGAGCGGTGAGATCATGACCTGAGCCAAAGTTGGACACTTAACCGACTGAGCCACCCAGGCGCCCCAGATCTTTTCGGCTTTTATCTTTCACCACCTATGTTACTCAGCTGTAACTGTACTGACTGACAGGGAATGCATAGTGTCTTGTAGTTCTTTGTCAAGAAATGATGAATAGAATTGAATCTATGCCCAACACTCTCAAATCTGGTCTGTTTCGAATTTTGATATTTGGGCCACCTTATTTGCAAGTCTTCAAGAGCTTTTCAAGGCATTTTTACACACAGACTATCACCCCTCCCCCACCATTCAAGGAATTACCAGTTTAGCATTTACTACTAAGAAAAATTTTATTTTCTGAATCTGTCATTGAAAAATACCTTAATAACTCTCTGCTCTACCACGGTATCCAACCATTCAATAAAAGCCTCCACGGTGGCATTCTTCTTAAGAAGATCTTTCAGTTCTTGGAACACTGTGATAGAATCATCTAAAATGAAAAAAGAAAGCAGAATATTACTCTACTTTGAACTCAAGAGAAAACCTAAAACTAGGAATCATTTAAGAATTTTGTAGCATAAAAGGGAAAGACAGAGTAAATTAAATGTGTTAAAGAAATTATTTCATATCCTGAGAACAAGGAACAAAAAATCCTTAGTTTTTACTCTTCAACATTTTAATAATAAGTGTATGTATTTTGGCACATATTGAAATATAGGCTTATGTATTATATAAGCATGTATATACTGGGGAAGAGTAAGTTGTCAGTATAGTTGATTATTCATTCTGAGTCCAAAGCTTTCATTAAATGCAACAGCTTCATTGAAAGCTGATGAATGAAATAAGCTAAACTTGTTGATTTCCTGCTTTCTGAACTACTTTTATCTTTAGCCAAAATTAAATTCTGCACTGTGGAACTGAACCACTTACATGAATAATCTTTCATCTTATAAAAGTTAAAGGGGCCATTTAGAACTACTGTTTATTAAAGAATTTGAAGTTTACTGAACCCCAAAGTGTAATACAATTTTATACTAGGAAACAGAAAGCAGGGCTGATGTTGGACCACCCCAGAGAGCAGCCTATCACTTGTGCAACAGCCTATCAGAGGCTACACTTTGTCTTTTTGGAGAGAGAGGATGGGGAAATAGTGGATTGTTGTCCCTTGAAAATAGAACCTGGTAGTCTAGTCACACACATTAGCTTGCTAACTCTGTCAGATTGTCCAAACCTGCGCAGGTAATTTCTGCTTTGGAAAACAGTATTATATTGAGACATCATTTTGATATGCATCATATACCATATGATGCTAAGAGTGTAAAACACACGGAAATGTGTATGCATATAAAGCTGGAAGAGAGCTCACAACACTCAAAAACATGTTCATTATTGCCAAGTTATTTCCTTTTTTCTTTCGTTTATTTTTTACTTTTTTGGTTATTTCTTTTAAAAAAAATTTTTTTAATGTTTGTTTATTAGAGACAGAGAGAGAGAGAGAGAAAGAGAGAGAGAGAGAGGTATAGAGAGACAGAAAAAGAGGGAGAGAGACAATCCCAAGCAGGCTCCACACTGTCAGCACAGAGCCTGATGTGGAGCTCAAACTCACGAACCAGGCGATCATGACCTGAGCCGAAACCAAGATGTCACTTGTGCCAAGGAGTTGACAGACCCAGCTCTAAACAGGAAGAAGACTTACGTTCAGTGTAGATATCTGATTCAGTGTCTGTGCTGCCAGAAATGGTGAGAAGGGCCTGCGATCCAATACTATTCAAGTCAACCTTTTCAATATCAGATACCATAGAATTCACAACATGCTGGTCGAAGAGAGCTGGTCTGGCAATCTGCATAAAGAAAGTAAAAAAGACACTAAACTATATTATCAAGAGTCTATCTAAAGAAAAGTTTTGGCTTCTAGAGAAATAGTTCCTTGAGACAAAAGTATCACAAATGTTTTATTTTAAAACTAAAAGCAATAGCTGAGACTCATGATCATCTCTGTTAAAGCTTTAAAAACTATTTTTGGAACTAGAAAATGAATTTTTTAATTCACGGTCATACAATAAGGATTTTACAATGTTACGCTTCTTATCTGGAACTAGCCCAATCAAGTCTTTTAAAATTTAGGGGGCTAAAAACTTCCACAAAGCAAACAATCATTTGAGAGGAGGGGAAATATATTTTTTAACAATATACAAACTTGTAATCCTAATTTAAGAATTACTTTTTTTCTTCCTATTTAAGAGATCCAAATTAGTAGTTTAAAATGTGTTGTTTGTGGGTTTCACATCAAATATTACATGGGCTCATTCCCCACAACCTTAATTTTTATTAACTGGATTCATAATGCAAATAACTACTTTGCATTTTACATTGCACTCAGAAATTTTGTATTTTTTTACTTTTTATTTTGAAATAATATTAAATTTACAGAAAAGGAGGAAAGATAGTGCAGAATATTTCCATATTCTCCCTATCCCCCTTCTCCTATTGTTACCACCTTATCTAACCATTGTTTATTGCCCAAATCAGGAAATTAACATTGGTATAACACTGGTAGATAGACTACAGACATAATTCAAATTTCCATCAGTTTTCCCACTAATGTCCCTTTTTCTGTTCTAGCATTCACTCTGGGGTCTCACATCACATTTAACTGTCTACTTAGTCTTCAGTCTCTGAAAATTTCTTGCTCTTTGCTACCAGAGGGTTTTTTTTTTTTAATCTGGTGACTCAAATACCAACATACCTGAGCAAGGTGTAAGAAAGATGTTTGCCGTTTCAGAGAAGATACAAATCTTCGCACGATAGGTATCTTCTTGTCAGTTAGAGCTTCTGGCAAGTTTTCCAAAGATGAAACAACCCACTGTTCCCAATTTTTAGCAAAATTTCTTATATCTGCTAATAAGCTACACACACAAAAAGACTTATGTATTAAATGCTAAATTGTTCAAAATGCATTAAATAAATGTAGTTTAATGGAGGTATGCTATTATTCTGTGATTCCAAGAACATGACTTTGAAGTCTGATGGATTCAGCCTAGGTCTGCCATTTATCACCTTGGTCAAAATACTCAATGTCCTCAAGTTCTGGCTTCATCTATTAAATGGGAACATGATTAGTATCTATGTCACAGGATTATTACTAGGACTACATAAAATAACTCATGGAGATTTCTCTGGTCAAATGTGGCATGCAGAGAGTAATCAATAAATAATACCTTATTGTTAATATTAACTCATGGTTCAGTCATTTTTGATAAAATATTTCTGGGTAAATGTAAGTATGCACTTGATTTTGCATATCTTGACTTCTTGAGAGATACTGCATAGGGATCATAATGTCATTTCAGGTACTTACTATTAGTGTCTAGTAATATATTTTTACAATCCAAATATGACTGTGGGGTAGTGGGATACATGATCAAAAATGTACTATAGAACCCTATATAGAAACTTGCAAATGTTGGTTGTGTGTGTGCACAAACATTTATACAGAAACACAAAAATTTTAAAATCAGTCAATAATCTACACATTCTACCTCAACAAAAAAAATCTAAATTTATATTTGGGATGGTGCTACATATTGGCAAGCAGTGACATAATACAGGAAAAAGAATAGAAAATGGAGTTAAACAGACGCTCAATTAAAATCCTGACTCTGTTTTTTAACTAGTTAACTTACTTTAGGCAAATAAATTAACTTCTTTCTGCTGCCAGGTTCCTCATTTGTGGATTTGGGATTGTAACAGCTACTAGGGAATAGTCTAACAAGTTGTGTTTTTTAAAAAATCCACTGTTCAATGATAAGAAATTGGTTAAATGAAGTATAGTATTTTTCAGATGCTATGCAGCCATTTAAAAAGAAAATGTTGAGAGGTGCCTGGGTGGCTCAGTTGGTTAAGCGTCCAACTCCTGATTTCGGCTGAGGTCATGATCTTGCAGTTAGGAGATCAAGCCGGGCTCTGTGCTGGGCATGAAGCCTGCCTAAGATGCTCTCTCTCCTACTCCTTCTGCCCCTCCCCTGCTCACACTCAATCTCTCTCTCTCTCTCTCTCACTCTCTGTTTTTTTTTTTATTTTACTTGAGAAAGAGAGACAGAGTGTGAGTGTGGGAGGGCAGAGAGAGAGGGAGACACAGAATCCAAAGCAGGCTCCAGGCTCCCAGCTGTCAGCACAGAGCCTGACATGGGGCTTGAACTCAGACTGTGAGATCATGACCTGAACCAAAGCTGATGCTTAACTGACTGAGCCACAGGTGCCCTGGTCTCTCTCTCTCTCTAAGAAAGAAAGAAATAGAAAGAAAGAAAGAAAGAAAGAAAGAAAGAAAGAAAGAAAGAATTGAAAAAAAGAAAAATTTAAAAAATAATGTTGATCCATATTTGTTGATATGAAAGACTTTCACTATATACTGCAATTACAGTATGTATACTATGGTTCCACTTTTTTAATGTGTATATTTACAGGTATTCTTAGAAAAAAACAGTCTATGGGATAATAACATAAGACATTAATGTGGAGAGATCAGGAGTATTATTTTTTAATGCATTTATGCATGTTCTTCATTTTCTACAATGAACTACTTGCATATTTAAGAGATAAATACATAAATAGTCTGCTTCAGGCAGTTGTAAAATTAAGTAAAATAATTTATGTAGTCTCAAAGCCCATGTTGTAGTTAATAAAGGTCAGCTATTATTACTATTAACTAATAATGCCTGCCCCTAAGTAAGCACAGCCATTCTGTTGTGACACAGAAATGTTAAGTGTACTTAATTCAGAGATCAGATTAGATGTTTAAAGATTACATATTGATAATTAAAAGAAACTATTGGTCTGGACAATACTATTATATAAATAAATAAAACGATCTACAGGAAAAAGTAAATCAAAAATAAACTTTGTTTTGTCAATCATCATGTATTTATTGAGCATCAACTATGTCCATCCTACGTGTATTTGTGCCTCAAATACTAAAATAAATTTCATTTTTTCATTAGACTTTATTTACAAAGAAAAATTTTCATTTTTATTTTTGAGTTTTTATTGTTCACACATCAGAAAGTTTTTGTGAAAAATCTTCAGGTACCATTTCAATTTCAGATTTTTTTTTTATTGAAGTATAATCGACAAACAACATGATATTAGTTCCATGTGTACAACATAGTGATTTGACATTTGTGTACATTGTGAGCTCATCACCCCCATAATCCAGTTACCATCTGTCATCAGTTACCAGAGGGGATGCGGGTCCTGGTGGGGCAATATGGATGAAAGGGATCAAAAGGTATAATGTTCCCAGGATGGGGAATACAGTCTATTTAAGATCTTATTCCTTTGTTAAAAGAAGATGGTAATTCCATTATGCCACTTTATGATTTTGCAGTTAAGGCCAATAATAACAAATAATAATGTTAATAAGTAATCTTTAATAACAAAGATAAAATAATTTTTCTTATAATTTTTATTATTGTGGTTTATTTTCCATCAATTATCCATTTTATTTTCCTGTAGCCAGTTTCTAAAATGTAAATTATCCCATTTATTTTCCTGTAGCCAGTTTCTATTGAAGAACTTCTCAGTATTTCAAAGGTCAGTACACTTAAATATTTATTTTTCACTTGGACATCTCTCATATTAAAAGGATTTCAAGATTATTCTATCAATTTTGCTCAGTGAGGTTTGAGTATAAAGGTTGAGGCACATCTTCTAACTAATACAAAGGGACAGGAGCAGGAAAGTAATCTTTATAAACAAACGAATTGTTATTTAATGTTTTCCTTTAATATAATGGATAGGGTTAAATTCTACATTAAGAAACTACCACATTTTATTGACTGAACCTACCTTTCAGGCATTTCTTGCATTGTTGCAGGAATGAGTACATCTGTAAGAACCTTAATCACAGCAAAAGAGAATTAACATAAATCCTTACTTAGTATTTTTGTAGAAAGACACTTATTTGTCAATTACTTTTCATTCCTAGCTTTCTAGAGAATAATATACTAACTCATTTCTGGAAGTTATACTTTTATCTCTAAAATGAATGTATGTGTGAGGTGCATGTGTAAGAAAGGTAAGGGGTGGGGATCTAGAAACATTACAATCCTAGGTTAGCCTAGGAACACTAATATCCTGGGTCCAGAGAGTTAATTATCAGAACACAAAGAATAATGAAAAGATGGTCAACATCACTGATCATCAGAGAAATACAAGTCAAAACCACAATGAGATACCACTTCACACATGTCAGAATGGCTAAAGTTAACAACTTAGGAAACAAAAGATGTTGCTAGGGATGTGGGCAAAGAGGAACACTTCTGCACTGCTGATGGGAATGCAAACTGTGCAGCCACTCTGGAAAACAGTATGGAGGCTCCTCAGAAAGTTAACAATAGAACTACCCTATGACCCAGCAATCACACTACTGGGTATTTATCCAAAGAATACAAAAATGCTGATTTGAAGGGGCACATGCACCCCAATGTTTATAGCAGCACTATCAACAATAGCCAAATTATGGAAAGAGCTCAAATGTCCATTGACTGATGACTGGATAAAGAAGATGTGATATATATCTATATACAGTGGAGTATTACTCTGTGATCAAAAAAAAAAATGGAATCTTGCCATTTGCAACGACGTGGATGGAACTAGAGTGTATTCTGCTAAGCAAAGTAAGTCAGTCAGAAAAAGACAAATACCATATGATTTCACTCATATGTGGAATTTAAGAACCACAACAGATGAACATAGGAGAAGGGAAGGAAAAATAAGATAAAAACAGACAGGGAGGCAAACCATAAGAGACTCTTAAATATGGAGAACAAACTGAGGGTTGCTGGAGGGGTGGTGGATGGGGGAGATGGGCTAAATGGGTGACAGGCATTAAGAAGGGCACTTGTTGGGATGAGCACTGGGTGTTCTATGTAAGTGACGAATCACACTGGGTTCTACTCCTGAAACCAATGCTACAATGTATGTTAACTACCTTGAATTTAAATTAAAAATTAAAAAGAAAATAATACTGAAAGAAAGGGCTAGACTGAGCCCTAAACATGGATGAGGTGGGTAGGACCTGAGAATTAGTAGAAAGAAGAATTTAGATAGTGTTGACTGATCCCAGCTCAAGAAAAACTAGAATAAAGAAAGAGGGGACAAAATAGGATATGAGCAATGCAGATCCATTAAGCTGACTGATAAACTGAGTGGTCCAGCCTGAGGAAAAGGACCAAGAGGAGAAGATATTTCAAAATGTGGGTAAACCCTAATCTTCAAAGGCCTATGTAGCCTACCAGAAAAATGTACAGGTATTCCATGTGTATAAGACAGTATTGTATATGCCCAGTATGTTAGTTACCAAGAATTGGACTTGGTAATCATGTACTGTTTTATGGAGCCATCATATTATTCACTCTGAAAACACCTTAAACAGGTAATAAAGCTGACCACTCTCCTGAGAGGAATGAAGATCTTCCAGAAACTCATTCTGCAATGAGAATTGTAAATTGCTCTATTTACAATGCTTACTGTGTCTCCCTGGGTCCACTATGAGGAGAAAAAACTTAACTCATTTAAAGGTACTTAAACTCAGGACTTTTGTGTTGAACTGAAAAAAACAAAACAAAACAAAACAAAAAACCAGACCATTTGTAAAGAAAAAAGAAAGAATATGCTTTAAGAATATTTCTTGGGGCACCTGGGTGGCTCAGTCGGTTAAGCGACGACCAACTTCAGCTCAGGTCATGATCTCAACAGTTTGTGGATTCAAGCCCCACGTCGGGCTCTGTGCTGACAGCTTGGGGCCTGGAGCCTGCTTCTGATTCTGTGTCTCCCCCCCCCCCTCCCCCCCCCCCCCCCCGCTCACACTCTGTCTCTCTCTGTCTCTCAAAAATAAATAAATGTAAAAGAAAATTTTTATTAAAAGAGTTATTTCTTGGAGGTACTGAATAGTGTTCCAAAGAGCTTTACTTTGATGGTGGTAAATGTGTATGCATGAGACCCGGGGGCTTTTCTTATACCCTCTCTTGGAGCCACCTTATTTCCCTTTTCTGCTTACTTCTTCAAGTCTTAAACATTGCAATCAGTTACTGCAAACTAAACCTTCTCCCTCTAAATAATGATACTCATATGCAACCCAGAAAAATGAGACAATCCTCACTCTCCTTTGTCCCTCTTCAACGTGAATTTGAACTAAAGGCAGAGAATATACTGCACTTGCTCCGTCCTCTTATCCTGTGATAGGAAGAACTTAACAGAGGATGAAAATATGGGCTCTCCCATTCTGGCTCAAGACTACCTACCAGTTCTTGGTGTGCAAAGTTGCTTCCAGTCAGAGTTCATCTAGCTTCTGCTGAGAACCTAATAGTAGCAACCAGTTTAGGAGGATTTTATTTTCTAAATGCTTAACAGGGTTCTAGTTTGGGTTTTCTTGCAAACTCAGATTATGTTTTAAAAGGAAAGGTTTTGTTTTCCTTCTGACAATTGAACAGGTAAGTGCAGACAAACTCACTTTAAAGTACCCAGATTGCAACACAGTTTTCTCCCTCAGCCTCGACCTTGCTGTTGCTCTAACTAAGGAACTGACTGTCAGGGAATTAGATTCTCCCTCTTCCCAGATAAATGTTTGGCTAGAAGGCCAACCAGTTCATCTTTGTTTGTAATGTCTTCATGATCTTTCTGTAGACATCTGAATACTCTTATTTGGTTTTAGAACAGAAATGAACATTAATACATTAAACCTAGAGATTTCCAATATTTTTAAGTTGTTAATCCCATAAGAGTGTTTAACTCTGCTTTCCCCCCAGAAACACTGACGGTAAAAAAGCCATCATATTATTCACTCTGAAAACACCTTAAACAGGTAATAAAAATTAACAAAATTTAATGTATTAGTGAGTATGTCATATTTTGAATCATTAACTGTAAACAGATTGATTTTATTTTAATGTAAATTTAACCATAACATATGTACTATTAAATACTGGTTTCTCATCAGAAAAAAATAATACTGTCTCTCCAGCCAGAAATAACAAATTTATTGAACATACAATGCAAAAATTTAGATAGAAGACTTATAAAGAAAACATGCGGTTTGTGTTTAAGACACCCCAAAGAGCTTACCTTATAAAGAATTGAGTCACAAACACAGAAAATGTCAATGATAACAGGGTTTTCAAGCAGAGGAAGAAGATGATCAGGCATTCCTTGCCAAAAGTGTAATAAGAAATGCTGGATCTAGTTATAAAGCAAAAAGTATAAACATTAAGATTCTTCCTTAACATGAACTCATAAAGAACAAGACAAGAAAGTACACACAATATGATCAGCAAAGCATTCTTTGTCGTCCTTACCTCTTCAAAGTTTCCATTAATTGCATTGTCCAGGATGCACTGGCAGTGAGTTTTATACATCATTATGAGGGTATCAACCTATTTCAAGGAAGAAAACGCTTAACCAAAGAATCCTTTCAATACTGCCTTCATTTGTTTATGCATTCATTTGTCCAGCATGCATTTTTTTAAGCTCCTATTATGGACCAGCTATTGTGCTCAATGTCAAGGAATCAAAAACAAACGTACAGTTCTTATTTCCAGGAACTTAATGCCTTGTGAAGGGAGAAAGGCAAGCAAATAGACAATTACCGTATAGTATCATAGGAACAATGAAAAGCTGATTGAGCAAGGAGCTTTGGGCCAAAGCAACATTGTGCTTTTCTACCTAAGAAGAGAATTACCTCTGATTGCAGAAATACACACAAAATGGTAAAATACATCAAGTGTCCACACAGCGTTTTATTAAGTGGGTGGTGGGCAGTGTGGCATAGCGGTTTCCAGTTTGGGGTCTGGAATTGGTTAAACTGAGTGCCCAGTTCAACTGCACTACTTTGCACAGGTTGTTTTGTCTCTGAACCCTAAGCTTTTTCTCTTTAAGTAGGATAGTAATAACATATTACCCACATGGTATTAAAAAGATTAAATAAAATATCAGGCAGATAGAAGAGTGCCTGGTACACAGTAAGATCTCACTAAATATTACTCGAAATTAGTAATATCAAATGCCTCATATTTACCCAAAAAATATTTGAATAGTTAATGCCCATTCTGAAAAGTCTCTGCTTCCATGTTACCCCAGATACTTGGATTGCATAGTTAAAACATGTTAAACGTATTCTAAAATCTGTAATGGATTAGAACTAGATAATATTTTAATAGATTAATAATAGTCAAATATCTGTATTTTACAAGCTAGAAATATCACTACCTGTTACTGGTTGTGTAGTCTGTGTGAACAAGAACATGGCTTAGAGGTTACAGGTGTGAGTTTTTACCTGGATTTGAATACTAGCTCTAACCTGCCACTTACTAGCTGTATGATGTCGAGCAAGCTACTTAACATTTGTGTGTTTTAAATTTCTCATTTGGGAAATAGAGATGATAATAACAGTACATTTCTAATAGGGTTGTTATGAGGACTAAACAAATGAACACATGCAAAGTGGTTGGAATAACCCATAATACATGCTGAGAGACTGACCATTAGATTTACTTTTATCCCAACAGTATCTAGGGTGGTGATGGCAATGGGGGTGTCCCATTGTAACCCTCCAGTCTCCAATATTTATCCCTACAGCCTAGTGACAGCACACATCTTTGTTACTTAGCTCAAAGCTGTAAAATGATGACATGCAAATTACCAATATCCCTGCAAGGAGGTATGCTGACTACAGGACACCTCTAGCAGAATATGTCACCATTAATGCAATTGAGACATGGTCCATATTTTAGTCAATGATATTACATTTTTAAATAGGTTTCCAGGACATATTTTTAAAAATAAGGATAAGGACAGTATGAAATACAGAGAGGAAATCACAACTGTTGTCAAAAATTAACCCTTTGAAAAACAGTGTGGAGGTTCCTCAAAAAATTAAAAATAGACCTACCCTATGACCCAGCAGTAGCACTGCTAGGAATTTACCCAAGGGATACAGGAGTGCTGATGCATAGGGGCACTTGTACCCCAATGTTTATAGCAGCACTCTCAACAATAGCCAAATTATGGAAAGAGCCTAAATGTCCATCAACTGAGTGGATAAAGAAATTGTGGTTTATATACACAATGGAGTACTACGTGGCCATGAGAAAGAATGAAATATGGCCCTTTGTAGCAACGTGGATGGAACTGGAGAGTGTGATGCTAAGTGAAATAAGCCATACAGAGAAAGACAGATACCATATGTTTTCACTCTTATGTGGATCCTGAGAAACTTAACAGAAACCCATAGGGGAGGGGAAGGAAAAAAAAAAGAGGTTAGAGTGGGAGAGAGCCAAAGCGTAAGAGACTCTTAAAAACTGAGAACAAACTGAGGGTTGATGGGGGATGGGAGGGAGTGGGGGTGGGTGATGGGTATTGAGGAAGGCACCTTTTGGGATGAGCACTGGGTGTTGTATGGAAACCAATTTGACAATAAATTTCATATATTGAAAAAAAATTAACCCTTTGATCCCTGAAATATAAATAAGCTTTGATCCTAAAATATAAATAAGCTTCTTTCTTCACAAGTATTTCCACTTATGTGTTCAAATGTATTCTTTTGTACACAAATCAGTTAAAGTTTTTAATCTTACTATTGGTACTACATTTGCTTATTTAATATTCACATAGTCTTCGGACTATGTAAATTTTTATTGTAGCATTGCATTATTTACAAACATAATTTTGCTCAGTTTTCTGAGAATAACACACCACCTTATAGAGGGCAGGAGCAGAGGCAAGGCTTATCTCCAGTAAAGTTAGTATGTGGTGAGGGTGGTAACTGCCTTGAGTGACACCATGATGAGGCAGAAAGTGGTCCCTCAGCTTTGGCCAACCCCCACCTCACTGGGATCAACTTTTCACAGGGAAGTCCCATCCTTTCTGTCTCAAGAAAGCAGGTGCTTAAAGTGCTTAGCTTCAGCTCCACCCTTCTTTCTAGAAACTGACAAGTTACTTGGGGAACTGGGATACTGGCTAAGAAGGTTAAAAGCAGCATCCAACTGTTTTCGAGGGACAAAGAGGATGTTAGTCTCTAGTGCTCATGATGAGGACCGCTGGGAATGAATTTAGAAACCAGGGGTTATTTAAGCATCCTGATACCTGAGTGAGAAATGATCTACAGACCAGGGTTTCAAGTTGACAGGTAAGGAATTCCTTGGAAGCTAGCAGAGAAATTGAAATTAACTATTGAAACATGCTCTCATTTCTTTTTTTTTTTTTCTTTGTTGCCCTCTCCATTCCCTTCTCTTTCACCAGGTAGATTTACTTACACAGCAAACATCTTCATGATATGCTTACATGTAAGCAATTCTTTCCACAAAGGGACCCAACAATACTCTCCTCCAAAGAACCATGTTCCCTGGAGTCCCACTGATTTCCACAGGTTTCTCCACAGACTGCCACATGAGGCATCCAAGTCTAAAGTTATAATATCACACCTTACAAGATTAAAAAAAAAATGATGTGATAATCTCAAGAAATACGATGGGAGAGGAGAATGGTAGAAAGTGGACATACTTCAGGGGACTTGCTTGGAATCAGCATCTGAGAATTATCTTCAATATTTTTCCTATTCTTAACAGGAATAGTAGGTCATCAGAATAAATCCTGGAAGTGACTGTACAATTCTACTTATCTGTCAATAGATCTTTTTATCAATGCATTATTTTTATTTCCAGTTTCTACACAAACCCACTACTAAGTCAGCTGGACATTAGTTAATCACATTCCTCAGTCCTTGTACATCAAGAATACGAACTGATTTAACATACTGTTAAAGATATTTTCCTTGGGGCGCCTAGGTGGCTCAGTCAGTTGAGCATCTGACTTCAGCTCGGGTCATGATCTCACTGCTCGTGATTTCGAATCCCACGTTGGGTTCTGTGCTGACAGCTCAGAGCCTGGATTCTGCTTCACATTCTGGGTCTCCCTCTCTCTCTGCCCACCTCCTCCCTCAGCTCACACTCTGTGTGTGTGTGTCTCTCTCTCAAAAATAAATAAATGTTAAAAAAATTAAAACAAAAGATATTTTCCTTAAATGTTAATAAGAAATGAACTTTGGTTGAAAAAAAATGCAGAAATCATTATGCCCTGATTTAATAATGGATGCTGCCGTTAGTCAGCCAGTAGGAACTCAGCAAATGACTTTAGAAGTTCAGAAATAGAGGAGGATTTACTCTTAGATTTTACTATATAAGCATTGAAAAGTCACATTAAGGATTATTTATAAACTGAATCCTATGAAACTGTTTCTTCCTTAACTTTCAAAAAAATTGCAACTATAACGGAACACAGAATTTTAGAATGGAAAGGAAGCTTTGTCAACTTCTAGTATAGTCCTTGACATTCATCTAGATATTACCCCCTCAGTGCTAGGAACAAATTGTCCTAGACAAGTGCCTGATGACTGCTGAAATTATATGAAGCTAATCAAAAACATAAAGCTTATAATTAAACTGCATGTGAGAGACACATTCTCATATTTTCTTCCTTGATAATTGAGTTTTAGATAAAAAATAATCTTTAGTATTTTGAGGTTTATTTTGCCAACTTATGACTACATACTATCATGGAGATGGTAAATAATTAATTGGAAAGTGTTTAATCAATGTTAGTAAACATTTGTCCCTCCTATAAATCAGTCAATTATGTTTGATTATGCAGATTTCTGACTGCTTCCTGCAAATGCCATGAGGTTCTCAGCAAATGGCGATAGGGAACCAACATATCAGAAAATCAATAAAGAAGTATCTTTAATTGATACCTTGTCTTTAGAAATGCATCCCTGGTACACAAGGTGTTGAGCACTGGGGAATTCTGGAAGAAGTGTTCCAGTTTTTGAACTTAGTGAATATTTACGAGTGAAGCCACCCTATAATTTAGAAAAATGAAAATAAATAAATCATTATCAACTATTTGGCTCTGAAATACCATTCTAATAAAATAGAAACCCATAAAATATCATTCTTCTTCATCCTGCAAACGATGACAAATTAAGAGATTTTGGTAAACTGTTCAGATCATTCAATTGAACAAAGAAGAGCTGTCAGCAGAATCGTTGTTTCCAAATCATAAATAATTTCATAGTCAGGATATTTTCCCTATTATTTTGGATTTTAGTTTTGAACATTTGTCAGTTTATACAACTTTTAGAAATTTAATTTTAGTTCACATTTGTTAATGGCATAAGTTTTGAAAGACCTACTTTTAGAACTGTTGAATTTGAACTATATGAGGATCAAGAATTGCCAAATCCATTTATGGATTGTGTAAACAAGATGATAAGAAGTTAACTAATTTGTTTAGTCTCAGAAATAATTAGTGATAGCTTGGGAGTGGAGCTTAAGTCTTCTCATTCCCAAATTGGTACTCTGGACTTTCTCATCTCAACCTTACCCCACCCTGAATTTACATATGTGTTCTTCTTTTGATCCCTTGGAGAATAGCATACTTCTAGTAGTCTTCAAAAATTAGAAAAAGTGGCAAAAAACAAATAATATATAATGCCACAGGGTTGATGTACCTACAAAAAATCCACACAGAAAGAGAGAATGCATATTTGTGATGGAACCAGAGCCTCAGCAAATCCGTCTCCCAGGTCATAACTAATTGTTCCTGCCCCTCAAACACAGTTTTAGCAAACTGGATCATAATAAAAAGTTTAGGCAAAGAATGAAATTGTGACTATAGAATAGGAAGGAAAGTATTCCTGGCAAGGACAAAATTTCATTCTTTCCCATAGTTTTCCTGTATTTTCTTCTACACCTTTTGTATTTCTTTGTTTGTCTCTGTCATATTGAAGATTTATTGCTTATACAAGTTAGGTTCCTACCCTGTATTATCATTCCCAACATTTGTAGACTATTACAGACTTACATGTTAAATCACTAAGAAGTTGGGAGGACTTTCAGTCCTCAAAGCAGGTATTTTAAGAACATTGATTTCTCATTTGAACGGATTTGATATAAGCTTTCTCATTTGAACGGATTTGATATAAGCTTTCAAAAATTTTTTATTGAAAGTGCAGTAGAAATCTATTTCTTTCAGATTAGGTTTTAGTTATCACCCTTGTCATGCTTTATTTTCAAGTATGGATAGAAAAGAATTATTCTGATTAAATAATTCTTAAGGATTTAAAAAAAAAAATTTAAGTTTATTTATTTATTTTGAGAGAGAGCACAAGGGAACAGGGGAAGGGGAGAGAGAGAGGGGGAGAGAGAGAATGCCGAGCAGGCTCCGTGCTGTCAGTACAGAGCCCTATGCAGGGCTTGAACTCATGAACCATGAGATCATGACCTGAGCCAAAACCAAGAGTTGGACACTTAACTGACTGAGCCACCCAGGCGCCCCTAATTCTTAAGAAATTAATAAAGAACTACTATATAAATGATTAACTATCATGAACTGATATATTAGCACAGTTAATCCCAATCCACTCTACTTAATCAGTCTTAAGAATTCAAGATATATTTCAAATATTTTTGATGCTTGGATTTGTCATTTATGAGCATCAATCATCATTGTACAGTCAAAGAGTGGCATTGTCAATAAATTGGGAAAATAATAGGATGTGAGAAGTAAAGACTTTAATCTTAAAAGGAGGAAAAAGTAATTGGCAAAGAATATGAAACTAACATTTGATAGATAAACATAACAAAAATGCACTTAAATTCTAATTTTAGGAAAGTTTACATTGTTTTCTTATGCCTTTTCTCATGGGTGAAAAATCATGTTTATTCATCCCAAAATGTAATTCGGTGAGATTGGAAAAGAGAGATAGAGAAACAGAGACCAAACAATGGCAATACATGTGTTGTATTAAATCTAAGTTAGGAATATGAGATAGTCTCATTTCCATTGACAAATATAATTAATAATCAAAAATCTTTCCACAAAGGGAAAAAAACAGGCTCAGAAGATTTAATAGGTGAATTTTATCAAGCATTCAGAAAGCAGATATTTCAAACTTAAAAGATTTTTTTTTTCAGACAGTGGAAAAGAAGAACCTCTTTCCAATTCATTTGAAAACTTTTATGCCAAAACTGGACAAGGACAGAAAAAGAAAGAAAAATCATAGGCCAATACTGGTTATTATCATACTTGAAAAATCATAGGCCAATACTGGTTATTATCATACTTGAAACAGCACCAAATAAAATACTTGCAAACCAAATCCAACAGTCAATAAGAATGATAATAACCAAGTCAGGCTTAAACACACTACATTGACAGAAGAAAAGGCGGGGTGGGGGGTAGAATACCATATGTAATCATCTCAATTGATCCAAAAAAAGTATTTGTTAAAAATCCAGCCACCATTGGGGCACCTGGGTGGCTCAGTCGGTTAAGCGTCCGACTTCAGCTCAGGTCATGATCTCATAGTCCGTGAGTTTGAGCCCCGCGTCCGGCTCTGTGCTGACAGCTCAGAGCCTGGAGCCTGCTTCGGATTCTGTGTCTCCTCTCTGCCCCTCCCCTGCTCATGCTCTGTCTCTCTCTGTCTCAAAAATAAATAACAACATTTAAAAAAATCCAGCCACCATTCACTTCTCTTTCTCCCTCTCTGTCTATGCTAGAAACAGAAAAAAATTTCCTTAATCATTCAATAATCTATCAAAATATCAAAAAATAAAAAATATGAAAATAATCTAACAAAAACCCACAGCAAATATCATACTTAATAGTAAATAGCAAGTTCATTACTATTTGACCTGTTTTACAAGAAATATTAAAGACAGTCTTGTGGGTTAAAATGAAAGGACACTAGACAATAACCTGGAGTCATATGAAGAAATTATGATCCCAATAAAGGTAAACACATGGGCAATTATAAAACCTGGTATTATTATAGCAATAGCTGTAACTCCACTCTCTGTTTTCTACATGATTTAAGAGACCACTATTTCTCTTTTAAAAAAAACAATTAGTCTAAAAGCTAGTATTATTGTAACTTTGGTTTGTAACTCCACATTTTCTTTTCTACATGATTTAAAGACTAATGCATTATTTAAAAACAACTATTAGTATATGTATTTTGGACACACAATTTATAAAGATGTAATTCTGTAACATCAATAACTGAAAGAGGTAAGGACCAAACTTGAAAGGAGCAATGTTATGTATATTATTGAAGTTAAGCTGGTATAAATTCAAGTTAGAATGCTATAACTTTAGGATAATAAATGCAATCCCCATGGTAGCCAAAAAGAAATTAGTTGCATAATATACACCAAAGCAAATGAGAAGGGAATTAAAATATTCACTACCTAACAACAGAATACACATTTTTCACAAGTGCACATAGAACATTTTCAAGGTTGCACCATATGTGAGGCCACAAATTGAGTCTCAATGGATTTAAAAAGATAGATATAAAACAAAATATTTTATCTGGCCAAAATGGCATGAGGTTAGAAATCAAAGCAGAAGGAAAACTAGGAAAATTCACAAATTTGTGGAAATTAAACATGCTCTTTTTTGAAAGTTTATTTATTTTGAGAGAGTGAGAATCCCAAGCAGTCTCTACTGTCAGCACAGAGCCTGACACGAGGCTCAATCTCACAAACCATAAGATCATGACCGGAACTGAGATCAAGGGTCAGACACTTCACCGACTGAGCCACCCAGGCACTCCAGTAGATCAAAGGAGAAATTATAAGGGAAATTAGAAAATTCTTAGAAATGAATGAAAATGGAAACATACTACATTAAAATTACAGGATGCAGTGAAAGTGGTGCCAAGGAAATTTATAGCTATAAATGCTTACATTAAAAAATCTCGAATCAACAATCTAAGTAAACAACTTCAGGAACTAGGAAAAGAACAAACTAAACCCAAGTTGGGCAGAAGAAAGGAAATAATAAAGATGAGAACAGAGATAAAATGAAATAGAGAATAGAAAAACAATAAAGAAAATCAATGAAACCAAAGGTTAGTTCTTTAAAAAGGTCAAAATTGACAAATTCATAGGTAGACTGACTGAGAAGAAAGAATAGAGAAGACTCAAATGATTAAAATAAAAAAAAGGAAAAACTCCTGAGTCTACCGAGAAAGGATTTTAAGAGAATACATGAACAAATGTACATCAACAAGTTGTTTAACCTAGATGAAATGGATAAATTCCTAGAAACACAAATTCTACCAAGATTGAATCACAAAGAAAGAGAATACAGTATCTGAATCAGTCTATAATCAAGGAAATTGAATTAGTAATCACAAATCTGACAAAGAAAGGCTCTGATCCTATGGTTTCACTAGTGAATTGTACCAAACATATAAAGAAGAATTAACACCATACTTTCTTGAAGTTTTGCCAAAAATTGAGGAGGAAGGAACACTTTTTAACTCATTTTATGAGGCCAACATTATTTTGATACCAAAGTCAGACAAAAACACAAGGGAAAAAAACAAAACAGGCCAATATACCTTATGAACATTCATGCATAAATCCTCAGCAAAATACTAATAAAGTGAACTCAGCAACATGTTAGAAAGATTATACACCATGACCAAGTGAGATTTATTCCTTGGATGCAAAAATCAATCAGTGTAATAGACCACCTTAACAGAATAAAGAGAGGAAAACACATGATTTCAATCGATGCATTTGACAAAATTTGACACACTTTCCCAATAATAACAAACTAGGAATTTACCTCAACATGATAAAAGTCACATCAAAAACCCACAGCAAACATCATATTCAATAGTGAAAGACCAAAAGCATTTCCTTAAGAGCAGGAACAAGGCAAGAATGCCCATTTTCACTGCTTCTTTTCAACATAGTACTGGACGTCCTAGCCAGAACAGTTAGGTAAGAAAAAGAAACAAAATGCATCCAAATTGGAAAGAAAGAAGTAAAATTATCTGCTTGCAGATGATACGATCTTATATGTAGGAACCCATAGAGATTGCACAAACACAAAAAAAACCCTGTTAGAAATAAGTGAATCTAGCACAGTAACAGGATACAGTCAACATGAAAAACTCAGTTGTATTTTCATAACAATGAACAATATGAAAAGAATTAAGAAAACAATTTTACTTACAATAGTATTAAAAAGAATAAAATACATGGGAATTAACTTAACCAAGGAGGTAGAAGACTCATATAATGAAAATTATGAAATAATGCTCAAAGAAATTAAAGCATAAAGGAAAGACATCCTATGTTCATGACTTGGAAAACTTACTGTTATGATGTCAATAGTACCCAAAACAATCCACAGATTCAATGCAAAATCTTAATGATGGTTTTTGCAGAAATAGAAAAATCCATCCTAAAATTCATATGGACTCTCAGGAACCCCAAATAGTAAAAACAATCTTGAAATAAAAACTAAGTTGGAGAAGTCACAATTCCTGATTTTAAAACTTACTAAAAAGCTACAATAATCAAAAGAGAGTAGTGTTGACACAAAGACAAACATACAGTGGAACAGAACAGAACACTCAGAAGTAAACCCTCACAAAAACTGCCACATGATTTTTGACAAAGGTACCAATAGCGTTCGATGGGGAAAGGGCAGTCTTTTCAACAAATGGTGCTGGAAAAATTGGATATCCACAGGTGAAAGAATGAAGATAAGCCTTTACCAAATACCATGTAACAAATTAATTCAAAATGAATCAGATATTCAAAATATAAGACCTAAACTATGCAATTCTCAGAAGAAATGATAGGGAAAAATCATCATAACTTTAGATTTGGCAATGATTTCTTAGATATGAGAACAAAAACAAAAACAGACAAATTGGACTTGCTAAAAATTAAAAACTTCTGTGCATCAAAGAACACTGCCAACAGAGTAAAAAGATAATCAATGGAATGGGAGAAGATATTCCCATATCATATATCTGATAAGGGATTAATATCCAGGACATATGGAGAACTTGTAAAACTTAACAACAACAAAACAAACAGCCTGCTTCAAAAATGGACAAAGGATGTGGACAGACATTTCTCTGAAGAAGATATACATTAGTCAACAAGGACATGAAATGATACTCAATATTGCTAATCATTAGGGAAATATTTCAAAGAAGAGAACTGGCCAATAAAAACCCTAAAAAATGCAACCTTGTATTTTTGATGCAGTTATTAAAAGCAATTTTCAAATGAAAATCACAGGTGCCATTTTGCATCCATTGGATTGGCAAGAACTAAAATGTCATTCAATGCCACGTATCAGTGAGAATGTGGAACAAAAGGAATGCTCACACATGGTTGGGCAGATATAAATTGATATAACCATTTTGGAAAACAACTTCATCTTAACTAGTAAAGTTAGGCATGAGCGTATCCTAGAACCTGGAATTCCATTTCTGCACATGTGTGCCTGGAGGATGTTCATGCACTAGTTTTTCAGAAAAAAAAAAGTCCACCCCTGTTGAGATGAGCACTGGGTGTTGTATATAAGCGATAAACCATGGGAATCTATCCCCAAATCCAAGAGCACCCTTTACACGCTGTATGTTAGCCAGTTTGACAATAAATTATATTTAAAAAGAAAAGAAAAGAAAAAAGTCCACCAACAATGGAATAAATAAATGCACTGTGATATTTTCACAGTGGAATATTACACAGCAGTACAAATAAGGGTATTAAAGCTACCTATACATCAACATTGATCAATCACAAAATCTAATGCTGGATGAAACCAGAAGGTCTACAAAAAAATGAATCCATTCTATGTAGGGCACATAATGAACAATACACTGGCAATAATAAATGGGGTAATAAAACAATACATAGAATTATTCATCATTTTGAAGTATATGGTTCAGTGGTATTAAGTATATTCATATTGTTGTGTAGCCATAACCACATTGTTTAGGTATATATTCATAAGTGATCAACTTTAAGGAAAAACACAGTAGTGATTAACACCAAATTTTGGACAGCAGTATCTTTTGGTAGGTGATTGGGATGGGGGCACAGAGAGGACTTCTCTCCATTAAGCTGTGGGGTAGATCTTGAATTTTTATCTTAGGTTATTTTTTAAATGCATGGGTGCACCTGGGTGGCTCAGTTCATTGAGCATCCGACTTTGGCTCTGATCATGATCTCGCAGTTCATGATTTCGAGACTCGCGTTCCGCTTGTGCTGACAGCTCAGAGCCTGGAGCCTGCTTCAGATTCTGTGTCTCCCTCTCTCTCTACCCCTCCCCAACTTGCACTCTGTCTCTCTCAATGACAAATAAACATTAAAAAAAAATTTTAATAAAAAAATAAAATAAAATGTGTATGTGTGTGTTATGAACAATACATTTCCAAATAAAAAGAATGTTAGAAGGGCGCCTGGGTGGCTCAGTCGGCTGGGCGTCTGACTTCAACTCAGGTCATGATCTCACGGTCCATGAGTTCGAGCCCCGCGTCGGGCTCTGTGCTGACAGCTCAAAGCCTGGAGCCTGCTTTGGATTCTGTGTCTCCCTCTCTCTCTGACCCTCCCCTGTTCATGCTCTGTCTCTCTCTGTCTCAAAAATAAATAACCATCAAAAAAAATTGTTTTAAATGTTAGAGTGCTAAGGAAACACATATTAAGGAACAAAGTATATCTATTATATTTAAATACTTATTTAAAACTCTCATCTTGATAAATAGTAGTTTTGTGTAATAGACGCCAGCAACATTTGGAATCAACAGGAGGCAAAAGTGCCGAAGGAAAAAGTTTAAAAATTAAATTTGTTGGATATGTTAACAATTGTGTGCAAAGTTGGTATAAATCAAATAATAATGTGCAGTCCAAAACATGCAGCACAAAAAGAAAGAAACAATTGATAATCTGGGAAAAAAAGTAAAACACGATCATTTTAATTACATTAATATGTTTGCTATTTTAATTGCACCAAAACTGGTGCCCGTCATAGGCCAGTTACAGAGGTCTGGGAGGTGTGTGTGTGTGTGTGTGTGGGGGGGGGGGGGTGTCCCCCTCAACCAATGACTTCAGTACTCTTGGGTAAACTATGAAGTCTTATTTCCAAAAGAAAACAAGAAGAAACCTGCAGAAAAGAAACCATATGATTAGAAGGCAAGAGGGTCTGATTTATGAGGAAAGATTAAAGGATTTAAGCAGCACAGTTTGGCTAAGTGATGACCAAAAGAGAGCATGATAACAGTCTGTAAATATTTGCAAAGCATATACCAAGGAGGGAGGATTTGTTATTTATCTTGGTACAAAGTTGTTAAATGGCCATGAATGGTCGATGTTAAGGAGAAGGAAATTCAGGCTCAGAGAGACTTCCTGGTTGAAATGTATAAAATCAAAGGGGCTGGCTCCCTAAGAAATAATGGCAACTTCATTACTAGAGCTAGTTAAAACAAAGTTTGGTGCGCACTAGAAGATTCACAGGAAAAGAAAGGCTTTCTTTGATCAGGACAAAGCATTGAGAGTAGGTTTTGTTAGTTTTATTCCAGAGGATGAAAGGATTCTGAAACATTCTCTAAGACATTTCTGAAATTTGAATCACTACATTTATGAATCAAAATGTAAAATAATCCAAATTCATACCACAAGCTGATAATTACTCTTACCATCCTCTTCCTGTCCTTTTGTTTTACTTTTCTTATTTTCATTTTGTTTCCTTGTCTAGTATGAACTATTTAAAGCTCAAAAAGGGGGTGGATAAAGAATAATAAGTAGCCATGTACTAACCAACCAGATTGAGACATTACAAATTTGAAATATTAAAACAGTCTCTGTAGCCTTTCCTAATCTTATTACCTTCCTCCCCACAAGAAATAATGCTCTTCATTTAGTTTATATCATTCCTATTTAAACCTCTAAAAATTTATCTCATATGTAATACTCTTAAGCAACATATACTATTGCTTTAAAACTCGTATAATACGGTATATATCCTTCTACATTCAATACGTTTTCTTCACTCAACTTTAGGTTTTTGAGATGAATCTAATTTAATTCTTGTAGCTATAGTTCATTAATTTCCAAAGCGGTATAGTATTACCTTGTATAAATATATTAACATTTATTCTCTCACTGTATCATAATGGCCATTTGTTTTCCAGTATTCTGAGATTGCAAACAATACCGCAGTGTGCCTGCTTGCGCACCGTGTGAAGGTTTCTCTAGGAATACAGTCATACGGCATGTGCACTTTCAGCTTTACTAGTGATTGTCCCTTCTCTTGTTCACGAGCGTTCCTTTGCTCCACATGTCTGACGACGCTTATTTTCAGACTTTTGACTACTGTTATTCAAAAAATAGTGACATGACCATTTGTTATGGTTTTAATTTGCATTTCCCCGATGAAAACTTCTCTGATTAAGTTGAGCTCTTTTCACATGTTTCTTGGCAGGAATGGTATCCAAAATATTTGTTGACCCCATGTTATGGTCAGTCAGGAGGGGTGCCATGAATACCAATACTATTTGCAGTTATTATTTTTCATCTTGTATGAATTGCATATTCATATGCCATGTTATATTTCTACTGGGTTGTCTTTTTATTGTGGAGTTGAGTATTTTACATGTTCTAAAATAGTGCTGCCCAACAGAACTTTCTGTGATGCTGAAAATGTTCTGTCTACACTGCAATACTGTATATGATTATTATGGACCTGAAATGTAGCTAGTGTGACAAAATTGTAGGTAATTAATAGCCATATGTGGCTAATAGCTACTATATTGTACAGCATAGCTATATATATTAATCCTGTCACTCATATATGACATGTAAATATCCAGTTTTATTTACATTTGAAGTCACATATACATATATTTGCTTTTGTGTCCTCTTTTCTTCCTAATTAACATTTTTCCATGTCATTAAAAGAGATTTTTAATAAATGGCATAATATTTAGTCCCAAAAAAGTCCTATAAATGATGTCACCATGGGGCACCTGGGTGGCTCAGTCAGTTGAGCATCCGACTTCAGCTCAGGTCATGATCTCACAGTCTGTGAGTTCGAGCCCTGCGTGAAGCTCTCAGAGCCTGGGGCCTGCTTCGGATTCTGTGCCTCCCTCTCTCTCTGCCCCTCCCCTGCTTGTGGTCTGTCTATCTCTGTCTCAACAATAAATAATAATATTTTTTAAAAAAATGATGTCACCATTTCTTTATTGGTAGTAATGTAGGTTACACAGTTTTTCATAGTTGTCGATTACAATTTTTGCATAATATTTTGTAAGCATTTTCTGTTATTTCTGTATATGAGATTCATGCAAAAGTGAAACTGAGGGAAAAAAAGCATGAACACTTTGAAGACTTGATACAGATCTTACAATTTTTTTTCCAGGGAGTTTGGTCAGTATTCACCAGAGGGATACGAAACAGCTTATCTCACCAGAACTTCACCAACATCATCATATTAATTTCTAAATATTTGATAATTACAGAATTCAAAATTTTATTTATTTTTTATTTATTTGGCAGTCCATTTTTCATGCATTTATTGCCTTTTTCTTCCTTATGTGTATTTTCTATTCATGTCTTTTACTGTTTATTTTCATCTTCATAGTTTTCTATAAATTGATAGGATTTCTTCACTTAATAGAAATATTATCCCATTGTCATATTTGCTGAAAATATTTTCTCCAGTCTTTCTTTTGACTTCAAATTTTATATATCATGCTTTTGATACAAAAATAGTTTTCAATTTCTCCACTTTATATTTTTCCTTTGACTTCTTAAATTGTTTTCGTCTTAGAAAATCATTCCCAGCAGCTCTTTCTGCCCACAGGCCCTGTCCCCGTGCTTTAATAAAATCACCTTTTTTTGCACCAAAAAAAGGGAAAATCATTCTTTATCCAGAAATGAAGTAGATAAAAATGTTCCCTTCTAAGTACTGTTTTTATACTTAATAATTTATATGAAATTCATGAGGCATAATTTTTTTCCAAAATGGTCAATTTTTCTAACATCATGCTATGAAGAATTTTATTTATTTATTTGACACTGCATCCTCCTCCAAAAAACAATTAAGACAATTCACTGAAAAAAATTTTTTTCCTTCATTGGTTGTAATGTCTCTTTGATCATACATTAAATCCTTATTTATACTAGGGTCTTTTTTTCAGGTATCTAATCTCTGTTATGGATTTATTCTACCTACAGTTGAGCTTATATCATAGTGTCATAATATTTTGATATCTGCCAAACAAGTCCCTTTTCACTATTCTTATTTACATTTCTCTTAACTATTACTTTCTGTATATCCTTCTACATCAAGTATATAGTCATTTTAATCATTTCCAAAAATCAATTACCCACTCAAATTTTTATTAGAGTATTAAATGTCTAAATGAATTTAGGAAGAATTGGCCCATTTATAATATCTAACATACCTAGCCACTCATGTGGTATGTCTTTTCATTTAAAATTTTCATTTAAATAAAAAGCTTCTGCACAGCAAAGGAAACAACAAAACTAAAAAGCGGGGCGCCTGGGTGGCTCAGTCGGTTGAGCATCTGCCTTCGGCTCAGGTCATGATCTCACTGTTTGTGAGTTCGAGCCCCGTGTCGGGCTCTGTGCTGACAGCTCCGAGCCTGGAGCCTGCTTCGGATTCTGTGTCTCCCTCTCTCTCTCTGCCCCTCCCCCACTCGTGTTCTCTCTCTCTCTCTCTCACTCTCTCTCTCTCTCTCTCTCTCTCTCTCAAAAATAAACATTAAAAAAAAACTAAAAAGGAGCTTACTGAATGGGAGAAGATATTTGCAAATAACATATCTGATAAAGGGTTAGAATCCAAACTTTATAAACAACTGATACAACTCAATACCCAAAAAACAAACAATCCAATGAAAAAATGGACAGAAGACATGAACAGACACCAACAGACACATGAAAAGATTCTGAACATTTCTCAGCTTCAGGGAACTGCAAATCAAAACTACAGTGAGATATCACCTCACACCCGTCAGAATGGCAAAAATCAAAAGCACAAGAAACAACCAGAATTGGTGAGGATGTAGAGAAAAAAAAAAAAACCCTCTTGCACTGTTGGTAGGAATGCAAACTGGTGCAGCCACTGTGGAAAACAATATGGAGGTTCCTCAAAAAATTAAAAATAGAACTATCTTACAATCCACTACCAATGTTTCCCAGCTAAAATCAGGCGCTTCTCTCCATCTCTGGAGCTATCATCCTCGTCCAGATATTCTTTCATCCAGACTTATCCCCAAATCTATAACATGATGCTCCTTGTTTGCCTTCCCATATGTCAGTGGTTGACATTTGGTAACATCAGAGACATTTCTGCTTGTACAAGAGGAGGGTGTGGAATCTGGTGAGTAGAAGCCAGAGATACCATGATGTTGCTAAACATCTTGCAGTGCACAGGACATCCCTCACAACATAGAATTATATAGCCCAAAACATGAGTAATACCAAGTTTGAGAAACCCTAACCTATAATGTTACATTGATTCCATCACTGTTACTCTTTTTCCTGACTCCACTCCAAATTCCCACTTATTCTCAGTTCTTTCCTTGAATGTCACTTCCCATGGAAAATGTCCCTAACCACTTAAACTAGGTTGATACCCATGACACTCCTTATAATTGCATATAATTACTTTAAAAGATATGTTTTCCTGCTACACTGTAAAAGAGAAATTCTATCCATTCACTATTTTGTTCCTTAGTATCTGTAACTCCATCTATCGATTAATATCTTGAGCATGAGTTTTAAAAAGTAGAACTTAATTCAGAATTTGAAAAAAGCAAACACATCTCTCAGCCTCAGTTTTCTTAGCTGTAAGTTAGTAATGCTAACACCAGTTTTCCCTACCTCACAGTTAGTAGCGTTCAAATGAACTGTAATATATGCAAGTTGACACTGAAAGTCTCACGTCCTGAGCAAACTATGATGGTTGATCACTCAGGTACCAAATAATTTTTTTTTAAATTTCAGCTTTGAGGGGGGCCTGGGTGGCTCAGTCGGTTAAGTGTCCGACTCTTGATCTCAGCTCAGGTCATGATCTCAAGGTTCGTGAGTTCAAGCCCCGCATCAGGCTCTGTGCTAACAGCATGGAGCCTGCTTGGGATTCTGTCTCTCCTTCTCTCTGCCCCTCCCCTGCTGTGCTCTCTCTCTCTCTCTCAAAATAAGTAAATAAACTAAAAAAAGATGTTTTTAAATAAAAAATAAATAAATAAAATTTCAGCTTTGTTAAACAAAATTCCATTATTTTTTAAGTGTTTAGAGTAGTTCCGAGCCTTTAGAAAGCCCTTGTGCTAATTTCTATAATCATCATAATAATGATGCTTTATTGTTGTTGCAGTCTTTGGAAATATCAGCTATATGACAGCCTAACAAAAATATTTTAGTTTAAATTTGTTAACAAGATCTACACCCGAATTTGTAGTGCACTCTTCTAAGGAGGAAACAGTACACTGGAGAAACATTTTTTCTTTTATTCTGTAAAATGAGCCTTGCCATACACATGCCGTAATAGCTGATGGCTCACTAAGTACCACCAACCTCATCAAAGTGGTAGAAAGAACACCTGAGAGAAATTACTTAAATTCCCTATTGACATAAACTTCAGTCAACTGAAGTGTATTTCTAAGTCAATATTTTTGCACTTTCACAACTGTTTATCTAATAAAGAGCTATTATTTCATTGATAAAAAGAGCAATCTAGAGGATTTTATTATGTAATTAGCCATTAACTGTATTAAAAGCACTGGTGGGAAGAAATTGGTCATTTCAAAGGGTTGGGGGCTTTCTATTATTTCTTAAGATAATATGCTTGCATCATTTCACCAAACTAATGGAGTTACAACCTCAGGTCCAGATTTACCACACAACACATTGTCATGTGCCCTTAGTTCTGTGGCACCTCTTTTTAATGATTAGATAACTTGAGGATAATGAAGGCCTTATCGCGTGCCTAATTAGCCATGCAGTCCCTAATGGTAGTCTAACTCATTTAGATAAAGTCAGTTTGCTGATCTGTTCTTTGGTTGGGGGTGGGGAGTGGAAGGGGTGTCTAGGGAGAAAGTGTGTGAGTGTGTGTATGTTAGAGAGATGTACCCTTTCTCCCTAGCTCCCACCTCCACCATCCACCCTGTCTCCACACTGCAGAAGAGGTCAGCAAACTGACTATACATACACATACACTCACACAAAGTGGTTAAAACAAACCACAGCATAACATTTGGGTTTCTTGATAACTCTTAAAGGTTTTGTCTAAATGGCTATATTCCGAATACCAATTCCTTCCATATCCTCAGCTTTAGACTTTTTGTTTATATTCAACTGGAAATGTCTTAGATCTGTAAAGGTCTTTTTTTTTTTTTTTTTTTTTGCAATCTCTTAAGTATCTGATATTAGGTGAGAATAACTGAAAAATTACCCTTCCTACGTTAATTGGAAATTGTTCAGTAGGTCCATGTAAAGAATAATCAGTAGCCCCAAATCTAACAGCTCTCTCTGAAGTTCTCAATCATTTAATGGGCTCCTAATAAATTAACATTTATTTCTATATTTGCCAATGAGGAGGGTTAGCATGTATTATTTAGTTTGTAGTACATATTATAGCAGATAAAATAGAAATGAAAGTAATTCTTACCTCATTCTTCAGCTTGCTTCCAGAAAACCTTAAAAATCAGTATATTCTCCATTAGTTAACATATAAATATCCAGTTATAGCAATCAAGGAAATGCAGAGGACCCACAATAGTGGTAACTTTGGATCATGATTAGCAAAAGAAACCTGGAGAAATCTGCTTGATTTTCAAAGAGACCCAAGCATTCTTATCAACTTACTTAAAAAAATAAATCTATTAAGGAAAAGTAAATGAAGCATATTTAAGGAAATCTGATAGGATCTGCAAAGAACATTTGATATTAAATATTCATTTGTATTCTAGCCTGTATTTTCATGTTGCAGTTAGTTGTAGCCAATAAGCTGCCATTATGTTCTTCACCATGTCTGAGTTCATCTTAGTATGACTCAGGTGAATAAAATTATTTTTTTACACATGTCACTTTACTTTTCAAAAAAATTTATTCTTTTGAGAGCTAAGAGGAGTTTTTGGTAAATCATACTATAAGGCAATCTCAGATGTAGATTTAATTACTAAGAGCTCCAGTATATGAAAAATAGTAATTGTATATTATCACTGGTTTTATTGGATATCACCCCAATAATGACCTCCTCCTGATGGTTAATGGCAGGTTAGAGAAATGTGTTATGATCCTTTGTGTATTCCCTTTCACAGAGACTCAAACAGGGCAGTAACTTTATCTCACTTAAGGTAAGCTGGTATTCAAAGCATGTATTATTAGTGATGAGTTATCATAAACTTTTCATCTTTGTAAGGTACTGATGAAGCACAGAGATTTTTATGTTATTTTATATTATTTTTAGAGGCTTTATAACCAATGTGGGTCTCAAACTCATGACCCCGAGACTAAGAGTCTCATGCTCTACCAACTGAGTCAGCCAGGTGCCCCAAAGACAGAGATTTTTAAAACAGGTTATTTCTTGGGAGAAAAACATACATTTTCTGCCCTTATTTTACTGATTCCAGCCTGAAAACAGACTCAGCCTTGTGAGTAAATACTAATTTAAAAACAATTCTGCTTCCTTGATTTTTCCTTTTCATCTCTCCAGTATACCTTGTTCACTATTAATTTCTCATTAATGATTGAAAATTACATAAATTACCCAATAATCTAGACCATATCATTGCAAATGTCCATACAAAGTTGAAATTAAGGTCTGATGCTTAAAAGAAAACATTTCAATAAGCAAAATGAGAAAGTCTTTTATTCAATTGCTATTATGCATATTTCAGGAAATGCAAAGAATTTGTCTTGAAGAAAGTAGAACTCTACCTTGTCAGGCCCTTTCCAGAATAAACGGAGTGGTAATATGCACTGCTCTCTTTGATGCCAATCCCATAATAATGATACCTAGAGCAAGGACAGGAACCAGCTCTGTGTTAATGAAGGAGTTTTTGGAAGGGGAGAAGGAGATAAAAGTACAGCTGAGGGAAAGAACAGCTAAGAACTGAAACCCTCTGATCACCTTCCTTGCCTGATTTTTTTTCAAGTAGCATCTTAATGTGCTAAATCGCTTTGATGGTCATTAGTCCTACTTATGGTCATATTTCTGGCTCTAGGATTAAAAAAGGAGAACAGCCAATCCCCTTCTAACCTCTAAAATATAGGCTTCAAAAACCAAAAAATTTATAAATGTAGACATTTAAATGTAACCACTTAAATTTGTAAATGTCAGCACTGGCTCCAAGTATATCAAGTGTCATTCTGCTAATTACCGGTTCAATTTGAATTTAGTCAATTGAAAAAGAAAATGATAGGTTTCCTTTATAGTATATCTATTGGATGGAGTAAAAAGTATGACATTGTATGGAGGAAGATATTAATGTCGTGCATAGGAATACATATGAAGCATGTGATCTTTCAAACGTTATTTTCCTCATGAGGAATGAGAAGCCCAATTCACTGTCATTTTCACTTCAAACTTTTGTGCAACAATGAGGGAAAAAAAAACTGTACCATGAATCAATGGAAATATGAAACAGGGAATGTAACAGCGTCACAAATACTTTATTATAAATGTGTCTATGCATCCTGAGCCACTCACAAGTATAGCATTTCATCAGTTCTCAAGTTGTAGCTCATTCTCTTAAGCTGCAGACTCCTGACTTATTACACACCCAGGCACAAACACTATAATATTACACAAAAGCTAATCAAATAGTGGGAATTCAGTAAGGCTGGCTGAAGCCTAACTTCTGCCTTCCCTTTCCTTCCCAGCCCAGCACATGCAGCAGCACCATTTACTTGGTTACCTATTGTTTCAATTTGCATTCATCTAAAATCAAGCAAGGAATGAAATAAAAGTGAATAAAGGGGTTGCCAGGGGACTCCGCTGTAACCGTATTTAGAATTTCATAACTTAGCATCATCATCTGAGTTTAAAGTGGACAAGACAGTGCAGATCTAAGTTTCAAGGCCCCTTTTCTGACCTTAGCAATAAAAAAAAAATTAAAAAAAAAAAAGACTTGGCAGAACAAGTCCACCCCTAAACATTCCCAAGGCCCAGAACAAGAGTACAAATGAAAGCCCACATACCATATACTTAAATATTCAAATCTAAATCAAGCTAAAAAACTACTACATAAAATAACCTTGTCCTCCCAGCTTGACAGTTTTCCTCCATACTGATCTGGTAGGTGGGTTTGAATCTACAATTCTTCCATGTGTGAACATGGCGGTGGGAGAAGAGCCACCCTTAGCCCTTGTCTTCACAGCCCCTGCTCTTCTCTTCACTGTGAGGAGCCTCTTGTGAACACACAGCCTCCATGTCCAAGATCAATCCAACCTTCCAACCACCACCGCCAAAGAGCTACCTTCTGGTGGCTCAAGTCTATGTATACTGGTGGAACATAGCACCCTTCTCAGGATGGATGGGGGGAAAGAGCCCCACATAAGAGGGAGAAGGCAAGTCTGGGCTCTTTGGACAAAGAATTCTGGGGTTCTGGGGACCTGAAATGTGGGCTGGAAGGAGGATGTGGTCTCTCGATGGACACATTTATTCAGGCTCCTGGGGAAGAGGAAAGCTGGAGGAGGGCCAGAATAGAGCCCTCTAAACTGTGAGGCCCAGAGATGGGTTCTCTCCCATTAAGTTCTAAGGGCAAAGAAGTCACCTCTGATGACCCTGGGCTATTTGAGATAGAGAGAAAAGAGTTTTTAAATATGAAAACAAAAAATTACACATATTATATAAATGTTTTCAGAAAGAGCTATTATATTTGAGAAACAGTAATGGGGGGGTGATCAAGGTGAATGGTGATATTTTATGATTGCTGCACACTGGGAATAAGTTTTCAATACAAGGGCAATAAGTAGCCTGTTAACCTGAAACAGAAGAGGTGGGTTTTTGGGTTTTTTTTTTTTGAGGTGGTGGGGGGTAAGGGGAGAGACAGAGAGAGGGAGACAGAGGACCTGAAGCAGGCTCCACACTGTCAGCGCAGAGCCTGATGTGGGTCTCAAACTCATAAACTGTGAGACCATGACCTGAGCCGAAGCTGGAAGCCTAGTGGACTGAGCCTCCCAGGTGCCCCAAACAGAGGAGGTTTATAACTGCTCAAGTTTTACAATACAGAAAAGAATCCTATAGTAGAAGAAGAATAAAAAACCCATAAGGTATAATGAAACAGAGGGGGAAATGGAGGAAATGCAAAAGTGATGGAAACCCCAAAATATGGAAATGACTAAGTCTCCAGTGAGAAACTAAAAGAAGGAAGCTTATTTAAGTCGTAAAGACCTTACCAAAAGCATTTATATTAACAGAAATGGATAAGGAAAAGACCGAAAAACCATGAAAACAATGAGCAGATTTAGAGGATATTTGGCAAGTGTATTATAATTAATAATTATTATAAAAAGTTAATGAACCTAAGAGTCTGAAATAAATATTAATATTTTTAATCAAGATATAGAACTAAGATATCAAAGGGAATTTCTTTCTATTAGAAGAAATATAGCAAAAGATGTTTGAGAACAAGCAGATCTATTACAATGTAAACATATTGTAATTTCATTTTCTCTTGCAAAGTTTTCTGTTTATTCTCTAGAGGCTATAGTTTAAATAACTGTATTTTATCCACTTGCTGAAGCAATATATGTTAAACATTGCTTCAAAAGTTGATAATTTTCCTTTATTAGAACGTTGATCTTTTGTTTCTCATCTATCATCTTTTTTCAATATGTAGATAATATTATACCATGGTAAAGTGGTTTGTCATGCAGATTTGAGAAGAAATTACATTGCCCGGCGGTAGACAAAAGTCACTGGGCAAGTCAAAGGGATGACCAGGAGTTCAACAAATATTAGAAGACATACTGTGTCCTGACAACTATGCTAGATGTCAATACGATGAAAAAACAGACATGGGAAATCAGGGCAGGAAATTATACCCTTGTTCATGGCTTCCTGAGCCCGACCACTTGCCAGTCATGGAACAGTGACCACACTGACCAATACTGAGGCACATTTTACTTTCATTTTTAAAAATCACCTGATGATCAGGTTCTGTAAAAACTGCACCATCCTTTAGCACTCAAGAATCCTGACTAATGTGAATTTGTAATTTTTTCTTACTTATGACTTTTAAGGAAAGGGTATTCTGATTACACAATTCATTTGTTCCTTATTTTCTAAAATAACTGTATTATTTTGCCCTCTTCTTTCCAATAATAGGCAGAAGCATCTTTAAAAATGGAAGTGTATAATATTTCCAACTACATCTAGAGTCAAGAGTTTACATCTTACGGCCCCACCCCACCCCCAGCAAAAGAAAATCCTTTTAAAATAATGTATTTTATTAGTAGGCTAGATGTAAATGCTGCTATCAACCCAGACATGCACTGAGCACTCTTTGTTTCAATGGGTCATGTTGCCTCTGTACTTGAGAAGCAAAATCTTTTTTATAATTTTGTATCTCAAGTTTATTTGTGTTTAGAAATTCTTAAGTGAAAATATTTTGAATATGTTTGCACTCAGTATAAACACTTCCTCTTCTAGCTCAGCACAAATCATATTAAGCAAGCATTGATAACTAAAAAGAATCATTAAGACCTATACCATTGATCTGGATTTTTCTTATTTGATGATCCATATGTAAACAAGGACTTCTAGAATGTAAGCTCCCTATAATAGGAAATCAGTAAACGTTTGTTGAATAAATAAATAACATGGAAAAAGTTAGAAATAATAATATGTCATAAAGAACACTTTAGAAACAGGATTTTTTCAATTAAGGGCATACGTATAGTATCATATACTTAAATATATCAGCACAATTTTAAATTTGGTAGAGATGAAAGGATTTCTTGTCTAACATGATATAAGGAAATATACTAACTCCTTTAACCCTACCACAAACACAGTCTGAACTTATCTATCACTGTCACAATTACTTGTTGTCATAAATAACGTGTTTTCTCACCTTGGTACTCTTTGTTGAGTTCTTCATTGGGAATGACCTTATTCCTTCATGTCCTCATTTCTTACTCATAGCTCAGGCATTGTAATTTTAATGCATGAAGCTTGCCTGGTTTCTCAGGAATCTAAGGCCTCTATGCCCTTTGAACTCCTCTCTTGGTCATTTATCCCATGTAGTTTATATCTCATACCATTGGTGAGTGTATACGTGGCTTACCTCTCCTACTAAACTTTAGATTTAGAGGAAGGGAATTGTATCTTTTCCTTCATTGATTTCCTCCTTAGAAATTACTGTATAGAAAAATCTTCATTTATTGGATGAATCAATGTATCCTGCTAGAAATTTAGACGCTGATAAAACACAAATTCTCTTAAAGCCAATAGTTTCAATAACTTCTTTGTAGCACTGTTTATTCCCAGGTTACCAGTAAAATATTGGGGTTGAATAAAAGTTGTATAGCTAAACAATATATACAAAGGGCATGAAATTAGCATACTTAAGTAGAAAGACGATTGCTAGGAATATAAATCTTAATATTTTCCAATGATCATTGTAATGCTTTAGCACATCTCCTATCTAGTTTCTTCTGGAATTAATAAAATAAATCTTTACCCCTTAATCTTCCAGATACATGTTATCATTTGAGTGATGATTTCATGCCTTTGAGAACAGAGAAGAGATAATAAATGAGTAGCTCTGTCCTCCTAAAGGTAAACCTCATAAAACTAGGAAGAGTAATTTCATGTAAAATATACATGGATTTTTCATCTCAATCCTTACATTTTATAGCATTATTTCACTGTTAATATATTCCCATAAAATAAGTTTGCTGCAAAATATTTGCCAGAAATACTCCAGTATTACAAAGACCTATGTTGGTGCATGCTGAATAAAAAGCACTGTCTACATAAGTGTGGGATAACTAGTTTTAATTAGTTATTTTAATTTGTATACCACTACCCAATGCCTATTCTGTAGGTTACTCTGAATAGATTCCCAAACATTGCACAGTTCCTTCTCTCTATATGATTTTTACCCATTTTGCTTAAAAATGATATGTGAAAACTGCTTTAAAATCTTGGGTATGACTAGCTCATTTCTCTAAGAAAACGTTAGCATAATACAAGTAGTTTTGTGATTATCCAGCAAATTGTGTTCATTCACTAGTGTCAACTGTTCCTTAGTCTTATATCAAATAATAGATCGTTTACATTTTAGGAATAAAGAAGATTTATTAATTTTTATGTCCACATTTTAAAGTGAACACGTTATAAAATAGAAAATACTTTTAATAGGACAAATGAAATTATTGCTACTCTTGCTGCTAAAATATTTACATTGCATCTAATACTTTTCTTCACTTGCTGATAAATTTCTACCTGCACCTATAGTTCTTCTTTCCTATTTCAATCATTATATAGAATTCCTGAAACATATGTTCCTACTGAGCTGGTAGCCCTGATGTTAGTTTACACTACACGAATGATGACCGATAAGGAAATGATGGGATTAAGCTGTTCAGGGACTTGCAATAACTTACTGTGATAAGAGCAGCTGCCATATCAGTTTTATTAACCCACTAAATCACTACTAATAAATAAGATAATAGCTTTTGTCCATCATGTCTGAAAAGCAAGATTTGACTGATCAAAGTCTACACGAAATTAAAATGTAACTTCAAATCAGTCTACTGCGTACATGAAATCTACTTGGTGGTCTCAACGATCAGCTATCCTGAGCAGTGGTGGGATACAGGCTTTTTTTCTTAATCATTGTATCCCTAGGGCCTAGTAAGTACCAGCACACTCAATAAAATGCTTATTAAATAAAGGAAGCTTAATAGTGAAAGTTTTTTGATAGCGTATATCCTATCCTGCTATTTGCATCTTAAAACCTCTTTAGCACTATGCTCTGTACATTGATATAAATATGAATGGATTGATTATTGATATAACACATTTATAACATAAAATAGACAAAAATTGCTTTGCATTACTCTTTCGTGCCTATATGATTTTGTTTCATTTTTACTTTTTCAAAATCCAAATTTAAAAATACTGCCCAGAAAAAAAAAAAAACAAAAACAGGTGTATATTTTGGCATTGGTAGTAAATCAAAAGAAGAAAAATAAAAAAAAAAACTCAAAAGACAACACAGTTTTATCTGGGTGTTGAGAATGTACAGAATCTGTCACTGGGGCTTCTTGGCAGGGAGGGGAGGGTGACAGTGAAGGAAGGGACAGAAAGCTGAGCTGCTAATGCCCCTGTAAACTGATTGGCTTTGTCCCCAGGGCACACTCAGGTTCTAGGGTGTTCTAGGGTGTTCTAGGGTGAGGCTTTGTGACCCCAAGAGTTAACCTTTAAAGACTTTTTTCCAGAACTCTTGGCACTACTGGCTTCTTATGTAGAACGTCAGACCTGCCCCTGGAAACAAATGTTTCAATTTTTAATTGTTTCTAAGTTTGACAGTGCATGATATCTGGTGATCTGTGATATCTACCTAGGTAGTCTGTCCATTTGGATTTTTGTTTTGTTTTGCTTTTAACATATCTGTTTTAAATATTTTATCTCTTCCTTTTGGCTGAATAAATTTTGCCTCACTTTATTTAGTTACACGTTTTCATCTTTCATGTTTGTGAGGTCCTTGAAAGTAACACCTGCATAAAGGTGAGTTGTGAGAACTGATCATTTTAATACCAGTTATGACAGAACTTAGGGAGAAAAACCTTGAAAATAGACACAAAATTCACTCTTCTTTTTTAGATCCTACCAATCACCTCTTTGTCACAAAGATCAGTGTTTCCCAAACTTTTGGATTTCCTACATGGAGTAAAATTCGAAAAGTAACATTGTTCCATGAACCCTAAAGGCTGCCAGGAACGGTTTTAGAAATAGTGGTGCTATCTTGTGTCCAGAATACATAAGAACTTTTTGAGTTAATCAGGATCAAAATCAATTCTGTCTGAAAGACTCAAATGAAATGACTGGATATACTCTAGCTATTCTATGAGAATTTGGCAACAATTGAGAGCTTATGTTTTTAGATAACCATCACTAAACAGTTATATAATGTCAATATATTTTAATAAATGATCCACAAAACTTAAAATAAATTAATACTTAGTTTAAAATTTTCAAATAATTCAATAAACATTTAGTGATAGTATGTTTAAGGCACTAGAATAAACACTACTCCAACAAGTTTTGCAAAATTAATAGTAAAATTTGGAGAAATTATAAATTTCTCTTTCTCCAAAATATGCTAACTTTCTTCATTTATCTTTCTGTTTCACAGATTGTTCATATTTCTATAGACATAAAATATTTTTCATAGACATGTACATTTTTAAAATATTAAATAGCCATTAAAAATGATGGATGTGAAGATAATATACCAAGATAAAGAAATGCTTGGGACAAAAATTAAAGGGTGCCTAGGTGGATCAGTTGGTTAAGCCTCCAACTCGATTTCAGCTCAGGCCACAATCTCATGGTTTGTGGGTTCGAGCCCCGCATAGTTCTGCGCTGACAGCAAGGAGCCTGATTGGGGTTCTCTCTCCCTCTCTCTCTGCCCTTCACCTGCGCTCTCTCTCTCTCTCTCTCTCCCCCCCAATAAATAAATAAATAAATAAATAAATAAATAACAACAACAACAAAAGAATAATTACATCAAACCATTGCCAACTGCAAGATTCACAAACTCTCCATCTTGCCCTATCTTTCAACATACTTGTTTATGTATGGAAAATTTTTTCCCCAGGATATCAAAATATCAAAAAATATAACAAGCAAGTTATAAAAAGCAAATGTCATACTGGGAAAGAAGGAAAAAAAATTCAAATTTTAATAATTTGCTCTTGGGCACATCTGCTTTTAGATATCAAACAAATTTCCTGAAATTACCACATGTTGGTCCATAAACCTAAACACTTGAGCCTCACAGAGTCACAATGGACAGGGTTAATGATTCATCCCTAATCCTGAAGGCTCCTTTTAGGATTAATTGACTTTCCCAGCAGCCTGCCTGCCTGCCTTCTTGTAGATCCTGTGAAGGGGATTTCTCTGCATTGCTTTGCCTCTTTTTCTACTATTTATCTACTTCCAACATTATCTCATCTTTCTTCTACCCACACAATTCAGTAGGAATCAAATTCAGTAGAAATCAGCCAGTTAAAGTGATTCAAGTCTGATAAACAAGTTAGAAGGGAAGAGCCAATTCACTCTTTTTCAATCTGGCATTTCATTCCTCCTTCTCACACCACATACTGTTAACACCAATAGGAGTCAATTAAAGAAATATTAATTGGTAATCAATTATGTAGCCAACAACAGAAAGGATATCAAAATGAATGAGACAAAGTCTCTATCCTCAAAATATTATCTTTTGAGGGGAAGAGATAAGGTAATTACACACTAAGAATGAACCAATGAACTGCTGTGAGGCTATGAAGAAAGAGCCTATAAGAAATCAAGAAATAAGAAAAATTTCAAAAGAAGAGGAAGTTTATGAAACATTCTTTTCTTTTCAAAGGCTAAGCTTTCAAAATACCTGTAGGGAAAAGGCATTTTCCAGGGAAGAAGACAGCATAGATGAAAGAATGACATTTGGAGGTGAAACAAAGGGTGCTGGGCACTAATTTGGTGGGAGCATAGGCTCCATGCTGAGAGGTGAGTAGATGATAAGGTAGGAAAATGATTTGGGACTAAATCATAATGGACCCTGAATGTCAAAGTGAGAAAAGTTTGAGCATGACAGAGATACAATTGAATTAAAACTTTTAGAAGGCCAATTTGGAAAAACTGTATTGAAAGGATTGGAAAGATACAGTGAAAGCCAGATTATGAAAGTGAGAATGGAGAGAGACTGATTCAAGAGAATTCATAAAGTAAGATTTATTTTTTGGCAAGTGACTAAAGCTGAGCTAGCCAATAAGGTTGCTCCTAGCCACATGTAGGTAGTGACCACTTGAAATATGACTAATCACAATTGAGATGTACTGTAGGAATAAAACACACAAACACTTCGTAGGGAAAAAGAATGAAAAATATCTCAATAATTTTAATTTTGATTACATGGTGAAATGATACATTGGACTAAATAAAACATACTAAAATTAAATAACACCTGTCCCTTTTTACTTTTTTAATGTGGCTACTAGAAATTTTTGAATTAAATATGTGGCTGGATTATATTTCATTGGGCAATGCTGAACTAGATGTTGGGACGGAAGAAGACATTGGATGAGCTAGAAAATGAATGGGAGAAGAGGGAAGGGGGCCTGGCAGTTCTGTGACAGAGAAACCATAGGAGAAGTTTTACATATTGATTTATTTTAAGAGGGCACTGTCAGCAGGTTCACATGCTAGACAGGTGCCAAGAAGGATGAGTAACAGTAAAATTGAGCCATAGGGTTTTTGTCTACGTAAAGAAATGGACTGTTACCATGCGAACAATGGTAAGATAAGTGAGCACAGCTACTCTTTCGAGGAATAGCAATGAGAAGGAAAATAATAGAGCAATTGTGAAGAGTACAGCAGGTCTGAGATGCGTCTGTTTTTATCAACATAAAAGAGATCTGAATCTGTTTGCAGGCAGAAGGAAAGGAAAAACTGAAAACACAGTGGACAGAGGAAATAATGGACGAGTAAGAATGTGTAACATGTAACTCTACAGAGATTGCCACAAGAGAAAAGAAAAGCTAAAATTATCAAGAGAACTAACTTTATGTTTACATTAAGAGGTGACCAAAGAAGTCATTTGTAGAGGTCATTTGTCTTGAAGGGAAAAGAAGAGGATATTGAAATTATTATCTGGGAAAGAAAACCATGCTTCAACTCCTGACTTCAAAGTTGAACCATGCTTCAACTCCTGACTTTGGCCTTGCTCTTTGGGAGTGCTGTGGTTCCATCTGGCCACTTATTTAGCCATATATACTACCCTTTCAGGACACCAGTGCCTTCAGTAGTGGATGTAAGATTGTAAAAATGACTTTTTTATCAGAAGAAATAAGATATTATGATTTTTCAGTATAAATTTTGCTTTTTAAACATTATTCCAAAATCTACTTTTTTGCTTTTTAGTTCTTACAGTTGGTAAAAAATCTGCTTCATCAAGAAGAGAACATGTGATTCCATTCACTGATAAAAACAATACTCATTTTACACGTGTCAATCCTCCTATACGGGGTATCATATGTACAGATCTGATATCTATGCTCATTAACATATCTTACTTTGAATGGCCTCTTGTTCCAAGTCGCCGAGTCGTTAAGAGGGGGAATTTCTGGCGAATTGTCTAAAAAGAAAATCAATTACTTTAGTTTTTAGGAAACGTGTGGTTCTGTTGCAAGCAACTTGTGGCCAGTTAATTCAAGAAAGTAAATGTTGAACTTTGGGTAAAATTTAGTCTGGAAGAAGTAATATTCTACATATACTGACAAGCAATTGATAAGCAATAATACACCAGCAGAGGCAGGGAGGTAGTTTTTTTTTTTTTAATATGAAATTTATTGTCAAATTGGTTCCCATATAACACCCAGTGCTCATCCCAACAGGTGCCCTCCTCAATGCCCATCATCCACCCTCCCTTCCCTCCCACCCCCCATCAACCCTCAGTTTGTTCTCAGTTTTTAAGAGTCTCTTATGCTTTGGCTCTCTTCCACTCTAACCTCTTTTTTTTTTTTTCCTTCCCCTCCCCCATGGGTTTCTGTTAAGTTTCTCAGGATCCACATAAGAGTAAAACCATATGGTATCTGTCTTTCTCTGTATGGCTTATTTCACTTAGCATCACACTCTCCAGTTCCATCCACATTGCTACAAAAGGCCATATTTCATTCTTTCTCATTGCCACATAGTATTTTAATAAGATTGTTTTGCTGCCCGTCTCAATTTCCAAAGCAAATCATACCAGTATCTGCTTTTGCTTCATGTTGCTTACTACCTTATGTACCTAGAGGAAAGACTTGAGTGTCTTTACAATAATTTTATCCAGAGATTTATCAAAATTAAGTATCAATCTCCAACTCTGAAAAAACACAGGAAACTTTCTCCTTCCTTCCAGATCTCCACAGCAGTGTTTTAAATTGTTTCTTTTCTATGTCCCTTTCTCTAAAATTTGCTAAAAATTAGCATCCAGTTAAAGAACAAAATCTGTTCTACATATAACAGGAATTGTATGATCTCCTAAGGGGCTCCATGGCAAACTTTTTGTATATGTCAGTTTCTTGGGGACCAATTCGGTAGTGTTAATCAGATTCTCAAGATATTTCATCACTCCCCAAACAGTTAAGATTACTACCATAAGGTGGAACAAAACAGTGCAAAAATGGACATTAGCAGTTGTCTTATGCAACTTGCTCATTTTAGGGAATAAGTGAACTAAGTTTTGAAAAAATTAAGTGCTTTTCAAAAGGCTTCACAACAAATTTGTCACTGTCTAGGCCAGAACCTGAATAATGAGATTACCATGCACCATGTCACACTAACTCCCATAAGCAGAGAGGTTTCAAAATAAATTTATAAATTATTTGATTTTCAAAAACTGAGAAGCTCGACTATAGTATTCATTATTTTCTGGACAATGAGTCCCTCTACAGGTTAGAATTTAGATTTCAGTTTATATGGGATGCAATGTTTGAGCCTTAAGCTTCCTATAGTTTCTCTAGAATATCCTAAGTTCTTAGCAGAGCACGAAAAGAATCTCGAAGGAGAAACCTCTCCCAAGAGATAGATATCTTATCTTGATTTTCAAAATAACATCAACATACATAAATATGATAATGCCAATTCTACAGATTCCCATCCTAACCATACAGTTGGGTAGAAAGGAATGTTTTTAAATACGCGATGCTTCACCAATTCTGTCACAACATTTTAGAGTTTGGGGTATAAACATACTCAGAGTGAAATGGAGAATCAAGGGAACTATTTCATGAAATAAAGTAAAAATTATTAAAAACTCATATACGTGAACTAGCTAAATAATAAACACAATCACCAGTTGCATTAACAAGATACTTGTCACCACCACTTAATTTTACTTCTCAATACAGGCTATACCATACTCTTCAGTGCATCCCTCTTTGAAGGGAAATGTCACTGCTCAAATGGAGCTTCCTTTATTATTCTTTTTTTAATTTTTTTTAAATGTCTACTCATTTTTGAAAGACAGAAAGAGACAGAGCACAAGCAGGGGTGGGGTGTAGAGAAAGGGGGACACAGAATCAGAAGCAGGCTCCAGGCTCTGAGCTGTCAGCACAGAGCCTGACGCAGGGCTCGAACTCACGAACCGCAAGGTCATTACCTGAGCCAAAGTCAGATGCTCAACCGACTGAGCCACCCAGGCGCCCCAAATGGAGCTTCCTTTAATATCACATTAAATCATCTGATAGCTAAGGTTCTAATATTCAAAACATATAGTAGTTCCAGGTAAAACCTATAGTAGGTAAAACCAAGATAAAATGCTTGTGAAACAAATTTCTTAATATTCTGTAAAAAAATGTACTTAGATGCATTTGTTTCTATACTGTCTTCCAGACATGACTTTAGCGGCAAAGTAGTATGGCCAATATGTGTCATTTACCTTTCCAAAGGTGGCTGCACAGGCTGGCTCCAATTTCTCTTTCCTGCAGAAATCTAAATAGTGGGCATAAAGGATGCACCGTGGTAAGCAAACTCCCTCACACACAATGTAATTCTCTTCAAGCCTAAAAAAAAAAAAAAGGCAGAAAATTAGGTCAAACCTTTTCTTTATTTCTCCTTTCCTTTCCCCTTTCACATTGATTTAATGACTGTTTTGAATACAGACGCTATACAAATGAGTTCATGAGCAGACATGAGTAGACCTTCTTTATTCCGGATATTATTAAAAGTCAGATCACAAGAATTAATGTTAGAAGAACAAGAACCCCAGTGAATACCTGCTAGTGGAGTTAAAATACCCTGGTCAATGTAAAACCACTCCTTTCTGGTCTGTATCTCAAAGAATAGGTCTTATTTCTATGGAAATCCTCACTATTCATTATGCTTTGCTCTGTGAGATGCAAATATGTATGAATGGTAAAAGTGAAGGAGATGGTTTTTTAAAAGACTATTCTCAACACTAATGGGCTGCCAGGTTTCAGGCTGGCAAATGCCTACAATATCTTACTTTCATTCCCAAACTAGTCCTGAGCCCTAAATGGTTAGGGAAGCATGATGATGCATTTATTTGCAAAACACCTAAGAGTAAACTCACTTCACTAAAGTCTGAAATGGTACTGATCTACTTCTACCCTATGCCTTTTGCTGTGATCAAGTACCATAATTGCCTGAAACATACCATGCACTTGAAACATAATGTACTTCTCTATAGATGTCTCCAAATATGACATACAAATTCAACTCTGTTACAAATACAATTGTATAAATTTTGAAAATTTAGACACAATTCTATTTGAATGTCTACATTGCAATTAAACATAATTTATATAAATGTAATAATGTATACTCAAGTGTTATAAATATCTAAACAGCAATCGAGAAATCAGAACTTGTAGATTGTATTCCCAATTTTCCTAACAATTCAGTAGGTGATATTGACTAAAATTTATGTACACCCATTTTCTGTATAGTAAAATTGTAATTATTACTATATAGGAACAACACAATATTGAGCATGCATTCAGATTAAAATTGAGTGAAACTAGTCACATCTCTGATTTAGCATATTCCCTAAATGCATGAGATAAAAGCTAAAGGAGATGTTCATCAGACTTTAAAGCATCAGATGTTCATACTTCTTTGAAGAGGAACAAAACAAAACCCAGTCAGATTTGCATCCACAAAACTAAACCTAGCTGACAGTTGAAAACTGGAGTTACTTAGATTTTTCATTTTAATTTTCAGCTCCAATTTTTAATATCCCCAATAATCTATATAACCATGAGGGAAAATTCTCGAAGTACAAATAAGTCACTTAGTTTCTAGAAAACTCTATGTAACACTCTTTTATAGGAAAGGGGTGGAAAGTTCAAACAAAAGTATAGCATTTTAAATTTCAAAAAATGAAAATCACTAAGAAAACATTCAACTATTTAAAAATTATATTTTAATGGCATGCATAAAATGTCAACTGTTCATGTGGCTGTTTTAATGTTGTTGCAGGCGTTGTCTTTATCTTCAAAATACTGGATAATCCCAGCCATGAATACGGCTAATTTGGGGTATAACCTGTTTTTCTTTAATTATAATGCAATCACTCATATTTATAAAACAAAAAAACAAGTTTGTTCCCATTCACTCATTTGAGGGAAAAACTGAAAGTGATAATTCAGCAGTTCTCCACAACATATCTTTAAGCAATACTTCTGCCCCAATTATACTAATAAAATAGCTGTATCTAAAATATTCCAGATAATTAACTCAAATATTTACTGCCCCAGTGTATTTTTAACCAGTCAGTGTGACATCAACTTCAATAGTTAAGCCACAACTTTAGAAGAATATTTGGTTTAGATTTCAAATATTTGAAAAGGTGTAAGTATATAATCACAAAAATTTAGTATATGCAAACTGTAATTCAGGGTTTAAATAGCTGAAAAAAAGTTAGGGTTTTTTCTTTTTTTTTGCTAGATTTTTAGACATTATTTTTTTCTATTGTATTTTTCTAAGGTTTAGTTCATACCTTACATACATACAGATTATACAACTAATCAGTAAATAAACCTTTTAAGTTATTTGCTTGTTACTTGTAACTTGGAAGGAAATATATACTCTTATTCACACTATGTGGGGAAGCTTAGAGTTTTTACTTTAGATCCCTCTTCCTTTTTGATCAATATTACAAAATGCTCTTCACATGTAGAAAGCCTACTGATAAACTCTTGGTTTTAAAAGAGTTTCCATAAAATCCAATTCATGATATTTCATCATAATAAATCATATATGACAGGTGCTATAAAATAGTTGAACATTTATTTAATAGAGATATTTTAACTGAATTTTCAATATCTCCTAGTTCAAATGCATTTCACCTAATGACCAGTATACAACTGTTAATTTGCCCTCATATGGATAAAGGCAATATTTAAGATCCTTCCTCCTTTTAAGGTGGTTTGAAGAATCATGTTTTATAAACAAAAAGACGATCAAATAACAAGTATATAAGGACCGAATTGATTGCATGTTAAGCAAATAAGTCCTAAAAAGCATTCATTATTGCTGACATTTGATGAAATTATAGTTTATGTCAATAGTGAATAAAGTGATGGGTTTTTGTATTGCAGATCATTTTTCATCAACACTAGACTAGACTATGTCTCCAAACCAAACATTCATTAAAAAAAAAAAAAAAAAAAGATTCATTTTCTTTTGGTATCTTAAACTTGCCCCCAAAGTTTGAGGCAGAGGCAAATTGGGAAAAGCAGATTCTGAAGATAGTGACTTTCAAAACTCAACGGGTGCTGAAAAGTATCCCCCGTGGGAGACGTACCACTGCAGGGTGAGCTGAGTCTGCTTCTTTTTATCCTTCATCATCTGCGTGACGGTTTTCTTCTGAGAGAGGTGTAGATCGGCTGCTTTGGTTTTGCTGTCGTGACTGTCTGCATCCTCTTCTTCCGAGGAAACGTTACCATTGCTTAAACGCATTTCTGATTGCAAGTTGAAAGGGTGGTAAAGACAATCAGAATGCAAAATCAGTGAAGGAGCCTCTAAAAGTACCAAACTGGTGCCAAACTGGGTAGCCCAAGGGGGTGGGCAGGGGGCTGAGAGGGGAACTAAGCCAAATCCCTTAGAGTTCATTTCTAGGTGACCAACGTTTTCCTGGGGAAAATACAAAGATCAGGACGGAACATTCTCCATGTATGTTATGTCTGCGGTGTGTTTACTTTTCCTGTGGGGTGCCCTTCTTAGAATTCATCCCCTTCCCAGCCACATCCCCCGAGGGGGCAGAGCACTCACCCGATTTAACTCCCGCCGGCAGCTCCGGGTCTTCCCCTCTCTCCGCGCTGCCCAGCGCGCCCGCGGGTTGCGCCGCCGCCGCCGCCAGGTACACCCTTTCCTCGGGGTAAATGAGCAAGCCCTTGCCCAGGAGCGGCCCACAGCACTCCTCCTGGGCCTCAGGGGAAACTTGGGGCGAAGGCTGCGCCTGCGCCTGCAGGAAGGTGTCGTCCAGCTCCGGGACCTTGGCCATCCTCTGGCCGCGGGAGACCTGGGCACCAGCCGCACGGCCGGCGGCCCGCGGAGCCCAGAGCCCAGGGCGGGGCGGGGCGGGGCTGGGGACCTGCGGCCGCGGGGGCGGGGGCGGAGACGGCAGGCTCCCGAGCCCCGCGGCGTCGCGGCGAAGGCAGGCCTTGCGCAGGGACTGCGCGGACCGAGGCGGGACTGCCTTTCTCCACCTGTCCGCGGTTCCGGCAGACGCTCAGCTCGGACTCCTTTCCTCACCTGCGCCTCTCTCCCCCGAGTCCCATTCCCCACATCTCCCCCCTTCTCTCCGCCCTTGCTCACGTCTGGCGCTGGGCCCGAGGGCACTTTTCACATTCACACCCGGAGCTCCCGGAAAGATCTGAGAAAACCCCACTCTCTTCCCGAGGGAAGAGCTACTGCAACTGTCTCCATCCCTAACTCGCTCGTCAGACTTAAAGGACGCACTGGCCCCGCAGCCTTGAATCTGCGAGGCCAGAGCACCACTCAGTCTTTGCACAACCTGGGCCGGGTTTATTGATTCTCGGATTAATCTCAGGGGTTGGGGAAGGCTCTCTTCCCAGTGACGGGGACGGACGCCATCGCATCACACACGTGTCCAGACTTCCCTGCTGGAGGGTGCACCCTCGAGGGTTCTGATCCCAAGCCTCGCCTCTTTCGAGGATCTAACCTTCAGCATGGAGGAAACGATTCAATTGTTCCCTGCAATATTTTGTGACTTAAAAGCATCCCTGACAATTCCTCACCTATTGTACCTACGGGTAGTGCAGTGGACGTTGCTGTGATGAAAAATGAAGCCGCCACATTTCATTTCCAATCTAAAATGGCAAGAGAGTCATGTGGGGTGGAAGAAAAGGTAACTTGTGCTCTCTTTAAGAAGTCAGTAGAGAGTTGGGGGTGTGTGTTGCCTGACTGCCACAGAATCTTCCATTCTTTCCATTTCTCTTCTTGCCACAAATATGTGCTGTGCTTACTCTATGCCTAGTGCTCCCCAGAAAAAGCAAGGAAGCTGTTTTGGTTCACACTGCCTCGCCACAGCCAACAACCTGTCATCTTCTTGTGGAGCATTAGAAAGAGAAATCACCCCTTAACCCGAATTTAATATTGAACTACATTACATCAAAATTTAACTTAGAAAAACCAAAATGGGACTCAAGGTGCTGGATGGCTGAAGGGTGAATTATAGAGAGGAATAATATGATCTAAGAGCATTAACCTGCTTAAGCACCCAAGATTATGGATATATTTGAAACTTTCCCTGTTTTTAGCACCACTTGTTGGGAAAGGCATAACTTTTCTGTTGAAGGATTTCTCCCTACCGGGTACCACCAGCAGCTGGGTCCAGGCTGGAGCCACCCACCCATTCATGCACCCAAACCTGGGAGGCTATACCTCCCAACCAAGGGAAAACTTTGCATATCAGTTTCCTCTACCTAGGCCTTAAAAAGCTAAAGAACTTTCTCAGTGCCTGGAGCTTAGCTCTACAATACTACAGTTTAGAATGTTCCCCCTTTATAGAGACACCTTCAGACATAGATTAACTATGTGTATGCAAAAAGACTGCTATTTATATCACATAATCAGAAAAGAAAATACTCGGGAAAATTACTGGGAATTCTTTTTGAATTTTTAAAAATACAGACCACTTAATATCCAGGCTAAGTGTGTGTGTGTGTGTTACAGACACTAAATGAATATCTGGCAATTACAGCTGAATTAATCAAAGGAAACAAACCAAGCTCATTGAATGCCTTCCATGAACTTTTTTGTCTTAGTTTTAAGTAAACCATCTGCCCTACAAAATAACATGTAATTTCTTTGTGCTTCTAGTCAGAAATATAAACTATAGACCTATAATAAGTGAAGAAATTGAATCAGTAATCAAAAAAAATTCTACATATAAAAGCCTAGGACAAAAGGCTTCACTGATAAATTATACATGTTAAAAAAGAATTAATGCCAATTCTTCTCAAGCTTATGAGAACCAGTGAGAACAGTGCTCAATGGGGGTGGGGGGGTGGGGGGACTGTCATTATCCTAAATTTTTACTTGTAGTTATTATAATTAATCTGAGCTCATGAAGCCAATATTTTAAAGATGTAATAATGATAAGTCATAAGATCCTAGGCAGGAAAACAGTTAAATATGGAGAATGATCTCTTAAATAGTGATGCTTAACATTTTTTTTTTTTACATTCCCTTTAAGAAATTTATGTAAGCCATAAACTCTCTCCCCGGGGGAGCAGGTGTGGGAACCCATGAATACACTCACATACCTACACACAAAATTTTGTATGCAATTTGTCAGATCCCAGGTTTTAAAAAATCTGAGAAAGTTAATTCAGTTTTAAGAAAAGGGCATAATGACATCTGAAACAGGAGATTCTTGGTAGTTCCCCAATGACAGTATCTTTGTGACTGGAGGCACCACATTAAAGGGGAAAGAAAAGGAATTTGGAGTCACATACATTTTCACTCATTCTCTTTGTGACTCTGGGTCCTTAACCTTAGTTTCCTTCTCCCTAAGTTTTCTGAGCACCATTTCCCCAGCTTCCAACTCCTTTTGTTTCCAGTCCCCAGCTCCACCACCACCACCTGAGAGCAGGGACTGCCTTTGGCTACCAGACCACCAATGCCCACAGGCAAAGAGAGCCCAAGAGTGTCTGTCCACTCCCTGGGTACCCTGGGCATTCCTTAGCCAATGATTGATGACTAGGGAGAATAAAAGCCTAATTCTTTGACTTCATGGTAGATAAATCTGAGTTCCAATTTACAACACAGAGCTTCTTTGTGGAATCAGGCTGAAGCATCCATGCTGGACAATTCCTGAAATCCCATCCTACTTTGCTTTCTTCCTCTTCACTGTCTAGCTACCTCTGTTCCCTTGCCTGTTTCTTCTGGAAACGTTTCCTTAAAAATCATCTTCGGGGTGCCTGGGTGGCTCATCGGTTAAGTGTCTGACTTCGGCTCAGGTCGTGATCTCGCGGTTTGTGAGTTCAAGCCCTGCATAGGGCTTTGTGCTGACAGCTCAGAGCCTGGAGCCTGCTTCGGATTCTGTGTCTCCCTCTCTCTCTGCCCCTCTCCCACTTCTTCTCTGTCTCTCAAAAATAAATAAATGTTAAAGAAAAATTTTTAAATCACTTTTGTAGATGACTACTTAAGTTCTGCTGACAAAGACATCACATTATAGGGCTTATGTAAGCATTAAATGCAAAATTATAAAGACAAACTTAATACAATGCCTAGAACAGCAAGCTCTCAATGAAAGGTATCTAATAGGGGCGCCTGGATGGCTCAGTCGGTTGAGCTTCTGACTTAATGAGCTTCAGGTCATGAACTCAGGGATTCCTGGGCTCTGTGGCTTTGTGAGTTTGAGTCCTGGTGACTCTGCTGCAGGGCCTGCTTGGGATTCTCTCTCTCTCTCTCTCTCTCTCTGCTTCTCCCCATTCATGCTTTCTCTCTCTCAGAAATAAATAAACTTAGAAAAAAGTATCTAATATTTTATTCTACAACCTTATATCTCTTTTAGTGCTCAGAGGCAAGGAAAGAAATTCTTTTCTTTCATGGCAAAATGATTCTGAGAAACATCTTTCTTCTTACCTAGGCTATTCCTTGGGCTTAGTATGATCTGGAGTGATCACAAACTATGAAACTTTCTTCTGTAAAAACACATGTCTCCTCTAATTTTTTTTCTTTTCACCAAGATTACTTTTTAAATATAAAACATACTTTTTATTCTGCCTTCAGGTAATAAATTTCATGTCATTGCTGTTTTCAGATAAAAGTAAGGATAGTTACGAACTAACAACACAGCCCAAAAATACACGAAGCAAATACTGAATCTGACAAAGGTGCCAAGACCCTTCAGTGGGGAAAGAATAAACTTTTCAACAAATGTTGTTGAAACAATTGGACATCCACATGCAAGAAAAGCCCTTTTCCACAAGATTTAACCCTCCTTCGTGCTACATACAAAAATTTCCTCAAAACAGATCAAAGACTTAAATATAAGAGCTAAAACTATGCAGCTCTTAGAAGAAAAACTAGGTATAAATCTTCATTCCCTTGGGTCAAGCAAATATTTCTTAAATATGACACTAAAAGCACAGGCAACAAATGAAAAAAATAGACAAGTTAAACTCCATTAAAATGTGAGCGTCAAAGGATACTATCAAGAAAGTCAAAAGACAGCACACAGAATGGCAGAATATTTGACAGTCATTTATGTAATAAAAGTCTAGTACCCAGAATATATAAAGAATTCTTACGATTCAGCAATCAAAAGATAATAGCTCAACTTAAAAATGGGCAAAAAAATTTGAATAGACATATCTCCAAAGAAGATCTACAAACAGTAAATAAGCACATAAGAAGATGCTCAATATCATTTGCATTAGAGAAATGCAAATTAAAACCACAGTGAGATAACCTGTCACTCCCACTAGGATTAGAATAGCTGTAATTTTTTTAAGAAAGAAAATAAATGTTGGTGAGGATGTAGAGAAATTGAAAGCTTCACACATTGATGGTGGGAAGGTAAAATGGTGCGGCCACTGTGGAAAACAATTTGGTAGTTCCTCAAAAAGTTAAATAGTGTTACCATAAGAGCCAGTAATTCTACTCCTAGGTATATATACTCAAGAGAACTGAAAACATATGTTCACACAAAGTCTGAACACAAATGTTGATAGAAGGATCATGCATCATAGTCAAGGTAGATACAACCCAAATGTCCATCAACTGTTGAACAGATCAATACAATTTGGCATCTCCATAAAAGAGAATATTATTCAGCCACAAAAAATAATGGAGCGCTGAGATGTGCTAATATGGATGAACCCTGAAAACATCACGCAAGTGAATGAAGCCAAATATAAAAGGCCACATATTGTATGATTCCATTTATATGAAATGTCCAGAATAAGCAAATCCATAGACACAGAAGGTAGATTAGTGATTTCCAGAGGCTAGAGGTAAAGGCTAATGTGAAGCAACTGCTTAATGAATATGGAGTTTCTTTTTTGGGTAATGAAAATGTTCTGGAATTAGTGGTGATGGCTGCATAACATTGCGAGTAAGCTGAAGATCACTGAAGTGTATGCTTCAAAATGGTCAAAATGGTGAATTTTTTCTCAATAAAGAAGAAAAATTTGAATAAGCAAGGTCAGGTTATGAAGAAACAACTTAAGAATCTGTTACATTATTGCCAGATAAAAATCACTGGTTTGGACAAATTTCACAGATTTATCCTTAAAATATGAGCCATTACTTTTGTTATTGTCCTATAAACTTCAATGGATTATGTCTCTATTCCTTTTTCAAGTCTCATTTCTTCCTCCTTCAAACTTGGTTGTGCCATGTTAATTAAAAAAAATTTTTAATGTTTATATATTTTTAAGAGAGAGAAAGAGCACGAGTGGGCAAAGGGCCAGAGAGAGGGAGACACAGAATCCAAAACAGGCTCTAGGCTTTGTGCTGACAGCCCCAGGGCTGTCAATGTGGGGCTCGAACTCAGGAACTGTGAGATCATGACCTGAGCCGAAGTCAGACACAACCAACTGAGCCACCCAGGTGCCCCTGTGCCACGCTAATTTAATTCTCTCTCTCTCTCTCTCTCTCTCTCTCTCTCTGAGTTTATTGCATGTAGGGTGAGAAAGAAAGAGTGGGAAATGGAGAATGAAGAGGAGAAAGGAAAGGAAGTGTTAAGAAATGATTGATTAGATTGAAGGAGTCAGCAAAATAAAAAAGGTAAAGATAAAATACATCTGGTTGGTTAGAAGTTAAGACACCAAGCTGATGGCTCCAGTCTCCATATGGGCAGAACCATTTTTTTCCATAACTGTAGATCAATGTAAAAGGTAAATTAACTGGAGAAAATCCAGGAAAGGGGTTTTCTAGGAAGCTACAGCCAGATTACATTGGGCAGTGATCAGGGCTAGGAAAGGGACTGGTTGGAAATAGAGTGGGTGGCAGGCCCTAAGGTTATTTGAAGGAAGAATCAACACTTCCTGGTGACTAATGGGCAGGTCTTGCGTGCAACAGAGAAGTTATTTCCCAGATTGCAGTCTTTAGGAGCTATCAGGGAAAATAAGTAATTTTCATGTAAAATAATTGCTCAGCTAGTGGCTCTGATCCTGCACCAGAACTCATTACAGTCATTGCCAAACACAATGTTACCAGACAGACAATGCATAACAGCTACCTCTTTTACCACTATCATTCCAAAAATAGACATGTGCGTTAAGCTCAGAACAGGGACTTTAGCCGGAACTGGGGCCCAGAGCTAATAACTCAGCCCTGAACCAGAAGTGTCTGTATTGAGAGCATGCTGCTGAAATCCATTTCAGTGTCTAGACATTTCATCAGATTTTCCTTGAGCTGTGATGGGATAGTCTTCTTAATTTGTAACTCTCCACACTGTAAATCCTAAAGAGTGACTGGTGCAAATGTGTTTATTTTGTTGTTCTATGTGTTGTTTAGAAAAATAGAAATGCCAGAATGGAAAGTATTTGGGTTCTTGTTACATTACACTCATAACTTTTCTTCAGATTAAAATTGTTTCAAAATAAAATTTTAAAAGTGCAGTAAGCATTTTATCTTTAGTAAAAGTTGACCTACACTTGTTTATTAAAAAAAAAAGATATTTACATAATTCTAGGGGTGCATATGTATACATCAAATATATTAAAGCAAAGGAAATATTTGTTTTTAATACAATGCTGTTAAAAACAGAGAGTACATTTAAAATATTGTAATATTCACTTCCATAGCTAAAGTCACTCTATCTCTTATTTAAAGTTACTTTATTCAACCTTTACATCCGGTGTCTCCAGTAACCTTTGTCCTTCACATACAAATAACCAGTTAGCTCTTTCTCCATTTCCAATAAAAGACAGTCTAATGGTCTTTTTTAGATTAATATAAAACTAATTATATGTTTCCAACAGTGAAGAAATAGGCTAGGTTAGTTTGTGTACAAAAGTAAATAATGTGAGGCTTTATGTGTATTTGAGAACATTATATTGCATTATATACTATATGTATTATAATAAATATAGTAAATAGCAAAAATGACTTGCAAATCAAATTAAATATTAGATGCATATGTTAGATAGCAAATGATACATCGTAGATATCTACCAAATATTTGTTACAAAAATGAGTGGAAAAATGGTGGCGACTCTCCACCCTCTCCATTCAACCAAAAATAATTTATCACGACCAGAGGATTCAAAATCAAGTAAGACATGATTTTTCTCCATTCAGTATTCTCAGTCTAGTGGAGGAGGCAGGTACATTAGAATACAACGTGATAGATATCAAAACTGTGGTATGCACAAGGTTGTCTAGGAACACAGAGCAAAGAATGACCAGCTCAGGTGAGACAACCTTGGCCCAAGAAAGAGACGCAGAAGGTTTCCTAGAGAATATAATATGTGAACTAGTCTTGAAGGATTTGTATGCAATCACAGGTGGAGACAGAAGGAGTGGAATGTACACAGGCACAGAGTTAAGAAAGAACCTGGCTGGTTGGAGGAATCAGTTACTGGGTGCATTTGGAGGATAAGCAGCATCATGGAATGTGAATGATCATGAGTTGAGATCAGGTCTTGAGGGCCTGTTCAAGCTAACCAATATATCTTATAACACATCATTGAGGGGTTTTAGGAGGAAAGTATAAAGAATGAGTGGATTGTGGTGAGGAAAGTTAGGAAGACCATGTGGTAAAACAAAACAAAGGCTTGGACAAGGACAATGGCAGTGAAGATAGAAAAAAAAAGTGATTCAAGAACATATTAAGGATTGTATGGTGATTGTAACAGATTTTTACAGTACTGGCTCCCCCAATGATTCATGCATCCTCTATTTATGCCATTGGGTAATCCCATCCTATGTAGACTCTGAACGTGGCTATTAGCAGACCTCAATCAGAGGCTTGAAAAGCACTTATGCATTGGGGTTTCACTTCCCTCACTGAGGCTGAAAACTCTGAGACCATCACTATGTGGCCAAGCCCGGGATAGCTTTCTAGAAACATGTCAAACCCATTATTCTAGTTGATAGCTAGAACTAACCAATAATTTTAATACTAAAACCAACTACCAGACATGTGAGTGATGTAAATGAAACCATTCTAAAATAATCAGCCTTTGGCTGACTTGCCAGGTGAGTGCAGCACCATGAGTGAGGCTCACAGTTCCACAGAACTGTGCACTTATGAATAATTGTGGTTTCAGGCCACTAATATTGGGGATGGTTTGTTACACAGCAAAAACTGACTGACACAGTAATGGATTAGTTTATAGTTTATAGCCTTGAATGCCACAAAAAGTTGGTTGAACTTTAGAGACATAAGAGTAGCAGAGCTAGTGGGAAAAGCAGTTTGAAAAATGAGTGTGGAGTGATTTGTTCATTTTGGGTGGGTTTTTTGTTCACTTTTGTTTTTTTAGGTAAGGAAGAATAGAACTCAAAGGTGAGAACAATTTTGAATAATAGAACTTACTTCAAAGAGTTCGCATAAATATCAAATGCAATTATGTACCCAAAACGACAAATGAAAAATTATCACCTTATAAATCTGTATATATGTAGATTATACATACTTTATTTTCTGTCTGGCTTTAGGAATTTACACAAGTGGTTATACACATACAGTGCACTTTAAAACAGCTCCCTAAAGTTTCTGACTATAGGCAGGGTATAATTTTCACAGACATACTTCTCCTTCTATTCCCAAACCCAGAGAATTGTGCACTTGCTTCTTCAAAATGAAGTGTCCACATAAAGATACATGTTATGGGTGTAAACAGAATAAGATATTACAAGTGTGAACCCTAAACTGTCTAAATAAATTAAGCATGTTTAAGGCTAAACAAACTCAACTTTATTTTTGAACTTTTTAGTTACAGTATTGTATTTACCACATATTTTCCTAGTGGCTTTGGGGCTGGGGTGCCTATTACTCCAAATAACAAATTATGTAACAAGATATGCGAGCTTATCAAGCACTTCAACACATAATGTGTAGCCCACGAGATGAAGGCAATAAACTGTTTCATGTCATATCAGTGTTCACTTGGGAGAAATGGGCAAGACCAGAATGCTTCTCAGCCTTAATATTCCTAGCATAACAAGGCAAATAGTTGAAATTAGAAGAATTAATATTGGAAGCATAAATTTTTAGGCATGTTTTATCTACTGTCATGGATAATATAGAAGAAACCAGGTCATTTAAAATTTAGGCAAGTATGCATACATTTGATTTTTAATACTTTGTAATCAATAGCTGGTTTCAAATCTCTTTTTTTTTTCTCAGCATACTTCTGTATATCATCCTTTAGTTGTGAAATACACTCTAAATGGTTCTTTTACTTAGAATCCCTGTTCCATAAATATTGAAGATTGTAGCTTTTATTTTTTCTCAGCTTTCCATTTTTTTTGTATTTTATAAAAGGGACATGTAAGTATGCTTATTATAATCATTTTGTTGTATATAATAATTTGACTAATAATTATTGGTAATTTTGACAAATACATTGCTTTTTAAATACAATATTGAAATCAATAATGCTTTTCAGAACTCATGTAATTTCCTCAAGCTATACAAGATTAGTTTTGCTTAAATCATTAATTTTGTAACTTGTCACTGAGTGGAATGGATCACTCTGCCTACTAACTCCAGGCTGTGGTTCTAAGATTATGTGTGCAATGCATTTATTCCTCATCCCTCACCCTGTTTGAAAGCTTTTGAGCTCAATGCATCATCTTTACTGAACAATTTATCAATTGGAGTTTACTAAGTAAATGCTACTCTTTCCATAACTTACTGCTTTGGGGTACCTCTAGGGGGTAAATAATCATAGAAGGGCATAATAAGTTAGGTCAAGAGAAAAGATAGTTGGTCATATCTAACACAAGGATTAAGATGATACTTCCTGAAGTCGGACCATCTGCATCAGAGTTATCGAAAGATGTGAACAGATACCCACCTCAGAACCAGGGAATCACTGTATAAAATGGAATTTACCAAATAGTGTCACATGTTATAAATTTGTGACATCAAGACAAGGAAAATTGGCCTGTAGAAGACATGAGGAAGGATAATGTGCCCCAGCCTAAGTCATAGTCTAAAATCTTAGAGAATGCTTTCAGCCAGATTATGGCTCATTCAGAAAGGCAGTGGGGAGGAGAGAGTCAAAGGAAAAAGTAGGGGAGAGTGCAGATGGCAGGTTGAGGAATGAGAAGGTGAGAACAACTTCTCAGTAGCCTCTGTGGTGCTTTCCTGGCTTTTCACACCACAGCTCGTGTAGAAAATGACAATGTCTCTATAGCATACTGGGCTGAATAGATGAGCCTGCACATAGAAAGAGGTACACTGACCAGAGGTTCTGAACTACAAGAGACAGGGGACCAGTGCCATCTCCATATGGACACCCTGTTGGGAAAATGTTCCAGGGAACATCCATCACTTTTTGCTGGTATTCATCACTATATGCTCTTACCAACGCCTGGCACTGGCTTCAGCTTCTCTACTTGGAAGAATAGGGAGGAAGTTGCTGGGCCATTTTCCAGCTCCTTGTAAATAAGGACATGGTATAGTTTCTCCATTTCCACAGTCAATTATGGAATACTATTAAGTGGATATGGTGTTACATGTAGAACATTTTCTTGATTACCGTGTGTACTACATTTGAATGAAATAATTTAATTGTATTAGAGGGCACATACAATTTACATATCTTGTCTTTCCAGTTAGCCATTTATGATGATATTAAGTGAAATTTCAAGAGAATTTTTATTATGTTACATAAAATATGAAACTATAATATAAATATAAAATAAGAAAGTGCAAAATATATAGAAAGGTGATAGAACTCATTTTCATCCTTAGATGAAAATTATTTGCTGATCATGTTGGCATCTGAAAAAAACATCCTATATTCCAGGTTAAAAAAATAAAGATGAGGAGGAGTCAATAAGAGACAGAGAAGTCAAAGAGCAGGTGTGCTATTAACTTTTATAAAACCACAAATATCTAAAAACATCAAATGATTACTATTTCAAATAAAAATGTTTGTTGATCATTTTCCTAAATTCTGTAGTACTAACAATGTGAGTTTCCATAATATATGTCAAACTAAGTTGAATTTTAACATTATATCTTTCAACATTAACTGGATGCATCAAAGTAAATCAGAATACGTAACTTTGAAAATAGTGCACCAAATTAAAAAATTAAATGGCACACAGTACTAGAAGTAAACTATAGTAACATTTACACTAACAAGGAGAGCAAATAATGATTACACATTTTGGGTAGATCTATTTTTAAGTTCTGTTTGCTCATGTCTCCAGAAACCTAACTCACTGACACGTAGGGCAACTTCATCAGATGTGAAACCAAGTTGCATATTAAGCTTATTCACCAATGGACAGTAATGTGCAGTAAGCTTCAGTTTTATGAACTGGACAAATAGCTACTTCATCCTTACAGCATAGCTGTTATAACTGCTAATTTATAACTTAAATCACATCAAAAAGGTGGCTGATAATCTAACTATGAGTTCATTTTGAAGGGAGACATGAGAGACATAAAAGTTAATTGGTCCCTCCAGAGATAGTAGGGCAATTATCAAGGTCATTATGTGACTTGCTGGTGGACCATATAAGGAACATTAGATTAATGGAAAATTCTCCTACGACATTTCCATGAAATAATCTATGGATTGCCAGCCGCCTTCAACATTCACTTAGAGTTAGAAATAAGAAAATTGAAGAAGACTATAAAAAAAGGAAATTGCAACAGTTGAGACAGGAAGTGATTAAGGTAAATAGAATTTTAGTTGAGCCAGGGTCATGGTAAGGATGGTTTCTGTTCTGACCTTGCTCTGGTGCGTTTGTAATTAAAAGCTTATGGAGAGAAAAAGTAATTCCACAGTGCTGACATACGGCATATGTTAGACTTCCAATTATTTCATCATCCACTTTGATATGAATGAATCCAAATATCAAGTTAGAAAAATTAGTACTCATGAAAATCTGTCGAAATATAAATGCATGTCATAGATAATGAAATTCTGAGTTTAACTTTGAAATTTTTTTTGATGTTTATTTTTGAGAGAGAGAGAGAGACAGAGACAGAGCTCGAGCAAGGGAGAGGCAGAGCGAGGGGGAGACACTGAATCCGAAGCAGCTCTAGGCTCTGAGCTGTCAGCACAGAACCCAACACAGGGCTCAAACCCACAGACCCTGAAATCACGACGTGAGCCAAAGTCAGACGCTCAACTGACTGAGCCACCCAGGCGCCCCTGAGTTTAACTTTAAAGTTAAGATTATAAAGTGATTAAAAAAAAACTCATGACCTTCCAATGTTATTAAGAGTCACTGCACCAGAGAATACAACGATATGAATGATATCTTCACTGCTTCATTTGGTGAGCAGCAGGCATGATGATGATGTGCTTTCTGCAGTGTAAACTTTGTGGAAAGTTCCCTGCAGGAAGTGGAGCTTCCTCCCTGTCAGGGATGCACTTTAACTCTTGTAGGGAGAGAAGAATATATCCAGGCTTGCTGAGTAATCAGGCTTCCCAGCTTCACTCAGCAAACCATCTCTGCACAACAGGCCGAGGACATCCAGAGAGACCTGGAACTCACATTCACCTGTGTACAGTCCTGAAGTCAAGCAGGGAAATAAGAAATGGTGATAAGAATATGGAGAATGAGACAAAGGGAAATGGAAAAACTCAAAAGCTAAGTGTTGATATATTTGAATGCAAATTCAAGACCCAAAGGATATAACCAAGATAAACTGAAAGGAGTAGAATTTGACCTAATTAGAAAAAATACATGGTAGAATAACGCACACCGAATCCTATAAGCTAGAATAAAGGAGCGAGTTCTTCAGGAATGAAAGAATAAATGTGAAGCGTTTATTAATATCTATCTTATTAATTATATATAACACTTTTCTCATAAAGTTTATTATAGGAATTCATTAACTTATTGGGTTTTAATAATAACATATCATATACCAACCACATTATATGCTGGGCACTACATTAAGTACTTTATACGTTATGTCATTTACCTTCACTGACTCTATGAGGTAGGTGCGAATATGACTTTTTTGCAGATGAAGAAACTGAGACTCAAAAATGTAAGTGATTTGCCCAACATCTCATGATTGGTAAGTGAGGAAATAAAGTGAACCCAGCCCTGCTTGATTTAAAGGTTCATATCTTAACCAGTACAATGTGAATTTTCTTGGACACCCAAACCAACACAAGGGCCAAGTCTGTCTCATACATGCTTGGACTAGTGGTTCTCAGCCCTACCAACCCACATCCCCACACCCCTATTTTATAGTAAATGTTTTCTAATATTCTCTTTACTACACCAAAAGAAATTCACAGATAACCAAACATATATTTAATCAATGAAATGTACCAGCTCTAATGTAAAGAGTAAAGAAAGGTTATTAATATGTAATAAGAATTTCAATAGATACATACTCAGGCATGACATTGCTAAAACATTTTAAGAAATCTGATGTTTGCATCTAAGCATAGAATCACTGTAATGGAAGACTCATACATGCAGAGAGTTTTTTTGGTAACTAAAATACATAAGAGGTACTGCCATTAGTAATGTGATTTTCTCAAATAGTAAGCAATTGTTAAATTTCTATACAAAATGTGATTATATTAGCATAAAACAAAGAATTCAGGATAAGGAATATTATCAGAGATAGAGACACTGCATATTGATAGAGGGGCAATTCTTTAAGATCTTAACATGTACGCATCTGATAACAAAACTTCAAAATTCATGAAGCAAAACTGGAGAGAACTAAAGGAAGAAATAGAAAGTCCATAATCATAGAGATTTTGGAATTCATCTCTTAATAATTAGTAGGACAAGTAGACAAATAACTAGGAAGGCTATAGAAGATCTGAACAAAACTATCAGGCAACTTGATCTAATTGATATTTATAAACCACTGTGCCCAGCAATTATATATGCATTCTTTTCAAGTGTATGTAAAACACTTACCAAATATACTAAGCTATTAAGAAACAAATCTCAGTATATTTCAAAAGGTTGAAATCTTACAGGGCTTATTTTGAATGGAATTAAATTAGAAATTGGCAAAAAGAAAGATACCTAGAAAACCCCCACATATTTGGAAATTAAATAACATTCTTAAGTAACACATGGGTCAAAGGGGGGGGAATCACAAGACAAAAAATACATTTTTAACTGAATGATAATAAAAACATACCCTATCAAAATTTGATTTTGAACAAAATTGGTGAGATTCAGCTAATGCAGTACTCACTGGAAAATTTATAGTTTTAAATGACTATACTAGTAAAGAAGAAAAGGGTTAAAATCAATGATCTAAGTTTCCATCTTAAGAAGTTAGCAAAAGAGAAGAAAATTAAAACTAAGTAAGTAGAAGGAAAGACATAATAAGAATGTGAGGAAAAATCATTTCAATAAAAAACAAACATTAAAGAATATTCAAAAAGTTGAATATTTGAAAAGATTAGCAACATTTATAAATCCTTAGCAAGAATAATTTTTTAAAAGAGTAAGAAAAAACACTAATGACCAGCCTCAAGTATAAAACAGAGACATTATTATAGAGTCTACCTATAGCAAAAGAGTATTTATGAACAATGTTTGACCAATAAATTTTAAAATCTAGACAAAATGGACAAATTTCTTCCAAAACACATGTCCTCAACACTGACTCAACAAGCAACGGAAAATCAGAATAGAGAGAGAGGGTGCAAGTGAGCAAAGGGGGGGGGGAAAGAGAGAGAGAGAGAGAGAGAGAGAGAGAGAGAGAGAGAATCCTAGGAGGCGCAGAAGGGAGAGAGAGAGAAGCGAGGCTCAAGCAGGGCTCACCCGAAGCTGGGTTTGTGCTCACCCAAAGCCAGGATCTGAACTGAAGTCCAATGCTTAACTGACTGAGCCACCCAGGCTCCCCAGCTCTATTCTATTCTTAAAAATTGAAAGCACAATCAAAACCTTTTCCATAAAGAAAGCTACAGGTCTGAATGGTTTCATTAGGGATTCCTATCAAATATTTAATGAAGGAAATAATATCAGTCACACAAGTTTTCAAAAAAATAGAAGAGGAAGGAATACTTTCCAATCATTTCACAAAGTCAGAAAAATCCCACTCCCAAAAGTTGCAAAGACATTACAAGAAAAGAAATTACAGACTATTCCTTGTAAGGCAAGACACAAATATCCTTAGCAAAACTGAATCCAACAAGATATTACAAGGGTGATACATTATGACAAAGAGCTTTTATCCTGGCATGCAAGGATACTTTGACATTCTAAGATCAATCAACATAATATACTACATTAATAGGATAAAGAAAAACAAACATCTCAATAAACACAGAGAAGGCATTTGACATAATTCAGCACCCATTCAGGTAAAAGCAATCAGCACACAAGGAAAAGACGGGATTTAATTGGGCCCACAAGGGGGAAATGATTAGAAAAAAAATAAAGAAATAGTTGAGGCAATGCTTTGCCTATTGTCTCACAAAAGGAATTGCCTTGGTAAAATTACTTTGCAATGTGGGTTTGCAAGCAGTCACAAAAGTGGTGAGGATGATGATGATGGTGATGATAACGATGATGGTGATTATATTCTATTCGGAAAACTGTTGTCAGGATTCAGAGTCTTGCCTACCGTCTTTGGCTCAAAAAAAAAAATACAGTAGAGAAGATATCTGCACTTTCAGAGAATCCAAGTGAGCTAAGGTTTAACATGTTTTTCTAAAACTAAACCAAACTTACCTCTGGAGGCCCTATATAAGCTCGCTTGTAGATACTGTAACCCTATTAATTCAAAGTAATCTCATCGACTCCAATATCTAATATATTTACTGAGTACTTAGTATGTACCAGGCACTAGGGATTCATCAGTGAAAACAAAACAAAACAACAGAAGAAGATCTTGCCTTTAAGGAGTTTCTACTCCAGCCAAGAAGATAGACAATTTAATAAAATTGTGAATAAACAAGTTATATAACAGGTTAAAAGGACATAAGTATGGGAAAAAGGCAAAATAGTACAGGATGAGATCAGAGTGCTGTGGGTGGTGGGAGTACCAGGGAGGCAGGTGGGGAGGATAATTAATAGCATTAAATAAGATCATCAGGATAGGCCTCATTGAGATGGTGACATTTAAGCAAATACTTCAGGGAGGTGAGGGAGTTAGCCAAGCGGCCATGTGGAAGGACAGTATTCTAGGCAAAGGAAACTGCTAGAGCCATTAGCAGGAACAGGCTGAGGTTTTTTGTTTTCTGTTTTTTGTTTTTCTTTTTTCCGGAAGAGCAGAAGGCCAGTATGGCAGGAGGTGAATGAGCAAGGGGACAGTAGCAGAAAATGAAGTTAGATAAGTAATAGGGACTGGATCATGTAATGCCTTGAAGGCCCCTGTAAGAACTTTGGATTTTACCCATTGCAGAATTTTGACTAGAGAAGGGACAAAGTCCGATACATTTTAATATTCTCTCCGGCTGCTGTGTTGAGAATGGGCTACAGAGGAATATTCTGGTTATCTATTGCTGACACAAAAGAGTGTTATAAAACAACCACTATTTTATTATATCTTGATTTTATGAGTCAAAAATTCAGACAAGGCTCATCTGGGTAATTCTTCTGTTCCATGTGGCACCAGTTGAGGTCAGTTAGTGGTATTTTGCTGACGGAAGAGCTGTTCTGGAGAGTCCAAGATGGCTTCCATCGCATGTCTAGTGTTTCAGAAGGTTGGGCTGAGATTGTCAAGTAGAGTACCTCCATGTGGCCTCACCACCACAGAGGACCGAGAGACCCTGGATTTTTGCAGAGAGCTGCCAGGTTCCCTGATTGTTCTGAGAGTCAGAAAGTGGAAGCTGCCCATTTCTTAAGAGTTGGGCCTAAAAACTGGCATAGTGCCACTTCTGTGATATTGTAGGGATCAAGGTAGTTACAGAGTCAGTCAAAATTCAAAGAGGGGCCACACATTACATATCACGTCTCTTTAAGAAAGAAGTGCCAAAGACTTTATGGCCTTCTCTACAGTCCATTCTCTGACCACAAATTACTTATATTCCTCCCACTTGTAAAATAAACTCCTTCCTCCCCCAAATCCTAAAATGTATGTTCTCTTATACCACTAGCTTCAGGCTCAGGTTCAGGATATCACTGTCTAGATCACAACCCTGCCCAATCTTCAGCTTCCCCCAACCTGTGAGATATTTATGTAATTAGGGTGGGGAATCTGCTTTGACATCATCATATATTTTTTTCAAATCAACTTTACAAGGCAAATACTTCATGCTCCATTGCCTCTGGGCTTCCTCTTCACATGCTTTTGTCTCACAAGTCCAACCCCATCAACTGGAAGTTTTGGCTTTAAGACTGTTGTCTCTGCAAAAATTTTTTAAATCTTTTTTTTAGAGCCTATTCAGAAACATAAACGCCTTCTTTCTGTTTCATCACCACGAGAAAATGTCACAGTGCAGAATGGACTGGCTTGGAGGAAAACTGGAGGCAGAGACACCATTGACAAGGCTACTGTTCAGGCCTCTGGACTTACGATAACGTGGACCCAAGATCCTGCTTTGAACCGGCTCAATGATTTGTTCTCTTGAATGTTGAAAATGAAAATCATTTCTTCCCTCCGTTATATTGACTCAATCCAAAACACACTTTATTATTCTGTAACTTACCATGTCACAAAGCTCTTGAAAAGGTCTTCAACACCAAGTAAATGCTCAGTGCATGTTAATCATTATCATTATTAGTAGTGATTTATTTCTTAGAAACTAGGAATTTTCAGTTCGTTCACTAATTGAATAGTATCATTCTTTAGACTTACCAGTAGGTGGGGATGTTGAACAATATTTTTCTAGGTTGTTACAAGACTTGTTCCTGCCTTAAAAAAGAAAGAAAGAAAGAAAGAAAGAGAAAGAAAGAAAGAAAGAAAGAAAGAAAGAAAGAAAGAAAGAGGCCTGTGGATAAACAGTTGCCCTATTATGTTGCATAATCTATTTTTAATGAAATTTCTTTCAAAAATTATAAATAACTTTCTAAAGGTTTCAAAATAACGATAAAAATGTCTGGATACAGCTTAGAATGTGAACCCTGGAGCTCCTATAGAAAGAGACTCTCACTGCAACAGGTCAACATTTCAGCCTCTTACCTCTTGACGGCTTAGTGGACGATAAATCAATATCTCATGTCAGTTTTGGGCTCAGTGCTTTATGAGTGGATTACAAAATACAAATAATGAATAAGTGCCTGTGTCTGACTCACTTACTGAAAATACTAAAGTGTGACTTTAGTTACTCTCTTTTTTATGAATAATAGCTATTAAGTGACTACTGGTTCCAGGTGCTAAATTAGAGGCTTTCCATATTTGGTATCATTTAATTTTCATAGAAGCATTAGGAAGTCAGTATTATTAGCTCTATTTTACAGATAAGGGAACTGAGAGAAATTAAGTTACTTGACTATGTTCATTCAACTACTAGATGATGGAGACAGAATTTTAACTTAGCCTCAGTTGACTCATGTTTTGTTTCTTGTCTGCCCAATAAGACATCAAACTTCATTTATTGATTTTTTAATCATCTTTTAAAAATTTATTTATTTATTTTGAGAGAGAGAGAGCAAGCATGAACAGGGGAAGGGAAGAGAGAGAGAGAGAGAGGGAGAGAGAGAATCCCAAGCAGGCTCCATGATGCTAGCACACAGACCCCTGTGGGACTCAAACTCATGAACCGAGATCAAGACCTGAGCTGAAATCAAGAATTGGACGCTTAACTGACTGAGCCACCCAGGCACCCTGATTTATTTATTTTTAAAAAAGAAACTAAATTAAGCATGTGTGTTTAGGTCATAATTCAGTTTAAGTATCTAATTGATGGCCTGTCTGTTTTGTCCTAGGAGTCAGTTCTGACTAAAGAGCCCATGGGACACCTGGATGGCTCAGTCAGTTAAGCATTTGACTTCAGCTCAGGTCATGATTCTGTGATTTGTGAGTTCAAGCACTGCATTAGGCTGTGTGTTTACAGCTCCGAACCTGGAACCTGCTTCAGATTCTGTGTCTCCCTCTCTTTCTCTCTCTGCCCCTCTCCCACTCATGCTGTTTTTCTCTCTCCCTCAAAAATAAACATTTTTTAGAAATTATAAAAAAGAGCCTAAAGGTTAAGTGAAACTAGCAGATAATACCTGCCCAGCGTCCAAACTACAGCACTCAACAGCAAATGCAGCTTCAGTCTCATGGTGGGGGTTTGCAGGCATCTATGGAAGCTGCCAGTTTAGCAACAAAAGAACAATGTTTTCCAAACTTACCTGTAAAGTTCTTTCCTTGAACTTGTCGTTTTGACCTAAATGAGACACTATTTTTCTCTGAAACTTTAGGGACTAACAGTAGAGAGGGATTTGAGAAGACAAGAAGCAGAATGCTAAAAAATATTTTAAATTTGTATGTCTAGCAGAATTTATAAAGAACTTCTTCAAATCCATAAGGAAAAGGACAAACCTGGTTTTCAATTGGGCAAAACACTTAGAACATGCACTTTGTGGAAGGTATTTCTATGTGGCCATATCTCTCTAGGGTGAATAGAGGCTAAGAATTGAGAACCCTGGGTGCTTGGAGGAGAAAGGATGGGTCTGACTACTTAACTCAACCCAGTGTATCCCATTTTATTTAGATTAAAAAGATCCTTTTTTATCAAAGGACAATTAATAACATCTTAAGGAAGTTTGGGAAACAATGATCTAGAAATTTTATTCTTTTTCTCTTTTTCTAATAGCTCACATAAAATTCTCTTTCAGATTTTCCTAGCACCTATACTAGGAAGCCATCAGACCCCTCTCTTTTGCTAGGATTCCATCATTCACTGAAATTCTAACATCAATATTTGGTATCTCCTGAAAGATTTTTTTTTCTGAAATGGAGTTTTTGGTTTACTTTATAATCACAAGAAAATGCTTTCATCATCTCTTGTTTACCACAGTAAATTATAGTGGTTTTAAACTAACCAAGAAAGTGAAATGTAAGAGATAGTAACAGAGTTCAAAACTTGAAAAATATCAGCTTTTATTCTTTTCTTGTTTTCCCTTTACTGTCTTTGAAGCAAAATAAAGAAACTCTTTGATCTTTCCATTTTCCAAGATGGACATATTCTGTTATTATTAGGTAAACACAAAGACCATGAAGACCAAATTCAATGTTTCATCCACACCTCATTAAGAATTGTATTTACTAGACATTTAGTAAGAGAAAAGATGGTTTGCATTTTATTTTTTATCCCATTTTATATCTGAATATCCTGGGATAAATATAATAACACAACAATATTGAGAAATATTATATAGTTTCCTTGAACTTTTTTCTACTTCAGATTACAGTCTCTATAGCCAAGTGACATGACCTTTTCAATCTGTCTCAGTATCCTTAGTGTATCTCTGGATGGAAACTGAGAAAGAAAAAATATATGAATTTTAAATGCGGCAATTTTTCTAAGTAATGACATCAGCAAATTCTGATGGCTCTACTCTTTCAATATATCCAGAAAATTTGACCACTTCTCACTTTCTCCATTATTACCAGATTAAGTAGAGCCAGCATCATTTTGCCTAAATCATTGCAACCAGCTCACCCCCAGTCTATTCTCAACACTGAGACAAAATGATCCTTTAAGCGTGTAATTCAGAATATATCACTCTACTACTGAAAACCTTCCAATAAATTCCCATTTCAGAGTAAAACGAAAAATCCTTACAATGATTTGGAAGGTCCTCATATGGTCCCCTGTCACTTCTCCAATTTATTTCTTACTACTTTCCCCCTTCTTCTCTCTTCTCCAAAAAAGCTTGCCATTCACCTCTACCTGGATGACTCTTCCCTCCCACATCCACAGTTCTCTCCCCACCTTTAGATCTTTCCCCAAATGTCATCTTTTCTGCAAGGCCTTGATGGACTAGCTTGCCTGACCAAAATTCCAATCCTACTCTGGAACACTTTATGTCCCTTCCTGCTTTACTATTCTTCATAACTTTCTTAATACCTTCTAATATATGATAAAACATACATTTTTATATGATTGTTTACCTCCTCCGTTAGAATGTAAACTTCATGGGTGTTTTTCCAGCACCTAGAACAGTCCCAGAGACATAGTAGACACTCATTATTTATTTAACATAAATATACTATAGGTGAAGTTTAATTTTTTTTTTAACATTTATTTTATTTTTGAGACAGAGAGAGACAGAGCATGAACGGGGGAGGGGCAGAGAGAGAGGGAGACACAGAATCGGAAACAGGCTCCAGGCTCTGAGCCATCAGCACAGAGCCCGATGCAGGGCTGGAACTCACGGACCGTGAGATCGTGACCTGAGCCGAAGTCGGACGCTCAACCAACTGAGCCACCCAGGCGCCCCTAGGTGAAGTTTAATATACCTCTTTCCCAAGACAGGAAAGCATCTATAGGCAAATGAAAAGTAACTTTGACCAATTGCCAGCTAACTGTCTGAGGCTCATTTAGATGAAGCATACCTCAGAATAGAATTGCAAGTATAATAATCCAATTCTTTCTTCACTGCCCTAAAGCACTGAATTGCTACATTATTGGTGTACCTTAGATAGTACCTGTGGACATTTGATAATAGTCTATCAGCACAAATATATATATGACTCAACCTCATTTCTTACTTCCAACTTTCATTTTCTACATTACAGATTTAAAGAATTACATACATCTATTTGTACAGTATTTGAGGACAAATTGATGGATTCAAAGAGCTACATTGAAACAACTGATCAACTGAATCTCACCAACTAAGATCCTATAAAGCAGTCATAAGTAGAATTAGCTTTCTAAATTAGTTATCTGTTACACTACCTTTTTCATTCATAATAGAGAGGTTTCTACCCATTTGTTTTCAAGAGTTTTATTATCTCTTTGTACACGAAGCTTTGTAAAAAACTTCATTGAGTGCTTACCAACCGCAGCAGCCAGATCTGCAATAATTCACCAACCTAGTCTAACCAAAGTTGTCTGCCTTTGTTTGAGGGATTAAACGTGTTGATTGTCTGGAATCTCAAGGGAGAAGACCTGAGCTTGTCTCTTACACAATGTCCTAGTTCTCTCTCCAAATCACCAACCTCTTATTTTTGTTTAGATTGATGTGAAACTTACAGAGGCAAATATTTTTTTCCTGAGAAATTTTGCAGCTTTTGCCCTGGTAACCTGTTCATATGACAGAGTTGCCGAATTTGTTGTCTAATTACCTATCATGTACCTTGGCCTGTTTCTTGCTACTGAACTGCAGCTAAGAGCTGCACGTATGGCACATATAAAAAGCTATTTATCCTTAAAACACAAACATGCGACACTCACAATATGAACTGTGAACCTCGTGGAGTAGGTTGAAAACAAATAACAAGTTGGTAGTGAACAGTCTGTTGGGCCTACAATCAGCCAGGTGCTTACTATGCTGCCTCTTGCGGAGTGGAGAACAGAGAATGAATAGATAGGGAAGCAGGTGTCACTGATTCCCGAAACAAGTCATCATTCTGACATTACAAACTGGAGAAAACCAACGTGAACTTGGAGTTCCTGCTTTTGTCTTGTGAGTGGTCTCCACCAATGTTCAGCTTTCAGAGTTCCTCCAGGTGCTGCGGTTCTCAAAGTGACATCCATCCAGCTAAGAAGGGCAGTCTGCACTGTAATCACCCATTTCTATGCTGTTCCGATCTACTCCTTCATTTGTTCAACGACTAGTGAGTGAGTGTCTACCATGTGGCCAGGCACTGTATAAGATACTGGGTGTGATCAAGTAAAAATATGGACATAATTTCTGTCCTTATAGAGCTTTAAAATATAACAGAAGAGATGGAGCATAAACAGATAAACATTCAAGAGCAACAGCTAGTAATAAATGCTGTGAACAAAACAGATACATTCACTAAGGAAGTGACATTGAAGCCAAAATCAAACACAAGAAGGTTGGAAATACTCTAGTATCAACATCTACAGGGTAAAAGAATTTCTTCATACCTTCTCAACGTTGAGTCCAACACAGCAAACTGCGTAAGAAGGAACAGGTTTCTTGCCAGTGTAATCATCTGTTGGGTGCAGAATGTTTACTAGGGAGTGTGGGGATATGGGGATACACTTTGTAAATTTCTGAAAAATTTTTTTACAAGTTATGCATTGTTTATTTACCATAGAGAAAAGAGAGCTAAGTGGTTGACTTGCACTATGTCTAAACACATCAAAAAACTAATTGAAAAGACATTCACTCAATCAGCAAATTGTATCAACAGAATTAAAGTGCTTTAAAATGGCTTTCAAGCATATGCAACTTGTGCAAATTACTAAAAGCTTTTATTTTTTAATAACTCTGCTAAAAATATGGTTTGCAATATGAGTTACTCAATACATAAAAAAAAAGGTTGAGGCAAAGATTGGACACTGAAGTAGATCTGTTAGGATTTTTATTTCCTTGCCTATTTTCTAATTAGTGATGAGATGGGCAAAAGAAGTACTTTTGAAAGTAGAATAATAATATCAGAAGGGAAAAGATGATGAGACACTTTACATGTTATGTAAACATGTACATGTTATGTTTACATGTAATAAGATGCATTACAGTTCCATGTGAGACTATAAAACATAGACCTAAATGGTAACCTAAAATATTCAAGTCCTTCCCTTCAGAAATAGGGGACGGACACACACACACACACACACACACACACACACACACACCAAGTTACAACAGAACAATTATTTTAATAATGGTATCTTTTATAGGATTTGTGAAAAAAATAAAATGAAGCTAGCTTTGAAAAACGAACAATTGGCCTGTTCTATCCTGAGCAAATAAAACACTACAGACTGCTTCTGCTGCTTAGTTTCACCAAGAAGTAACCATCCTTCATTTCATTTTGTGGTAAGTAGGGGAAGTAGGTCTGGTGTTCTTAGGGTATGATCTAGTTGTGTTCTCTTTGCGATGCATGAGCAATGACTTGTGGGTAATAGCGCTTTGCTCACATAATCTTTTGACTGGTAGTACCAAATGATGATGTGTATCAAATAAATGATGAAGTTGTTGGTGGAAGATTAGCGAGGATGATCTGAGTTACAAATGGGTAGCAACAAAGGCAGGATCGTTATCTCAGAAAACATTCCTGTGTTTCCTGGGAAGCAAGGCTTAAACGGAATAGACAGTGTTTTTAACTTTTCTGGGGGTAACACACCCATTTGATAACCCGATAAAATCACTGAATGCTCTCCCTAAAACAATCCACATATGCATGTTCACTCAAAATTTTTACACAATTTTAAGGGATTCATAGACTTCTAAGAGCTCCATTCATAGACTTACAGGGGTGCAGAACCCTAAATAGGATAATATCCCTTATGCTGCATATTAAAGGAAATTAATTACCTAATGTTAAAACTATATATTAAATAAAAATTGCTAGGAGAGAAATTTTAATTATAGACACCAATACATCAAAAAAGATGATGTATGATGGAACAGAAGTGTTGCAGCGATAAATGACAATATAGAATAGCATAGGGATGAAATACTGGGGAAAAAATGGTAAATACAGGAGAACAGGGTACCTGATAGGGGAAAGATTGCAAGAGTATCAAAACTTGACTGCTATTTTATAACCTTGTTAAGCACCATCTCTGATCTTACTGATAAATTTGAAATCCAACTAAATGAAAAAAATTACTTAGCTATGCAGTCAACTGGGTTCATTGGGCATGTAGGCCTTTGCCATGTAATTTCCCTTTACCATGGAGTTTTACTGAACTTTGTGATTGGTAGTACAATGATATTCTTCTAGCACTCACTGCTGCTTATGCAAGATGAATTGATATTTTGATTTTTGCAAGTGAATGATAATAGTAATAGACTATAAAAATGCAGATCATATCAAGTATATATTGTAGCTCAAATTAGTTTACTGGGTGGGGTTCCTCTACTAGGAGCTTACTAAAGACTTGTTAAAAATATCAAACTGAACAACACATTTGCAATGTTAATGTTGTTAAACACATCACAAAACTATACTTTTTTAGAAAGACTGTAAATTATGAGATATACAAAGACTTATCAAACCCTATCTCAGCCCTATAAAAAGTGTCCATCTAGTTGAAGAGGTAATACCTTCGCACACAAAAAATTACGAAACAGTAAGAAGAGTAAGTAAACATGTAAGACATTAGCACAATAGATGCCAGTTGAAAGTCCCTAATCATAGGATTCCTGACTCAGTCCTTAGAGTTGTGTTCTTTAGGCTGCAATCTCCTGTTACAACTACTTGATAAGAGGTTCTTGTGAAATGGGAGCACACTACAGACATAAACATGCCCTCAAATTTAATGTTAATCAAATAAAATATAGTTTTGGTATTGTGCTTTGAATACCTGCTGTTTTAGCTAAATATATTTTTGCTTGCGCAGCCCTGAAAAAAAAGAAACTAAAGGTAATTGACAATGTGGACTGATGGGTCAGAAATAATTCTTAAGATCTGTTTATCTCCCCCCACCCCACCCACCCCCACCCCCACCACCAGGCTGTAGATACTGGCTTCTACTCTCATAACACTGGTGTTGGCTTCTTTCATTTCAGACTCAGCGCTCTGAGCTGTTCTGTTGGCTGGCTTTGTGTGCTAGTGTGGTCCGGAAGTTCCCCATGCCGTGATGGGCCTCCCTGCAATTTCTCTTGCAGATAACTGAAATCCATTGTTTAAATAGATTCCTTCAATTCTGAGGATGGTTCCGTTTTAAAAATCCCACTGCAGATGCAAATAACACTGAAAACAACTTTGTGGTGTCATTATTAGTATGAAATTTAATGAAGTATGAAAGAGGGGTGTGGAGTTGGGGAGGGTGGATGGGAAACTATGATAACAGAACAGAAAACTAACATGCTAAAAGCTGACAAGTGTCAAGCTCACTGGCTGAAAAGTTTCCTAGAGAGCTGATGCCATACTGTGAGACTCTGGTCCTGGAGGGCCATTTCCAGCCTGACCTAGTCTTCACTGCAGCCTTTTGTCATGGGGCTGGGGTGGGGGAATCATTCGTTCATCAGTGCTATAAACAAATGATGATAGAACAGAGCATCCTTACTCACTGAGTACATGTCCCTTCTGTACTTGTCCAAGCAGGATGGTAGTGTCTCTACGAGAATTATGTGGGTAATGCTATCACTTCCACACTTCTCCCTTTAAATAATATTAACCAGATATATCTTCACATAAAGATAGTTACAAAGAACCTTGAGCTCAAAAGGAGGAGATGACCACTGCCATCGTTAGTTTATCTTTCAAAATTTCAAGAGTTTTTATCCTTCAGAAACTATTGTTTTAAAAAAAAAACCTTTGGAATTGTAACAGTTATTGTTGTCATTACATGTCAAGTATATGTAAGTGTTTTTAAATAGCAGAAACATGTAGTAACTGTAGAGTGAAAATTATGGCTATAAGTGCTGTCCCTAGTCCAAAATTAAATCTTGATGATGACAGAAACTACAACCATGAAGATAATATGTCCAGTGGAATTCTGAAGTAATTAATACACTCTGTATCTTCTTTCAAGCTTAACTCGATAACGATTTACCTTCTAGGGAGACAATAACCAGCTAGTGGTACTATATAAACATCATCACTTCTACCAGGCATGCATATACGATGTTTGAGTAAGAGCGCTGACCAATGCCAACTGTAGAAAACACTCCAAATTTAAGAATTAATAACTTTCAATTTGGTTTTAGGAAGGGAAATGTGGGAGCTACTATGTGCTGAATATTTTGTGTCTTCACGAAATTTAGATAATGAAATGGAACCCCAAAGGTTGCTGTATTGGGACGTGGAGACTTTGGGAAATGATTAGATTATGAGGGCAGAGCCCTCATGAATGGGATTAGTATCTTTATAAAAGCATCCTCAAGAAAGCTCCCTGGCCTCTCCCACCAAGTGAGAATTAGAGCAGGCTCTCACCAGATATTGAATCTGCTGGTGCCATGATCTTGGACTTTCCAGCCTCAGAACTGTGAAATAAATGTTTGTTGATTATAGGCCACTCAGTTTACAGTATTTTTGTTATAGCAGTCCTAATGGACTGAGACAGGAGCTAATTACTGAATGCCTACTAGAATATAGGAGCTGTACAAACTGATTCAGTTCAAGTCTCAAAATGTCCCTTTGATAACGAATAGCTTACCTATTTTATAAATGAGAAAATTATTGTTCAGAAAAGTTTAGTAACTCATTCATGGTCAAGTGGTGGGCAGAGCCAACCAGTCTGTCCAAAGTTTCAGCCCTTTCTGCCACATGACACTGCATTTAATAGGACAAGGGCTTTCAAAACCTTTTTTCTCCCACCTTCGGAAGACTCCCTTATAGAAGTAGATTTCCCAACTTAGATTATATTTATTAAAATAAGAAAATGTCAGGGGTGCCTGAGGGGCTCAGTTCGTTGGGCGTTCAACTTCGGCTCAGGTCATGATCTCATGGTTCGTGAGTTCAAGCCCCGCATCAGGCTCTGTGCTGATAGGCCAGAGCCTAGAGCCGCTTTGGATTTTGTGTCTCCCTCTCTCTGCCCCTCCTTGGTTTGTGCTCTGTCTCTCTCTGTCTCTCAAAAATAAATAAATGTAAAAAAAAAATAAAATAAGAAAACGTCAGGGTGCCTGGGTGGGTCAGTCAGTTAAGCATCTAACTCTTGATCTCGGCTTGGGTCATGATCTCATGGTTTGTGAGATCAAGCCCCAAGTGGGGCTCTGCTCTGATAGCATGGAGCCTACTGGGATTCTCTCCTTCCTTCTCTCTCTGCCCCTCCCCCATTCACGCTCTGTTTCTCAAAATTAAAAAAAAAAAATTTTAAATAATGATAATAAAATTAAAAAATTTGATGTATCTTTAATTTTTGTAAGATAACAAAGTCCCTAAATATTGCTAAAATTGCAACCTAAAAGGAATCATTAGTATAACTTTGTCACCGATTTTTCAAATAAATGTCAGTTCTGAATAATATGGTCACATGAGGGTCATTCATACCTTCAGAATCACTCTGAGTTGTTTACTACCTATTATATACTTTTGCTGGGCAATTACCTGAATTTATTATTATTTTTATCTTTACCAAAATCATCTTTGAACTTGTAACTACAGTAGACCTTGGAGGTTATCTGAACAAAATGACTAAACTCATAAAAACAAATATATTTAATTGCACCCATATATATACACAAATGAATAATAAGATTAAGATGGGCAAAATGCAAATACTGTACATTTGAAGAGACTTCAAACTCATGTATATTAAACTTTCTGAACAACTGAAGTTAACTGATTTGGATCCTAAAAAGAAATTCTGCCATTGGGAAAAATGTAAAAATGTGAAGAGCTGTGACTTCTCCACTCTTCAGTTGGCACAACCCCATGTCAGTGGAGCCTAGAGCTAATTTGGATGATGAAAAATACCATAGTAGCTATTATACTCTTTATCTTCTGAAATTCCTTTAAACATGTCCGCTACCCATCAACCATCTGGATGTATTGGGTTGGGAACTATTTGCCCATGATATACCCCTTCTTAATCCAATGTTTGAAAAAGATTGATTTTAAAAAGTAAAGTTAAAAATTTTTAACTTTTTCTTAATGGTGCCTAAGTTGCTGAGGTTTGTCTATCCTCTGTTAAGTTCCAAAAGATATCCAGTAAATCATGTTAGTTCATATTCCTAAGCATTTAAGAACATGTAAACTAAAATTTGTTCCAAATTTATAAAAATAAAATCCACACACTGTGGCAATGTCAATGATCTATAACAGACCTTTCTTGTTCAAAGCCAAACACTGTATCAGGTAAGTTATATCTCAATTTTAGTTTTTTTTTTTTTAATTTTTTAATGTTTATTTATTTTTGAGAGAGAGAGACAGTGTGAGCTAAGGAGGGGCAGAGAAAGAGGGAGACACAGGATCCGAAGCAGGCTCCAGGCTCTGATATGTCAGCACAGAGCCTGGGCGGGGCTTGAACTCACGAGCCATGAGATCATGGCCTGAGCAGAAGTTGGGACACTTAACCGACTGAGCCACCTAGGCACCCCAATTTTAGTTTTGACCATTACCACCAAAACTATTTCCAACACATGTAAACTGGAAGTGCTAAATACCTAAAACTAACTGAATTTCATTTTTTAAAAATAGAGATTTTCTGGAAAAATAAACAGTTTATAAATTATGCTGAAGCTTTTGTGCCTTGAATGTGATACCTTTGGAAATGTAAAACTGTCCATTCCTGAAGGGGGAACACTTTCCCTTACTGCTGCCTCTTGAAGATTCTATACTCTACTTCAAAAGAAATGCCAACATGACCCAAAGCCCTTGACATATCAGTGAAGCAAGAGTGCTATCCCAGCAAGGACCTGTGTTTCTAATTCTATAATGTTTTTCCTAGCTTTGCTGCTAGCATACATCTCCAACAATGGAGTGTTAGAGTCCGATATGTTCTTCTTGGTGAAGAATTGTTTTGACTATCATCAAGCATCTGAAAACTGAATGTTTCCAGCCTTTGACACTGCCCTATACCTTACATGGTGTTTACAGGTGAAATAGGAACCATGTTGTTGGCACTCTGTGAGCTTAATGATTCCTAAGAACTCACATGAACTGAACAAATGAGAGAGAAGCATGGCACTGTTGATTATACCGATTACCTGTTTTGTGATTCCTCTTGCTACTTCCCAGACTTGCCAGACCCCTGACGACTTCGTGGCTGCCACTTCTCCAGGGCATGTCATAATTGGAGGTTTATTTGCCATTCATGAAAAAATGCTGTCCTCAGAAGACTATCCCAGACGACCAGAAATCCAGAAGTGTGTTGGGTGAGTAAAGCCTCAGAGAACACATTTAAATTTCAAGATTACACTATGAGATTAGGGCATGTAAACATTTACTTGTATTAACATTTAAATTATTTTAATAAAATGTACACTAATATATTTTTAAGTTACATATAGTCATGCGATCCTTCCTTAAAAGAGAAATATATCAGCACTATATGTATAGTCGACCTCCAAGTGCAGAGGCAATGAATGCTTTCCACTAATGTATCTATTTGGATTTTGCCTTAAAAAACTCCCTGAAGTCACTTGAGAAAACCATCTGGAGACACTGTAGCCTGTCCACTGCAAGCATACAGAGCACATTTATATTTATATTATTATAAATAATGTTTATAAGCATATTATAAACATACTATAAATATATGTATGTTTATTATATATTAAAATTATATTATATTAGTATTATATTATATGATTATATAATATTAATATTATAATGTAATATAATTATATATTAACATTATATTATATAATTATATAATTTAAAATTAATATATATTAATTTACATTACATTATTTCTATTATGTATTACTTATGTTTATATCATCTACAATATGCATTTTGTTTTAAACATAGATCTATTGTTTATTTAGTTCTTTGTTTAAAATAGGCGACATTTAAAATCTCTCTACACCAGCATTTTTGTCAGTGCTGCATTCATTTCATTCTTGAAATAATCTAATTCTCTTATGATAAATTAGGATCCTACTTCAACTTAGTGTTCCTTCTTCTTTGATGAACACTATCGGCTGAAAGCTTGGCTATAAAAAAGACATGTGGCACCGTGTACTAGGGAAAAGTAAAGCTGGGCAGAGGATGTTACAAATGGATTTTCTTTAAGGACAGCAGGATATTTGAATTCTAACTTCAGTCTGGGGACAAACTCATTTTGTAGACTTGGGCAAATCACTTAAATTCTCTGAGTCAGTTTCCAATTTTCTCTTTTGTAAAATAAGTTCCCGGATAACTTCTAGGGACATGGGCAGCATCAGCTTCTGTTGCTATGGCAATCTGATCAACATGCTTTTTTCCAACTCTGAAATCTTACTTCTATCTTCATGTTCTTGTATGTAAATTTAACCTCCTTTCCCACTCCCCTCCCCCCTTTTTTCTTTCTTTATCAGAACATATTTACCAAGTACTCTAAGAATGTTGTCAGATAAAATGTGGTCCCACATCACACTAAGATTCCTTCCTGGCATTCTCCCTAGAAGTTGGGCACGTTGAGCTACTGTTTTCTTAAATGTTGATTATCAGGAATACCAGTGAACACCTCAAAATAATTAATGAAGATTCTCAGAGCACTAAATCGGTACTCAAAAAATGACTGCAGACCTGCAATTATAGGCTAACAATTAAGGATAAAAAATACTAAAAAAATCATTGATCTAATAAGAAAATATATTCTGAAAAAAATTACTGAATCGAATATCTTTTCACCTTATTGACAATCCCTGAAAGAAACAGTATTCATTTAGCATGAAACAGCTCTATACATATATATTTTTTAAAATATTTATTTATTTATTTATTTATTTATTTATTTTGGGGGGGGAGGGGGGTTGTGGGGAGCAGAGAGAGAGGGAGACAGAGAACCCCAAGCAGGCTCCACACTGTCAGAGCAGAGACTGACAAGGGCTCGATCTCATGAACTATGAGATTATGACCAGAGTTGAAATCAGTAGTTAGACGTTTAACCAACTGAGCCACCTAGGTGCTCCAAACAGCTATATATTAAGTGCCTACATTAATGAGGCCCTATTCTAGGTGTTGGGATACTGAAGTGAATACACCAAAGAAGTTTAGACTTTCATGGAGCTAGCATGTGGGGACCCTGCAATCTTATACATATTGTCATACAATTCATTATTTTTGTTACAATTCATTATTTTACCTTTTCTCTCTTTTTTGCTTCTCTTTTCAAATTAAAAACTTAATGCTGATTTGCCATACTTTGCTTTTAGATAGTCTACAATGACAAATAGTATCATTCAAATACTTTACCGTAACTCAGTGAATTAAAAGAAAAGTTAAAAATATCAAAACCCTGAACAATAATATTGTCCTCTATGAATGGATAAAGAAGACATGGTATATAAACATGTATATATACATATATGTGGAATACTTTTCATCTATAAAAAAGGAATAAAATCTTGCCATTTGCAACAGCATGGATGAGTCTAGGGACTATAATGCTAAGCGAAGTATATCAGTCAGAGAAAGACAAATACTGTAGGATTTCATTCATTTAAGAAACAAAACAAACAAGGGATGCCTGTGTGTCTCAGTCGGTTAAGCATTTGACTCTTGGTAATGGCTCAAGTCATGATCTTCTTTCTAGTGGTGAAATTGAGCCCCCTGTCCAGCTCCATGCTGAGGGTGGAGCCTGCTTGGGATTCTCTTTCTCCCTCGCTCTCTGCCCCTCCCCTGCTCATGTGAGAGCACATTCTCTCTCTCAAAATAAATAAATAAACTTTAAAAAAAGGAAACAAAACAAATGAACAAAAGAAAAATAGAGACAGACCAAAATATAGACTCAACTGTAGAGAACAAACTAATGGCTATCAGAGGGAAGGTGGGTTGGGAGACAGTTGAATAAGTTGAAAGAATTAAGTGTACACTTATCTTTTTTTGAGAGAGACAGGGAGAGAGAGAGAGAGAGAGAAAGTGTGTGTAAGAGTAGGGGAGGGGCAGAGAGAGAGGGAGAGAGAGAATCCCAAGCAGGCTCCACACGGTCAGTGCAGAGTCCTACATGGGGCTTGATCCCATGAACCTGAGATGAGATCAAGAGTCTGACTCTTAACAAACTGAGCCACGCAAGTGCCCCAAGAGTACATTTATTTTGATGAGCTGACTAATGTATAGAATTGTTGAATCACTACATTGTATACCTGAAATTAACATAACACTGTATGTTAACTATACTGGGATTAAAATAAAATAATAATAACAATATTCTCCTTTAATTATTAAAAAATTGAATCTTTACTATATATTAGATACTGTTTGTAACCTTTTGTATACAGTGGTGGATGACATAAACTTAACAGCAAAGCAGTAATCAAGCAACTCAGTCCTCTGAAGTAATCGCAAATCAAGAAGTCAACTGGGAAAATCCACTGAAAGAGTAAACAGCTATATTTCAGAACTTAAATAGTGCATTTATCTAGGAGAAAGCTATTCAGCTTATACAGTCTATTTTATATATAATTCTGAAGGTCTTATTAAACTGGTTTCCAATCACAACAGATTATATTTAAAAAAAGACAGTGGGCTAGTGAGTCTAGGGAGCAGATACTTGGACGGTGATAAAATGGTGACATCTAACTACAAAAAGGAGCAAAAATCAGACATATCTCCATACTGCAGAATACTAAACTGAGTATTCAAATGATCCCCAAATTAATCAGAAACAAGTTAAATTCTATTCCACAGACTCCATTTGAGAAACTATATACCATTTAGAAAAGTTTCCATCAAGAACTCTTTTAAAATAAAATTTAGGCCCTTTAAGAATTGAGCCTCGCTGATCCAGAAATTGTCTATTATAAGGCAGAGATGTGAATCAAATGAGTTACCATCATGTCTAGAGAAGAATTCTATTCTGATTGCTTTAAAAAGTTTGTTTCTCAACAGGTTTGAAATATCAATTTTTCTTCAAACTCTTGCCATGATTCACAGCATTGAGATGATCAATAATTCAACACTATTATCTGGAATCAAACTGGGGTATGAAATCTATGACACTTGTACAGAAGTCACAGTGGCAATGGCAGCTGCTCTGAGGTTTCTTTCTAAGTTCAACAGCTCCGGAGAAATCATGGGGTTTAAATGTGACTATTCCAGCTACATGCCAAGGGTTAAGGCTGTCATAGGTGCTGGCTACTCAGAAATAACCATGGCTGTCTCCAGGATGTTGAATTTACAGCTTATGCCACAGGTGGGTTTTGTTTTATCCTTGGTTGGTTTTGATCATATTCCTTATTATGAGGGGATCAGGGTAACCCAGGAAACTAGCTGGGGAGTTGATCTTACTTTAACCTTCTCTTTCTTCAGTTAAAGAAAGGTATGTGCCCTATTATGGAGAGTATAGTGGATAGAGCACTAAGGGACTATAGTCGCCCCTCCACCTGCCAAGTGTAGTTTCTGATAGTTTACAGTGAGATTCGGATAAGATGGAAATCTCTGAGGGCCTCAGCTGCCTTGTTTCTGAAATAACACCAGTTGGGTGCTATGAGGAGACTGAGAAGTAAACGGACATGGAGGTCAGGGAAGACTTCCTGAAACTTGAATGAGAAAGGACAGCCAAGGGAAGACAAGGAGGGCAGGACAATATCTATGCTGGGAAAGCAGTAAGTCCAAAGTTGAAATGTCCAAAGAATAACAAAAGATCAGTATAGCTAGATCAGTTGTATAGAAAGGAGTGCAGTAAGAAGTGCATTTGCAGAGATAAGCAAGGGCTGGTCATTCAGCACCTTGTAAGCTGTAGTAGGATTTGCATTTTCTTCTGAGTATGGTGGGAAGCTTTTAGCAGAGACTATGGAACTATATATCTCCTTGTAATGCAAGCCAATAAATAATCAAGAAGTAAGCAAAAAGCCCTCTGAAAGCCCTTCACCAAGGTCCTGCATATTACTCAGAGTCAAGCAAGTCGCCTTGGCTTTCACTCTCAATACATTGCTCTGTAACTCACTAGGTCAGTGCTTTCTAGGCTCAAGGAGGATTAGAAGCCAACAGTTAGAAAGCAAAAATAATTACAATCAGATTATCAGGAAATGGCCATCTGATAGAAGTGAACAGATAGAAAAATATAAACCATATATTAAATGTGCATAAGAATTTAAAATATATAACTTTCTGGAGTTAGAGTAAATAAGATCCTGTATCCATGAAAGACTCTGAGAGTTCCATTATATAGCCTAGTAAAGTTGATAAAAAAAAAATTTATATCCATAATGAAAAAAAAAACCAGAATTATTCCCCTAAATATCTCAGAGATAAGGCTTTGGCTCAAATTGTCTAGACTATGTATAATGCTATGAGAAAAGTACATTATTTTTAACAATGATTATTTCATATAAAAAGGTAATTTCCATGACAGACAACACAAAAGGAAACAGGGCTCACTGCAGGGGACACTGATTTTACAGAAACCCAGGTCTCAAAATACAGATGAGCACAGCAATGCCAGGTACAAAATGGAGGCCAGCATAGCAATGTCAGGAAACTAAAGTTTAGTTACTGTCCACTGTGTGCTAATAACCATTTCAATTTTCTCCTTTAATCGTCACAAGAATCCTATCATTTCACATGTAAAGAAATATTAACTAACTTCCCCAAATTTATTGAAGTCAGAATTCTGACAGTTTGTCTGACTCTAAAGCCTACTGACTTTCCACCATACCAGGTGGCTGCTATAAGTAATAGAAGAAAAAAAAAAAGACTCAGCAAGTGACACAGTGCATTTGCAGCTGTGGAAGGTAGTAATTCTCCCTAGAATAAAATCACCAGAACTGTAAATCAAGCAAAACTCTGTACACATTAGGTAGGTATCTCAAAATGCTATTTGAGTAGACCAGAGGTCAGAAAACTATAGCATGTAGATCAAATGTGGCTCTTGAGCTATCAAGAAGGGTGTTTACAATTTTTTGAAAGGTTGTAACAAAAAAAGATATGACAGAGACCATATGTGATCAACGAAGCTTAAAATACTTTATACCTGGTCCTTTGCAGAAAAAAGTGTTCTGGCCCTTAGACTAGATGATTATTTGGCTGGTTGACTTATTTCACCTAGAATAAAAATCACCAAAGTTGTCAATTAGACAAAATGTTGAACATACCGGGTGTCCTAAAAATGCATTCTGTTTATTTGACTAGCTGCATTTTTCCTATATTTATCTCTAAGTATTTAAATAATATCCACTATTGGCCTTGGCCCGAGATATAAGATAGATATAGATGGATATAGAAGTGTAGATGGAAGCATAAGATAAAGCCTGAACCTTCAGAGAGCTTGTACTATACACAATAGAAATGACTGAAGAGCGATGACTCTAAAGAGTTGGCACACAATTACTAAATGTCATGATTTACACTGTTTCTAAAGCAGAAGTTCATTGAAGGGGAAGAATATAAAAGACCAGAGAATTTAGGAAAAGATTACAGAAATTCACAGAAATGAGAGGGGAACACCCAGTATGAACATCCAGCTGGAGTTCATCAGCACCATAACTAAAAGATTCTGTCAATTTCCAGGTGAGTTATGAATCAACTGCAGAAATCCTAAGTGACAAAATTCGCTTTCCTTCATTTTTACGGACTGTGCCCAGTGACTTCTATCAAACTAAAGCAATGGCCCACCTGATTGAGAAGTCTGGATGGAACTGGATTGGCATCATAGCCACAGATGATGACTATGGACAAATGGCCCTCAACACTTTTGCAGTTCAGACCACAGCAAATAATGTGTGCATAGCTTTCAAAGAAGTTCTCCCAGCCTTCCTCTCAGATAATACCATCGAAGTCAGGATCAATGAGACACTTGAGAAAATCATAGCAGAAGCCCAGGTTAATGTCATTGTGGTATTCCTGAGGCAATTCCATGTTTTCAATCTCTTCAGTAAAGCTCTAGAAAGGAATATAAATAAGATATGGATTGCCAGTGACAACTGGTCAACGGCCACAAAGATTACAACCATTCCTAATGTTAAAAGGATTGGCAAAGTTGTAGGGTTTACCTTTAGAAGAGGGAATATGTCTTCCTTCCATTCCTTTCTTCAAAATCTGCATATATTTCCCAGTGATAATAACAAGGTCTTAAATGAATATGCCACACTCTTGTCTGCTTGTGCATATGTCAAGGACAGTGATTTGAGTCAGTGCATTTCCAACCATTCTCAGGGGACTTTGGCCTACAAGGTTGACAAGGATTTAGAAAGGAACTTCTCCCTGAGAAATGATTTCCTGTGGGATTATACTGAGCCAGGCCTTGTTCACAATATCCAGCTTGCAGTACTTTCTCTTGGTTATGCCATTCGGGATCTCTGCCAAGCTCGCGACTGTCAGAACCCCAACGCCTTTCAACCATGGGAGGTACTAACTCATACATTCAAGAAAATTCCCCTACCATCCTTCCTTTCCTTGCTTTAATTTTCAAGTATTTATATTAACTGTCTTAATCGTATTCCTTTTGAAGGTAGATACATTAAGTGTTCAAATAACATGCATTTCTCTCATTAGCTCTTTGTTCTTGAGGATAATAGAGTTGTTATTTTACCTTTACTACTCTGACCCACTAAAGTAGTGCTCTTTTATTTTCCAAGAAGATCCAGTTGGTAGTATTATTTTTTGTGAGTATATGGATTTGTATCTGATCTTGTAGTTTTTCAGTGCTTCATATGAATTATCTCTTTTAGTGTTCTTGACAAACACAAGACCAGGCATGTTTAATGGTCATTTTTATTATCACTAAATATTATCAGTCGAAAAACTAAAGCTAGAAGCACTAGAAATATTACTCTTGTTTGGATCTTCTGCCTCCATGCCCTCTGTTTTCCATAGGATTTTGTTGGTTTATAGTTGGTTTTTGTTGGTTTAAAGCCTCCAGTTATGACTTTTACTTAGAACAGCCTCCTTAGGACTCCAGTCTTTTCAAATGAACATTGTTAGATAAATCATAACAATTCCTATGATATCTCCGGTTGAAATGAACCACTAATTGTCGGTAAAAGGCGTCTTTTCATTTCTTCTCTTTGATTAGTTTGTAGAAACTCAAATTAAAGCTTAATGTGGCTCTTTTTAGTAAAAATTTTCCATTGTGCTTTTTAAATGCTGATAAACAAGACATTTGAAAGCAATTGTTGCCTTATATGATGATAAATTTTACTCATTAAAAACAGATTTCTCAATACTGTGTACTCAAAGCCAAACTTGTCTGTTTTGGTGCAGAATCATGTCCCGAAAATATATTTATTATAAATGTGTAAGGGAAAAGAAGGTGAAAGGAAGTAAGACTCAAGTGTTACCATATACGTGAGTATGCAGGGCAGACTATTTCTACTTTTGTCATTTTTACTTTTAATAGTCCCAAACACAAGCTCCAAGGTCTAAGGTCATCCGCTTACATTTAGGTGGATCATGTGATGGTATAGGGTATTTTAAATTTCTCATTTTAAAACTAGTTTTGATCTTGTAAATGCAAGGCAAAAAAACTAATAAGGAGGTAAGACTAGAGATTAGGATTTTTGTTTTGTTTTGGCCTTTTTGTTTTTAATTTTTTTTAACGTTTATTTTTGAGACAGAGAGAGACAGAGCATGAATGGGGGGAGGGTCAGAGAGCGAGGGAGACACAGAATCAGAAGCAGGCTCCAGGTTCTGAGCTGTCAGCACAGAGCCTGACGCGGGGCTCGAACTCACGGACCGCGAGATCACGACCTGAGCCGAAGTCAGACGCTTAACCGACTGAGCCACCCAGGCGCCCCGAGATTACGATTTTTTAAGTTAAAACTATCTAAAAAATAAAAATTATATATATATATATATATATATATATATATATGTCTAGCTATTTTAAGATGTCTGTTTGAAAGCATACTCTTTGTAATATAAAACTTAAATCAGGGATTGATAAAAACTACAAATGAAGTTGACCACAATAATGAAACCACTACCTGAAATTTTAAGAATGAGAGGTTGAGAAAGAGTAATAGAAATTAGACAATCCTAGAGGCAGGATAAAGGGGAGGAGACATAAGGAGCCTCTAAGGAAGGATAGATAAAAATAGCAAGGACTATTTATCCACTAAAGATCTGGGAAAGTATTTTAAATCAGGAATGAATCTCAAACATTCTGAGGAAAAGACTTGGGAAAGTATAATCTAAGCAGAGTCTTCTAAAATGTTTTGTTTAAACAGTAGGAGCCTGGGGTTATTCTTTATTCCCTCTGGGAGCCTGGTTACCTAGAAACCAAACAGGAAATAGACTGGAAAGGAAGAACATGTGAGTGACTTGCTCTTTTGATCACAACGTGAGTGAACCACATCTGTGCCAGATTCAGTAGGACAAACAATGCGAATAATTTTTATGAAGAAATCTCCATAGACTTCAAATTTAAAAGATCAGCAATATCTAGGGTCACTAATCAAAGACACATTCCTAAAGATTATTTTGTCCCTTGGTAAGATTCACTAATATCTAAATATTACTTTCTAGATAATTTTATATTCAAATAACTTTAAAGGAGTTTTTCCCAATATTTGGGGATAGTTCTTACTTTGGCTCCACATTTGGAGACACCTATGAGAAGTATTCGGGAAAAGCACAGCCAGGACTGTTTTACTTCAATACAGTTTTGATGTTTCTCAGATGTGCATGAGGATACCACCTCCTTGTTGTAAACAGTGATTTTGGTTTTTTGTTTGTTTGTTTTCCTTTACTTATGATGATATAGAAAGTAGTAAGTGATGCATGTGAGATGACAGACTTATAGTCAAACTTCCCATGTGTACATATATTTAGCAAACATTTATTGGACGTCTCAATGCTCCAGTCCAATGTTGAGTGTTGAAAATATTAGGGAAAACAAGACAATTCTCTTCCTGAAGGAGTCATCTGTCCACTGGTGTGTACAACCAACCAATTAAGGAGTTGATTACAATGCAGAATGATGCATTACTATGTTTCATAGGGGCACAAAATGGCAGCGAAGCACTTAACTGAGGCAACCAATCCAGTATTAGCAATTCAGAAAACATTCTCCAAAGACCATACATCTCTGGAGAATATGATGGAAGGGTAGGAGTTAGGACACAAATACTCCAGCAAGATCTGAGAAGGGAGGGTAAGTATGGCATCTTCAGGGGTAAGTAAATAGTGTCACAGAATTGGAGTTTCTTGTGGAAACTACAGGTGAATGAAAGTAGAAGAAGGATCCAACATCAGGGTCTAATGAATCAGAGCATCTCAAATTTTGATTTGCAGTTGAATGGCCTGGGAATCTCATATCATGTATCTGCTAATTCTGTGGGGGGATACCTGAGAGTCTGCACTTCTAACAGTCTCTCAGGTGATGTTGATACTGCTAGTCCAGGGACCATCGTTTCAATAGAAAGGCCGCAAACTATGTTTAAAGGTTTGGACTTGATAGAGCAAAGCGAGCCAATTAAATCTATTTTGAGACAGGACAGTGTTCTGATCTGCTTTTCACTGCAGAAGTAGCATTTCATTTCCACTGTGGTGTGCACTGCTCAGAGGGACACAAGCCTAGAGGCAGAAGGATCAATTTGGTAATCCAGTCACGAAATAAGGATGGCTTATACTCCAGGTATAAGTACTACAAGCACTGTGTGTGACAGTGAGGATGGAGATGCATACATGGTTGTGTAAGAGGAAGAATGAAGAGCATCTGTAGATAGACTGGGTGTAAAAGATGCAAAGAGAAGCAAAGATGCTGCAAGTGATTCCACATTTGGACATTTGATGACTTTGTTGAGAAGGAAACATAAAAAAGTAGAGGTTTGGTGGGGAGGAGAAGTATTAAGCATTCTGTTTTGGAGATGTTGAATTCGAAGAACTTATGAGACATTCAAGTGTAGCAACGGAAGAAATGTGTGCTGAGAAGAGAGTGATTTTGAAGTGATAAGGAAAACAATAACTAACAATTTTGGAGGGCGACTATACCAGGCATTGACATATATGATCTCTAACCTCTATAATATTCTGGTAGGTCCACAGGTTTGTGTTTCTTACACTCCATCTTTTTTTAAAATTTTTTTTAACGTTTATTCATTTTTGAGACAGAAAGAGACAGAGCATGAATGGGGGAAGGTCAGAGAGAGAGGGAGACTCAGAATCTGAAGCAGGCTCCAGGCTTTGAGCTGTCAGCACAGAGCCCGACACGGGGCTCGAACTCACGGACCGCGAGATCATGACCTGAGCCGAAGTCGGACGCTCAACCGACTGAGCCACCCAGGCACCCCTCTTACACTCCATCTTAAAGTGGCAAGAGGAAATGTTACCAGTGATGGAGACTTGTGGCAGTTTAGAGACGGACGGGGCCTCCACAATGAGGGTCTGGCCCACGGTCCCCCACACGGTTAGCAGTGAGACTATCCCAGCCTTAGTCCAGGGTGCTTTCTGCTATGGTACAGAAAATTTCACAGAAGAAAAAGACATGGGTTGGGCACCAGACAGAAATGCAAGGCTGCTTCCTCTGCTCTCTCTAATTCACCCACAAGCACAGCTTTCTTAGGAAGATGTGGACACTGCACCAGTCAGGGAAATGGAAAACAGCATTACCAACAACAGCTTAGTTGGTGTGGCCCCCTGGCTTTGTGTTCTCAAAAACAGGTCATTGCCATACACAGGGTGAGTTATATAATCATGGAAACACAAATCTTACTGTTTAATGGTGTCAATTTATAGTGACTTTCAGAGTCTCCATGGAAAATAAATAAATAAGTGCTGGAAAAAGCCTTTAAGAGCTTAGTAACCAGAGCACTAATGTTCAAAACTTACCTTAATCCAGAGCAAACGTTGTGTTTTAATTAACAGGTAACAAATGCACTGTTTTGTTTGCCTCCACCCTCTCTCTTGTGAGAACAAGCATAGTTATGTTGGCTTAGGTACTTCATACACCGTTATCGCTATTTACAGAATGTATATGTGCCAGAAAACCTAATTAAGTGCAGGAAAAAACAAGTAGAAATTATAGTTCAAACTCAAAAGAGGAAAAGGATATGCTTCCTAAAGAACCGAGTTACTGGGGTTTATGTGTGTATTGCTTAAGGAGAGAACAGAAAAAAAAAATCAACACACAGGTGGAGGTGGAAACACTGACAGTGGGTCCTTACTTCCTCTTTTATTTTTGTTCCCTTCATATTTTTTCTTCCAGGCAATTGCTAGAAAAAGCTTTTGTTGGTTAATTCCACCATGTTAAATCTGATATCCTGCTCCTTTAAGTCTATTTATTTTGAGACACAGAGAGAGTGGAGGAGGGGCAGAGAGAGAGGAAGAGAGAGAATCCTAAGCAGGCTCTGCACTGTCAGCTCAGAGCCCAGTACGGGGCTGGAACTCACGAACTGTGAGATCATGACCTGAGCCGAAACCAAGAGGCAGATGCTTAGTTGACTGAGCCACCCAGGTGCCCCTGATATCCTGTTTCTTTAAAGTAATACTATTTTACATTCATTAAGAGAACTAAGAAATCTGTGGAAACATATAATAAAATTAATACACATACTCAGATATTTTACTAACGTGACATTTGGTCACTGACCTGCCTATCGTGACTAATATATTTACCTTAAAATATAGCTTGATTTTCTTATAGTCTATTGACCAAAACAAAAATTGAAGGAAAGAAACATTCATAAAAGATGAACTGATAAGGAATAGAAGAATAATTCTATTCGAATAGAATAATTTCTGCCTCATTCCAGATTTTGCACTCAACAAGAGCCACATAACATCATAGACTTAGATGAGTAGGCCCAGTGTGTCCAGAAAGGGTATTTACTTAGCCGTGATTATATATCAAGTTAATGGCGGAGCAGTGTTTTTCTCTCTCCCAGAACAGCGATCTTCCTCTGCAGCACAATCTCAATACAGCTGCCTCATTTGTCAGTAAAACATTTCCTGTCCTAGCTGTTTTACATACAAGTTCTCATGTACGAACTCGGTAACAAGACAAGTAATTTTTCATTGCATTTCTTTCCTCTGAAATTAAAAAAAAATCATTTTGTGAATTACATTGGAAAGGTCACTTTATACTCAATCACTGAAACAGATTTGAAAACCTCTGAAGATAATAATATCCGTACCTCCAACCAAATGAGTAACAAAGGATGTATTCAGAAGGCAGGTACTGGCAGTACCTTATACCCCGAGCTAAACCTCTCTGGTGGGAGATGTCCTGAGAACAGGGTGCTGTTGTCACTGGACTGTCCCATGTTTGTATGTCTGTCCCCTTAGCCTTCATTTTGCGGATGGTGAGCATAACACCTACTGGTTTGGATTACCCACTCAGGCTTGGCCAAGGATCCAACTGTGACTAGAAGGAAAGAATGAATTTTCCTGCCTCCGGTAGCTCCAGATGACATATCGATAACTGCTTTTGAGTCAGATGGAAAATACAATATGGAGGACTTGAATTAAAATATTGTTAGGTGCAATGGAAAGACCTGAAAGTCAAAATGTGTGTCCTCAGATTTAGTCCACTTACCCCTTTTCTGATGGTGCTCACCTAAGAAAGGAGGAAGATGATCTCTGTTCAGTTGTTTCATTGAGTTGTTATGGAGAAGAAGGATATCACACTTCTGAGAATTATCAAGTAATATATGAACGTCAGGTGACATAATTAATAGACTCAAAATATTTTTATTTATTTGCACAATGTCCTTATTAGCTAACTAATAGTGTTAACAGATATTAATATACCCTTTACTAATCTTAATCTGTCCCTAATACTGGGATAAACTGCTTATATGCTTAATTACATATAATCCTTACAATAACCCTATAAGGTATACAGATGGGGAACCTGGACCTAGAGAGAAATTGAAGTGTCAAGACCACATCACTAATGAGATATAGAACCTGTATTAGAGCCCAGGCAACTGCCCCAGAGGACCTATCCTGAAATTGTGCAATGTGAAAAAAATGAAGATCCTCATATTCCAATTTTATAAGCTAGAGAAGCTACTCTCCATAAACATTAACTTGCTTTCTCAGATTCACAGAACAAGACTTTGGCAGAAATAAGGCTAGAATTGTCAAATTGTTGCCAGATAGTTAAGAACCTTCTCAACTAGTTACCATACTCACTGATCCAGAATGTCCTTTTTCTACTTTTAAGTGATATTCCATATAAGGCAGTGTTATAATTGGGATATAATGGATGCATATTTCTATTCATGTTTGTTTCTATTTTCTATTTTATAGTTACTTGATGCACTAAAAAATGTGACATTCACTGATGAAGGGAATTCATTTCATTTTGATGCTCATGGGGATATGAATACTGGATATGATGTTGTGCTCTGGAAGGAGATTGATGGTCACCTGACTATCACCAAGATAGCACAATATGATCTGAAGAATGATGTCTTCGTCATCACAGACCAAGAAACAAAAAATGAGTTCAGAAATCTTAAGGTAATTTTGCGGTAGGCTGCTTATAGCATTCAAATCAAATTAGTACCTCAATTGCAAAAGTCCTTGACCCCACCAGGACCTCCAGTGATCCTACTGCCTGTTTACTGTCCCCATCTTCCCTCCTTAAATGCTATGGTCAACTTGTGTGTCATCCCTTGTACATGCTCTCTTTATCATACTCATTTGACTAGAGCATAATCCTGGTTAAACTCAACTCTTTGCCTAATCAGTAGAGCCCCCATGTAGCTGAACTTGAACTTGGCAAAACAAAAACAAAGCCAAAAGCACCTTGTTGACTGTTCTCACTTCAAAGTCATGACCTCTAACTTCCAGTGGGCCCTTAGCGCTGTTGGGCAATCAGACTATTACCTTACTTAGTCCATTACCTCACCTACCTTCCTAGATAGCTATTTCATAATTTTTATTCCCTTTTCTGATCCAACACATCTTCCCCATCTTCACTTTTAGGTGACTTTTCTTCCTATGTCACTAACAAAAGTGAAACACTCAAAAGAGAACAGCAGTGTTCCCCTGCCACCACATCTGTCTTCCATCCAGCACTATGGATGGGCTGTCTGCTCCTGGCCAAGGTCAGCTCCTCCCTTGATCTCTGGATCCCAACTCTTTACCACTTACTCTGTGATACTGCTCTGGCAATTCTCCACTCTCTCCCACATCCTCAAGTATTTTCTCTTCTCCATTATCTACATAGTGATATAAATATGCTGTTATTCCTTCCATGTTCCAAAAAAAGAACGAAACTCCATTGATCCTCCACTTCTCCTTCTATGTACTGCCCATTCCTCTATTTCTCTTGACATCAAAACTCCTTGAGAAATTTAAATACATTCACTGGTCCCAATTTCTCTCTTCCCATAATTCTTTTGAACTCTTTCCAATCCATCAAAATTCTTTCTATCTAGTTCACCAATGTTAACAAATCCAAAAATCATCTAACTAATTACTAGTAATTAATTATTCTCCTCTCTGTAAAATGCTCTTTATTGTTCCCACAACACCACAGTCCCTTGATTTTCTTCCTCTGTCTCTGGCCACTATTTCTTAGTCTCCTTTGCTGGCTCCTTATCATTCCAGCTGCCTATAAATATTGGCTTACCCAGAGCTCAGAACTGCTCCTTTCCTGGGTCTACACTTTGCCTTAGTGATCTCATCCAGGCTCATGATTTAAATAATGTCATTCATTAATAGAGAAGGCAGAGGACTCCCAGCTTTTTATCTTCTGAAGTTCAATCCTCATAAATATACAACTGTGCAACTGACATCTCTACCTTGGAGTCTAATAGTCATCTTGACTGATTACCTCCAAAACTGAGCTTCCAAACCTACCCTCATCTCAATAAATGGCAATTTCCTTTTAGTTGTTCGTGGAAAAACCTGGTGGAATCCTTGTCATGCTTCATATCCAATCTAAGTTTCACTTTCAAAATGGGCCTAGAATCTTACCACCTTTTGTTCTCTACTCCACTGCTACTACTCCAGTCCAAGCTACAATCACCTGTCACCCAGAATAAGACAGTAGTCTTCTAACTGCTCTCTGTTTCCACTCTTACTCACTGTGGTCTATTCTTAAAGCAGCAGACAGAGTAATCCTATAAACTATAATACTCTACTCAAAACACTCCCATACATCCTGTTTCTTTTAGGGTAAAAGCCAATGTCTTTAAAAACCTTACATGACCTGCCACCAGGACCTACCTGACCTCATCTCCTACTACCTTCCCCTCCCCCTTGCCTCTTCTTCCAACCCCACAAGATTTCTTGCTCTTCCATATGTACCTTCCTTTCTCCTAGCTCAAGTCCAAAACATCAGATAATCCCAAATCTTTTGCTATCCCAAAGTTATTAATACCAGACTTTAGAATGTCTTTGCTGTATCTTATGATAAGGGAAGAGAATATTTCTCTTTTACCCCCCAATGATGTCCTGCCTACTGACAACCCAGATCAGGAATAACTGTGTTGAGAAGAAGAAAACCACCATTGTGGACTCAGGGGTACTGAATCTTGGCTACTTTTTCTTTCCCAGCCAGATCATTTTCATCTCCCAGAGAAAAGACCAGTTAGCTTAGTCATTGGATTGTGTTCCTGGCTCAGGAATAGCTATTAAGAGAATCTAGAGAAAGCTTCATTTACCCATTATGCTTTGGTATCTCAAAAGGTAAGACAGTAACAGATTTACTTCACAAGTTATGCGTGAGAAAGGGACTGTGAATGGAAAAAAAAAAGCATAGCTGAAGTACAAAGAATTATTAGTTAAATTGGAAACTGAGCGCTCGGTAAAATTAGAATGCTACATATGATTTACATTGTGACATGCCTAATTATAACCTAAAATATTATTTATATATCTAGGGTTACCTTTTTCACTAATACTTTAATAGCTTTAAGTTCAAAATTTCCACTCTTTTGTTTTTAAGCTTAGACTGGACAAAGTCCTTGGACAGCATGATTAATAACCTTCCTCTAAAGAATATAAAAGTGTCCATTAAGTTACTATTTTTCATATATAGTTGAACTCTTTATACAACACAAGACTGGAAATTTCCAGGCCATGACTTCCTTCTTTAGTTCTATCACTACACATTTGTTCCTCTGCTAGGGACTTTCTGAAAGAGCTAATTTCCCTTATTTGCTTTCAGAAGTTATTAAGGTGACAAAAGTACTTCTTCCTAAGGCAGCTTCACTATCTGAAGTATCTTCTGCTTTTTAAACTTGTTCACATGCCTCCAGGTGACAAAACAATTCTATTGTGCTTTTTAAAAACAAGAGAGGGAGAGACCAAAATACTAGTTAGTAAATGTATCTTTAAATCAATCAAGGTTAGTTAGGAAAATAAATCTTTTAAAAATATACTTGAAACTTCTTTCACTTTGCAGCAAATTCAGTCTAAATGCTCCAAGGAGTGCAGTCCTGGGCAAATGAAGAAAACTACAAGAAGTCAACATATCTGCTGCTATGAATGTGTGAACTGTCCTGAAAATCACTACAGTAACCAGACAGGTAATTATAGTCACTACACCATGTACAGTGAATCACCAGAAACATTTCTCCGAGGCTGACTATTTTTTTTACATGAATCCTATTTTGGCTTACATTTTCATTTAAAAAAAAAAGCATCTCATGCTCTTGCTAGATTAAATTCCAGTAAAATTTCATTTTATCTTGGAATTTGCTCTATTATATCAGCAGATGCACAACCAATACCTAATAGAGACATAAAAGTAACTTCACTTCCAAGGGAAGATGTCATCTGCTCAAGTAGACTTCCTCTCCTGCATCTTTCAAAACAACGTGATTTCTCCACCAATCTTTGTCCGTGTATCCCCCACATGGACATGCTGGTCTTGTAACTGGGGCACAATAACTATAATTAAATAAGTGTTGAATTAGCTAAACTGAGCATGATAAAAACCCAGAGGTGTGCATACCCTGGAGATCTCATTATTCCTACCAAAAGGCAGCAAACAGTAAAGCCTAAAAAAAAAAAAGCCTTCTGTGAGACAAGGGGATAAACTATTAACAAAGATGAGCTGCTACTAACTGATTATTTGCCTAACCTGTCTTTAACAATTTCACAAGATCAGTGCAAAATATACAAAGTAAAGAACAAGGTCAGCAGCCTCAGGGTCTTAAAAGGAGCAATCAGCAGTTTCCCTGGAGTCAAATTTTGACTTCAAAATCCATACTTTAAAAGCATCGTATTCCCTTGTTTATTGTTGCATCCCTACTCATCTATAAAAGTTGTGAACCTGAGAACTGGAGCAGCTCTCAGATGCTTACTCTTTTTTCTCACTGCCTCCGAGGGGAGAAGTATCGCAATATAAACGTTCCAATAGTCTTGTTCTGTGGCTATCTCACAAAAATGCCGCTTCTCCTAACCTGAGATGGGCTCTGCTGTGTAAACAATTAGGTAACTGTGGGGGAGAGAGATTTTCCAGGCAATGTCTACCAACTGTCTGCCGAGTGGGATAAATAAAAACGCTGGAAGAGTGTGTCGCATTTATTTCCCATAAAGACACACAAGAGTTTTCAAAATACAATTTGGGCTGTCTTTTGATAACCAAGGCAAGAATAAGTGTTGAAGACTGCTTTTCCTTTGGAGGAAAAGCAAGGATTTAGGGTGATATGAAAAGACATCATCTCCTGTCTTTCTCTCTGTCTCCAGCACACAGCTCTCGTACGTAGACAAGGCCATTAAACGTTTGCCAAACAAGCGAAGAAAATAGCACACGGTAGCAGTGGCAGTTAGGGGAGGACAGAGAAGAACCGCTCTTGTAGGGAAACAGGGTTTGGAAAGAGGAAGAGGCTGGAGAGGTAATGAAGTTCATAAACAGAAACACAACCTGACTTTGAGGTTAATGAAGAAGGGAACGCAGGCCCTATATAAAAATGAATGGGCACTGTGGAGTGTTCTCAGATGGATGCCCAGGGAGCGCCTTTTGGCACTACGGGGGACCCCACCTTTAAGGGGTGAAAATGGAGAGCAAATGCAATCACACTCCCAGGGACTCCACTCTGATATCAACTCTTCCTTCTCTGCCATCAGAATAAGCCAAAATCAGTTTTAAGCTTATCACTGCACATGTGAGTTTACTGACATGTTTCCTGACAAGTTTACTGACTTCCTAGAGAAAAAAAATAAACTTTAATTTTTCATCAACTGAAGTGGTTACAATCCTGTGTTATCTCACTTTTAGAGAGCTTTTAGGGTGACTCAGCCATATTTTCTCTGCTTTTAAAAGAACTGCAGCCTTATTTATAATAGCATTTCTCACTACATTTAGTGTCTACTATGTGTAACACTCCACACAAAGAAGTTTACATTTATTCTGGGCATTGAATGCAGCACCCCAGTGAGGCAGAGCCCTTTTTTTTTTTTTTTTTTTTTTTTTTTTTGCTTTTTTAAAGATTTGAAAATAGACTCAGAAAGTTCAATTCACTTAGTCAAGATTAAGGGAATTATAAGTGATAGAGAAAGGGACTTGAGATACATTTGATTCCAAAGCCCTTCTTTTTTTTTAAGTTTATTAATTTATTTTTGAGAGGGGGAGGGGCAGAGGGAGAGAGAATCCCAAGCAGGCTGTGTGCTGTCAGCTCAGAGACTGGCGTGGGGCTTGATCTCATGAACCCTGAGATCATTATCTGAGCTGAAACCAAAGTTGGATGCTTAACCAACCGAGCCACCCAGGCACCCATATTTCAAAGCCCTTCTTAACAGAGTCCCTGAACTGCCACCTATAATAGCAAGTTCATAAGAGGCTGGCATCTATCTTGAGTATATGGATTCCCTTAAGACTCACAGCCCAGCTGGGCTTTTTGCTTTCTCTTCCCTCACCCTCACACTTTCTCTCAACTTCTTTTGGGTTCTGTGCATGCTTTATTTTAATAAGTAACCAATGTGACAATTATCTATATCCTTTTCTCGTCCGCACTATTACTATGAAGGAGTCTCATTTGTAGCATCATTGTGGACAATCAATCACCTGGCTTAAATGTTTGCAATGTAACTGAATCTCTGTCTTTTAGATATGGATCACTGCCTTTTATGTAACAACGAAACTCAGTGGGCCCCTGTAAGGAGCACAGCATGCTTTGAAAAGGAAGTGGAGTATCTCAGTTGGAATGACTCCTTGGCCATACTGCTCCTGGCCCTCTCCCTACTAGGAATCATGTTTGTTCTGGCCATTGGCATAATATTTACAAGAAACCTGAACACGCCTGTTGTGAAATCGTCTGGGGGATTGCTGGTCTGCTATGTGATCCTTCTCTGTCATTTCCTCAACTTTGCCAGCACGGGCTTTTTCATTGGAGAACCACAAGACTTCACATGTAAAACCAGGCAGACGTTTTTTGGTGTGAGCTTCACTCTCTGCATCTCCTGCATTTTGGTGAAGTCCCTGAAAATTCTGCTAGCCTTCAGCTTCGACCCCAAGTTGCAGAACTTCCTGAAGTGCCTCTATAAACCGATCCCCATCATCTTCACTTGCACAGGTATCCAGGTTGCCATTTGCACAATCTGGCTGATCTTTGCAGCACCTGCTGTGGAAGAGAATGTCTCCTTGCCCAGAGTCATTATCCTGGAATGTGAGGAGGGATCCATCCTTGCATTTGGCATCATGCTGGGCTATATTGCCATCCTGGCCTTCATTTGCTTCGTATTTGCCTTCAAAGGCAGGAAACTACCTGAGAATTACAATGAGGCCAAATTCATAACATTTGGCATGCTCATTTATTTCATAGCTTGGATCACATTCGTCCCCGTCTATGCTACCACATTTGGTAAATATTTACCAGCTGTGGAGATCATCGTTATTTTAATATCGAACTATGGGATCCTGTGTTGCACATTCTTCCCCAAATGCTATGTTATTCTTTACAAGCAGGAGACTAACACAAAATCTGCCTTTCTCAAGATGATTTACAGTTACTCTTCCCACAGCGCAAGCAGCCTTGCCATGAGTCACGTTTCCCTGGACTCCTCTAGCAGCAACATCACAGCGACCAATCCCAGCTCCGGTGGCAGGCCTGCAGCCTGGCAGGAAAGCAGGGATATTCAGGCACAGACATTTGCACACATACGCAGAGAAAACGCTGCAAGTATGTCTAAAACTTTGCCTCGAAAAAGAATGTCAAGTATATGAAGGAGTCCTTAAGAAATGGCATGTTCTGGAATAAAATGTCTCCAGGGTCTCTGTGTTTAAAATGTGCATTTGTTTCCCAACAAATATATTCTATGTGTTTCTTCACTGTCACCGTGTTCACCAATTTTTGGTTGAACACTCCCTCTGTCCAACCACTTCTTTAACAAAGAAAATAGTACCCTCAGCCTGGAAATGCCTTCATTCCTTATCACCTCCATCTGTCTCCATCTTTATCTCCTTCTTCTTAGACACATAGTTAAAGGTCTCTTTTCTATTTGAAATTAGCCCATCATATATCATGCTCATTGTGTCCTCTATCTCCTCTTCTCAGACCTTTTCATATGGGTCCTCCTTCTGCCCTAAGTATCTTTATCTTCCCACCTCCCGGGCTCAGTTCAGTTGAACAAGCATTTGAGCAGTTACCATGAGCCAGGTGACATGCTAAATACAAAAGTACAAGGAAGATCAAAGCATCATTTCTGACCTCAAGGAGTTCAAAATCCAGGAAGACAGTCACATACAGATATCATCATTTGAGTGTGGGGATTTCTATGATTGTCTTGTGCAGATGGCACTGTGACAGGATAGTGAAGGGGGTACTTAGCCACCTTGGGGGATGATGAGAGAGCTTCGAAGAAAGCTAAATGTGGGATATGATGTTTAGAGGGAGTCTTGAAAGATGAGTAAGAGCTAATCAAAGAAAGTCAGAAAGCTGTTCTAGAAAAAGGGGGAAAGCAAGGAGCAGCAGCAGGAAGTGTGTCAAGAAGGTATGCTAGGGGAGTACAGTCATTTGGTATTACTAGAGAGGAGTCTTCTTTTGCATGTAGAGATTACATCATGAATGAATACCATAGACTGGAGTTATTTTTTTAAGTTTATTTATTTATTTTTAAAGAGAGAGAGAGAGAGAAGAAGAGGGACAGAGAAAGAGAAGAGAGACAGAATCTGAAGCAGGCTCCACACTGTCCGTGTGGAGCCCAATGAGGGGCTTGATGTCATGAACCATGAGTTCATGACCTGAACCGAAATCAAGAGTCAGATACTTAACCGACTGAGCCACCCAGGCATCTGTGGAGTTCTTTTATAAGGAACTTACGTCTTTATTTTGTGGTAAGAAAGTCATAAAAGCATCTGGCAGAAAGATGACAGGTTCAAAGTCCCATTTTAGGAAGATCACTTTAATATAGGGTAGAGGATGGAGTCTAATTGGGATAGGATTAAGATCTACATCAGGGAATAAAGAATATGAATATGTATTCTGCTATATAAGAAGTGGTAATTTACCTGAAATAGTTGGTGAGGGATGAAGTATAAGCTTCTAGTTTGGTTTATTGAAGGAAATGTGCAGTGCAGGAAAAAGACTGGTTTAGAGTAATTTCAAGATATATCAAGCATTCATATGGATCTAAGACTCTGAGCTCAGGGGATAGGTCAGGGCGGGTGATGAGGATTTGAATGCCATGTTCACAATGCTGCCCATCCTTGTAAAACAGATAAACATACAAAATAGCTTTGTCTCCAATCTTGACATTCTCTTTAACTACAACCCTATTTCCCCCTCCTCTTCACAACTGAATGTTAAGGAATAGTGTCCTTATTGACTTTTGACCCACTGAACCTACTGATATCTGGCTTCTAGTTTCACCACTCTGCCAAAATAGTTCAGAGAAAGTTGCCTGTGAATTTTTATCTGTCAGATTCAATGGTCATTTTTAAGCTTTCACCTCCCTTGAATCTGATTGGCATTTGTGGTATAATTCCTCCTCCTTGAAATTCTCCTTCTTCATTCCCTACATGATTTTCTAAAGCTTTCAATTATGCAAGACTCTTCAATCTGATGCAAAGACTCTTTTGGTTCTATTCTGGCATCCTGACCATGTGACTTCCTCCACGTGGCCCTTGAATGTGGGTATTCACCAGAGTTCCACCCTCAGTCTAAATCATACTCCCTCACTACAATATCATCCATCTTCATATATTAACTTTGCCCTAGATAACTCCCCAAACCACATCTCTGGTCCAGGTCACTCTAACCAGCCCACCTACTACTGTCCCTTGTATTTTGGCTTATCAAGGACAATGCATCATTTCCTTCTCCTGGCTCCTCCTCCTTTTTTCCATTTCTCAGCATGTCGTCCCACATGTGGACTCACTGGAACCCTGAGGTTCATCCTATTCATCTCCGACTCTACCATCTGCTTCACCCTTCTACACCTTTAATTCATTACCTGTTATCTTCTAACTCCTGTATTTTTTCAGAACTTTGCCAAGATCTCTATTCCTGTTATTATTTTCTTAATCTAGGCCCCTTACCATCTCTTTCATAGATGGTTACGATAGCTTCCTAATTTGACCCTGGTCTCTCATTTTATTTCAAACGTAGAGAAGGTCTCCCTAAGCCTTCCGCTCGCTTCCACTTGATGTATTTCTAGAATAAAAACCTCTTTATGTTACTTGGTTGTCTTAAAACCTGCAGTAAGTCAAAACTCCTTATCCTGACGCCCAGGCTCTCCAAGTCCAGTATCAACTGCTGCCCCTTCCTACCTTGTATGTTACCCTTGAGAAATGGCCACCTTCTGGTGATTGTACACACACCATGCTGCTCCATGCCTCAGAATCTGCCTCTCCTCTTGGCCTTGGCGTCCTTTCTGCCCTGTCCTCCTGGAACACTCTAGCTAATCCACCAGACACAATTCTAGCATCTCTCCTTCTACCAGGCCTTATTTTCTGCCTCCATCACTGCACCTGTTACATTCTATTGCATTTACTTGTTTTTATTTTAATTTACACAACTAACATTTACCAAGGGCCTACCATGTAACAGGCATGATTCTATGCATGGGGAATATACAATGATAAAATCCAGACATGTTGTCTCCTCTCGAGGAGTTTATATCCTGGTGTTTTCGCCATTTTACAGTGAGCAATCAGTTCTTTTGGAGCAATGCTCTCAGCTGTCCTTGCCTCTCTACTACCACGGCTATCATCATCACAGTTTAGGCCCTCATGACTCCACACCTCTGTTGCTGAAACAGTCCAAACTAGTTTCTACCCCAAGATTCCTCTTCTAATATATAGAATACATCATCACAGATCAATCTTTTTCAAGTTAGTTCCAAAGTTATTCTCCTATTCAGAAAAATTTAATAATCTCCTATCATTTTCAGAGTTAAGTTAAATTCCCCTACCTTCCTAAGAAGGATCTTCCACAGTCTTACCCCAACATGGACTGAATGTTAAACACACACACACACACACGCACACACACAAGACATTAATCCTAGTTTACTGCTTATCCTAAATGTATTCATATATAACATTGTGAAAACGACTCATAAAATTGTTAAGGGTAAAAAATATCCTGATGTACATGAAAGTGTTAAGAAAAGAGTATTCTGTTTGTGATTTCACTGACTCATTGCTCTGTTGATATGAAAATAGTTTTGACATGACAGCAAAGCTATAGGAGAGCTTCCAGATTCTTGAGTGTGATCACACAAAACAGAAATCTCAGCACTGTTGTGCCAATACAACAATGAAAGGAATATTGTTTCATAAGAGTTGTGACTTTTATTACAGTTACATAACTTTCAACAATTATCCCAGAATTTTTAAAAAATGCTATTTAACATAAGAAATTAAGTTCTGAACGTCTTGATGCCCAAACTATATCTTTGTCATCATGTAAAACAAACAACTAAGAAAATGACTATTGTACTTTTCATTTCTCTGTTAACTTTTGAGGCTCATAGATTCAACTGGTATAAGTTAAGTTTGCTTACTTCTTTTGGAATCAAGTGTTTCTTTTTTATTATAAAGGCGATATCTAAATATTATTTAAAAATAAGAAAATAAAATTAAGCAAAAAGAACACACACAAAAAAGAACTTATAACTCTACGACCAACCAACAACTCACCATTATGTAAGTAGTCAACATTTTACAGGTTGTTTTATTTTTAATTTTTGTGTGTGATTTGTAGCTAAATACTCTGTATTTTTTATTTTAGAAGTATAGTTTAATGCTAAATAAATCATGCATACATACATGGAATATATGTGTATATTAAAAAAGAGTGATTAAATATATACATACACTTGTGATTTTATATATATTCATGCATGTGTGTACACATATATTCCAATTAAATGTATTTTCTATTTTTAAAATTTTTTTAATGTTTATTTATTATTTTGAGAGAGAGAGGGAGAGAGAGTGAGCAGACAAGGGGCAGAGAGAGGGAGACACAGAATCCGAAGCAGGCTCCAGTCTCTGAGCTGTCAGCACAGAGCCCGACATGGGGCTCAAACTCACAGATTGCAAGATCATGACCTGAGCCAAAATCGGACGCTTAACCGACTGAACCATCTAAGCACCCCTAATATATTTTCTATTTTTATGTACAGGTTGTTTTAATCAAGTCCAAATCATTATTCAGACAGAAACTTTCCCACTGATCAAGACAAATTGATCTGGGGGTGGGGGAACATTTAGAGTTCAAGCGACAAACTCGCCTATATAGTTATCCTCTTACTCTGCTCACAGAGACACACATAGTAAAACATCTTATTGCTAAAATTTAGGGATGAGGGAAGAGTACACATTACACCATAGCCTTTACTGGCAGGATGAAATCTGAAGCTGGTTAGCCCAGGCTCTGAAGATCTCAAGAGCAAGGTACAAGTGTAATTATGGTCTGTGCATTCTGCGTTTTATACAAGGCCACCCCCAAATTAGTATTCGATATGTATTGCATAAGTAACTTTAATGTTCTCACAAATGTCTTTAATATCTTGATCAGCATAGCAACTCAATGATATTTTTTTTCCAATCTTCCCCTCTGATACTAGAATCGCAAGCTGCCTTTCAGCCAAACCTTTACATAGGCCCTTACTGCCATTATCAGCAACGTAAGACTTCCAAAAAGTTAAAGTAGAAAAGTTAATTGCAGAATCCTCAAAACTTGGGTTAAAAGGTGAAGTATAAACACATGAACAACTGAACATGGAAGTGGTAAGTGGAACTTACTAAAAAGACAGGAGTATGCCCTCCCGCTGCTCCTTTCCTCTTCTTGCTGACTCCTATGCAGAAGTGGAGCAGCCATCTTGGACCATGAGATGGGACCTGCATGCTGAGGAGGGCGGAGCAACAAGACAGAAGAAGTATTGGTGGCCAACACTATGAAGCTACTTTTCAGCCCTGGATTTCTTAGGCTTAGAGAATATGTAATAGAAGCAAATAGCCTGATGAACTCATGTGTGGGCTGCCTGTTGTCTACTTTAATGATTGGCCAAGCCACAAAGACTGTGAAGCTTGGGAGACTGAACACAGCAAGTAGATATATTCACATCCAAGAGCCCCTTGTAGGAAAATCTCAGGTGACTGAAATTTCTTCCATTTTACAACTCGTACTCTTACATAATTTTTCTGGTACCTGGCATTACATCTCCAGCCAAAATCAGATTATGAGAAAATGAAATTTTGAAAATTCCAGACCTACCTAAAAACAAACGAATCAAATATTTTCTCATTTTTACAAATAGCCATCCTATAATATCTATAAATATGTGAATGTGATCTGTTTCTTGCTTGTTAGACACAGAAGGCATGACAAAAAAAAATGTACAAGCCAAAAGCAAAAAATCCAGTGTGAAATTAACTAGTGAGCCTGTGTTAAAAGTATTTCTCATCTAAAGGACTATCCATTGTAAATACTCAGATAAAACAGAAAACCTGAAGCCAGGTTTTGGGAGTTACCACATAAAACTAATGGAATCCAGAATATCAGAAAAACTTTGTCCTTTTATGAGACTGAATAGAAGTGAGAACAACTAGTAAGTAAGAGACCACCATGTCAGTCAAAAGCACAGGAAAAGTATTGATGGGTACAGTTTATTTATTATGTTTGCAACCACCTATTTCCAAGATCTGAAGTGAATTTTATAAAAGGAAAACATATTTAATAAAATTCTTAAAATAAGTATTTTTTAAAAAATCAAACATAGAATGGAACAAGACAGATAATAACTGAAATCAAGGCTAGGAATAGTGGTTGCTCTTGTACCATTCATTCTGGGCTTCATGGCAGACAAGAGAAGTGGACACCAGAGCCCTCGACGGGCATAATCTGCAGTAATGTTGGAAACTTCATAGCCTATGAGGTTTGTTTTCTGGTCTCAGCTCCTTCTGGATTTGCTATGTTACCTTACCAGACCCCATTCCTTTTCAGAATTATTTGAAGAATTGTCCACTCTATGTGCCTCTGGAAGGACTGTCAATCTTGGAGCACCACAGTGGCAAAGGGTGGCTCATAACTGAGCCATAAGAGTCCTTCTGTGTCCTTTCTGCCCTTAGAGGGAGACAGAAAGACCCCTGATATTGGTTTGTGATAGGGCTTCCAATCATCATCTTTCCTATCCCATGAATGAGACCAGTTTGACACAGGAGATAATGAGGTCAAAATTAAAGTGAAGCAGAGTCAAGTGATAAGAGGGGAGGAATGGAGGGCCAAAGGCAAGAGGAGGGAGGTGAAGGGGAGGGGGAGGGGAGGGGGTGGAGGTGGGGGATGGGGGAGAGAATCACTTGAGCACCTTCATCTAGCTGTGCCAAAAGCTGAACTATACTTAAACTATTGGCTATAAAAGACAGAAAATGTTCCTTTTTTCTTCAGTTTATTTTTTTTGGATTTCTATTATTTTAAACTAAAGAACAATGACTAAAACACTTGCACTTCGTATCAATGGTTACATTTTTCTATCTGTAAAATGAAAGGCAAAGGGATGAATTTATTTCAAACCTCTTTTGAGCCTAAAATTCTATAGTTCTAACTAGATTAATATGTGAACTCCTTCAGGACAAGGATATTATTTCACCTACTTTGGTATCCAAAATTTCCAGTACTTTGTAAGCTCTCAATAACTATTTCTTGTTGCAATTGAAAAGAACAGGCTGCCCACTCTTTAAACCTATCATTTTATGAAAAAAATTTTTCCTTACTAATTTCCCATCTGTATCCCCAATAAAGCAGTGTCAGATACATGTTTCCAGATTTCAGTTTCCTGGGAAGGGAGCTAAATAATGTAATTAAATTACTGAAATATTTAATCGCCAAGTGAGAAATACACATTGTACTGCAAATCTGATTCTATGGGAAATAGAATACTCCAAAGGAGTTATTTTTTAAATGTTTATTTATTTTGGAGAAAGAGAGCAGAGGAGGAGCAGAGAGAGAGGGGAACAGAGGATCTGAAGCAAGCTCTGTGCAGACAGCAGAGAGCCTGATACGAGGCTCGAACTCATGACCTGAGGCAAAGTTGGACACTTAACCAACTGAGCCACCCAGGTGCCCTAAAGAGTTATCTACTATTGACATAGACCAAGCTACAGAGAAAAATTATTAATCATTCCACTGATAAAGAACTTTATGATTTGATATTTTTTGCATTCTGTTTGTGGAAAACAGGGAACATTTGAAAGTATTTACCGGAACAATAGATTTAAAAAGTATAATCCAAGTTTTGGAACTTTAGCTATGCTTCTGTTAATGTCAAGGTTTCTTTTCTTTCTTTCCTTTTTTATTTTAATTTTTTAATGTTTATTTATTTTTGAGAGAGAGAGAGAGACAGAGACAGAGTGTGAGAGGAGAGGGACAGAGAGAGAGGGAGACACAGAATCTGAAGCAGACTCCAGGCTGTCAGCACAGAGCCTGAAGGACTTGAACTCATGAACCACGAAATCATGACCTGAGCCAAAGTCAGACACTTAAATGACTGAGCCACCAAGGAACCCCAAGGCTTTCTTCTCTTTCAGGTGTATGCTCTTCCTCTCCAGAAACCAAAAATATATGCATGTGTACACATCAGTGCTGGTAATAAATTTCTAGTGAAAGAGAAAACAGAAGCTACAGTTAGATGCATAGCCAAGGCTTCCAGTGGTGATGGAGGGAAGAACACTTGGCTATCTTATCTTCATTGGGCATGGGGGAGATGAAGTGCCATGTAAAAGCAATGCCTGTCTGATAATTCTCAGTTTCTATACAACGTAAACATTTATAAATCACACATACATTTCTATTTTCTAGTAATTAAACTTTCTTGTATAACTATATACAAAGAGTTTTGGTGTAAAATGTGAAGGGAAAAAAAAAAGCTGGTCACAGAACAGTCTTTTTCTCACAACAAACATCCTTGGAATGTTGGAAAAAGAAATGCCATACACAGACAGTATTCCCTAATGCTCCTTGCTAGGAACATGTACGTATTTCCCTGCCCTTGGTATTACCTTTGTGTAATAACTTTGACTTCTCAAAGAAACATTTGTTGATAATTTTACCAAATCTTAACTGTGCCTTAGTTTTCTTATGTGAAAAACTGATAAAATGCTTGTCTTATCTACCATATAAGGTTATTATAAAGATCAAAAGAGATAACGTGCGCCAAAGTTTTTTGAAAGCTATAAATCACTATTCAAAATATTATTACTATCCTCATCACTGTTATTATTTGTTTTCACAACAACCTGTGAGGTCGGTGACTATAACCAAGGAGGAAATTAAGGAACAGTACGAGTAAGTGTCTTGCCTAAAGTCCCACAGCTATTTGGGAAACGAATTCAAGATGATATGAATCCACACTCTGTAACTTGCTACTTGACCATACAAATTTGTGTGCACTAAACATCAAGAAGGGAAAAGATTTCCAGAGTTGTATAAGTATTTTCATGCCTTTGACCTAAAATACTTAAACTTTTGAAGAGATACATTAAATAATTTTACAGACATCTAAGTCAAAATACCAGGTTAAAATAATAAAAACCTGTTTCTCCAGTGAATCAATCAAAACCACATATGGAACAAGAGCAAAGGAGGTGTTCCACAGAATGTTTACCCAACAATAAAAAGACAGGTATTCTCAGACCTTCAAAATATGTTAAATTGACATGTTGAGTTTGGAAATAGGAAATATTAGATGTTGAAGATGGAAGGATAATTCAGAGCAACTTTTTATTTATTTTTTATTTTTTAAATGTTTATTTATTTTTGAAAGAGAGAGAGAGAGAGAGACAGTGTGAGTGGAGGAGGGGCAGATAGAGAGGGAGACACAGAATCCAAAGCAGGTTCCAGTCTCCAAGCTATTAGCACAGAGCTGGATGTAAGGCTCGAACTCATGAGCCTGGAGATCATGACCTGAGCAGAAGTCAGACGCTTAACTGACTGAGCCACTCAGGCGCCCCTCAGAGCAACTTTTTAGGGGCCAATTTCTGAATTATCTACCACAATTAAAGGAAGTCTCTGACTTAGCAATCCTTCTGCTACAATTTTAGACCTCAGGAATACATTCTCAACTACAGGGAGATGTATTTACTTAGAGGATGTAGTATACTCGTAACAATCCTTGTAATAATAAAAAAAATTTTAGAAAGTTGAAAAATTAAAGGTCCATAAAGAATTTGCTAAATAAATTATATTTGTTCAATAAAAGACTGTTCAGCCATTTTAAAAAGTGAGACAAGTTTATATGAACAGATATTAAAAGACTGCCATCCATTGTGAGTAATGAAAACCAGTTTCAGAATAGTGTAGTTTTTGCATAGATAATATATATAAAGATTGGAAAGACAGGTATCTAACTGATAATATGAGTTTTCCCTAAATAGTGTGTGATTGAGACTTTCACTTTCTATGTTTTACTATGGTCTGAATTTTCATTACAATGATCATGTTTTGTTTCAGAATAAAATTTAAATAAAAATAATTTCTTAACCAGTCCATTTGTTGATTTGGTGTTATCCCAGTGAAAATCATAAAAATATGTTTTATGTAATAAAAATAGAAAAATAAATGGTAAAGAATATTCTAGAGAAGAATAATGATAAAGGTGACAGAAGTGGCCAAGCATCATAAGCCCTTCCAGATAAAGTAACAATAATTAAATGATGCAATACTAAAACAAAAACAAACATAAATAAAAATTTTAAAACTCAAATAAACCAATTTATATATTGTGTTTAAATGTTCAGTGAAATAGGAATCACATAATTCCAGGAAGGTGAACATTACTTAATAAATAGAGAAAGATAATTGTAGTGAAATATCGAGAAAACTGATTTAGATCTCAACCTTACACCCAAGTGAACTTCATGGCAGTCATTTGGTTATAGAAATGCAGAAAGGAAAAAGAGAAAAGAAAAGCATTAGTTACAAAAAATAAAGTTATGCTAACATGCCTAGAATTTAAATAAAGTATGAAGAAACATCTTAACATTGTATTACTCAGACTTTCTAGTTTGTTTGAACTATTTCCTTAAGTCAGTTTCCCAGAATAAAACTCTTGGCAAGCACACACACACACACACACACACACACACACATACACACACACGCACACACACACATTTACATGGATCGTGACAGGTGTTGGGAATCAAATTCAGAACATGTTTTGACAAATATGAGAATATTTACAGACAGAATTAAATATCTGAACTTAGGCCACCCAGAACATCACACATTCTATAAACTACAACATATAAAATTACATACAACCTGTATTCACCACAAAAGTAAAATAAATTAGAACATTTCTTTGTAACTAAATATTAAGATGCCACATAAAAAGATAAATGTAAAGATGAAGTTAAAAGATAAAATATGGTTTATGAACTAAGTGAAAAAATTTAAATGTTATGAGTACTTTAATTAGTACTGTGTATAAATGTAGATAAAGATTCTAAAGAAGCATGGAGAGATAGAAAATATTTGTGTTGAGGATATGGGAATGGGATAATTTTGCGTTACCTTTAATATGATTATAACAATATACAATATATTCAAATACCCTAATGGAGTATATTGAAATGTACAGATGATGAGAGTAAGATTGTTCCCACCAACTTGCAACTCTGTTGACACTGGTTAGGATGTGACCTTAAAAGTAGAATTCCTTTCTAATCAATAAATACCAGTTTTAATTGTCTGGAGGCTGAGAAATATGAAAAAACCACAATGCCTAAAACCACATATTTTTTTTAGCGGAAATACCATCACAGAATTTCTATTAGGTTTACTTTTGGCTCAGAGGGGGAATGACACTATGCTCATAATTTGATTCCAGGAACATCACAAAACCACTTGGTAGCTCAGATTCCACACTGGCAAAATAACTATGGTAGCCTGACTTTCTTCTAACTCAAGAGAATAGTCTATACTTACAATTTTTACTACCAAAAGAAAAAGAAAAAAAAGACACAAAGCACATATATTTCAGCTGCAGAAGAGACTGAGTTAGTTGAAGGCAGGGACAGAACTCAATTCCTTCATATCCCAAGAATTTAGTAAAGTGCCCCTACACTGCTGGTGCGTTTGTAGAACAATTTGACATACTACTGCCACCTGGTGGGCAATTATGTTTTTACTTTTTATTTATAGACCACAGAATAACAGGAATTGAGATCCTCACAGAACACTTTTAGAACAACTTCCTGATAAACACTAATACTGGTGGTTCCATTTATCCCAATACTGACTAATACAGGCATTAAACTATATATCTTATTAGTCTACCAACATAAATAAATAAATAAACAAATAAACAAATAAATAAATAAATGGTAAGATACAGTCTTAGCAAAGACTTTTAAATTGATTGTTTTGTTTTTAAATTGATTGTTTGAAAAAATACAATTTTTAATATTAGCGGAGCAATAATCCTCAGTTTCAACTTTCACACATTTTTCTCCTTTGGTGAAACATGGTTATAGAAATTGCCTTTCCCCCCCAAATATTCTAATTATAATGCATAAGAACAAAATCTTCACTGAAAAACTGGAAACTTTTTCACCATTTATTCATTCATTGAAGATTTTCCAATGTTTACAATATGCACCCATGATGCAGGAAAAATCATTTTGACATTTCAAATATGTTCCATAATTCATGCCATGGCTCACTGATTATTATAATAAGCATTAAACACCATCTGGTATTCCTAGCTTAACTCTGTGCTCACTCAGTACTAAATTCAAGTATTTCTTTGATGCTATAGAAGTGCTTATGTTGTCAACATATAAATGAGACAAAATTTAAAACTGAAAAATTTTTAACAATCTTTATTAGAAATTTTTTGCATCATGTAAGTTGGATTTCCTGGTGCAAAGCCTCCGTTGCCCAGTTCTGATCATAGCTATGATTTCCTTCTAGGAATTATGTGAGGAGCTGGGGCATCAGAAACAAATAAGACCTGGTGAGAAACACAAGCTTCTTTAACATCAGGCCAAAAACATGCTACAAGTGCCATGGCATATGTTACTGGGGATGTATCTACCCTTAGCCATTACCGCTGGGCTGATGATACTGAGACCACAGGAGAATTTGCACTTCCCCAGATGCAAACTTTGCTCTTCCTGGAGTATTTGAAGATGAGCTGGACAGGAGCATAGGGAATAACCAAACTGAAGAACAAACATGTCTGCAGTATATATTCTCAAGTGATTTGCAGCTGGCTTCTTCATGAGCTACTAAATATGCCTTCGTGTTTACTTCAGACTAACAGAGATGAGGAGAAAACTACTAAATTGGGCATCTATTAATCATTATGTGCTAAAATTTAATATTAAAACCAAGTAACAATTGCTTATTTAATGTCTGAGGAGTTTTCTGCTCTGTCACTTGTATTCCAAATTTCCTTTTAAGAGAATATTTAAATTCTCTGTCTCCAATTTCTCTCCTCTGGGGTAAACACATATTTTATCGTGCAAACATTCTGGGAATGAAAGAAAGCACTAATAATAATTATGCCAGGACAACAGCCATCCCAACACTTTCAGAGATTCCCATTCTCTCTTAAACCCACTTCAGTCAGGCTTTATCTCCCACCATTGCACCAAAAAAACACTCTTGGTAAGGTATCATGTTGCTAAATACTAACATCACCATTTCTTAGTCTCAATTTTACCTGACCTTCAGTAGTATTGGATACGGTTGACCACATTTCCTCCTTAATAGTTTCTTTACTTTGGTTCGAAAACATTGCACTCTTTCTTCCTTCTTCTCCCAGTCAAAGTAGATGCTTGTTTCACTCTCCTTTGCTGGTTCCTTCTCTAGTCCTTGATCTCTTAATGTTGTAATGTTCCAGGACACGGTCCTTGGTCCTCTTTGCTATTTATACTCACTCTCTTGGTGATCCTATCAACCCCTGATTTTTAATACCATTCATATGCTGAAAGATCTTCCATTCATGTCCTAAACTCTACACTTGTATATTCATATGCCGATTTCACATCAGATTTCATATCACCTCCTACTGGAGTTCTAATAGACATCCGTGATAGTTAATTTTATGTGTCAACTTGGCAAGCCCATGATACCCAGATAGTCAAACACCAGTCTAGATTTTGCTTTGGAATTTCCCTCAGTCCCACTCCAGGATTGGTAGGAGGGTGGTGGAGGACAAATTCTTCTCTCTCACTTCAAACCAAGTGACAGAAGTTTGGGAAGAACCTCTTGGAGAACTCGACACACATACTCTGAAGTTTGACCCTTGACTAAGAAATTTAAAGGCAGAAGGTTGTGACTGAAGCTGTTTGTCTGGCAGCAGAAAAGAGATGTACGTACACCAGGAGCAAGCTCAAACTCCACTGGTATGGCGGAGGGTTGTGGACAGTATCTCTCAGGAACCTATAAAAAGTGCCACCACCCTGACCAAGAGCAAGAGTCAGCTGCTGACAGCATCAGAGACTGAGAGCGCCTACATCAGATCACACACAAAAATCTGTCAAGTAAGACCTTTCTTGTCCCTCTCCTCTTCTCCTGCCCCTTCTCTTTTCCAGACCTGAGGGAGCCCTGGGGGACCTAGTAAAGGAGATGAGAGGTAGGGCCAAGCAGAGGTTGAAGAGAAGCGTAAAGCAGAGAGGTGATAGATAAGAAGCTGATCACACACACACACACACACACACCCATCCTCATGGCAGCCTTCCAGCTTGAAACAGACCTGAGCTCAGACAGGGAGGCCAGTTTCATTTTAAATAAAGCCCAGAATATTTATCATGACACTAAATTAGACATTTAGTTTCCAAAATGAGACTATTCCTAGATTCAGAAAGTTTGCTTCTAGGTAAACACCCCAAGACAAACTATTACACACACACCCCCAAGGAGATACGTCAAGAATCCTCACTGCAGCAGACGTTATAATGAAAATTCCAAAACCAGGAGAATAGATGTTTAATCTATACTTTCTGGTTGAAAGAAAGAATGAAGAAATTAATGAACAAATAAAATAGCTGGTTTTTAACCTCTAACATTCTGTTAGTTATTCAGTTTCAACCATAAAAACCTTCCCTAGAGTTTGGTCCTTTAACCCAACCCAGACCTCTTGTTAGAGAGCTCTGATAATTTAAATCATTTGCGCTAATCATCTGCAACAAATTCTGTCGTGAATCTTCATTATCATGATCATAAATAATAATTGTTTCCATTTGTAGATAATGGTGTAATGAAAAGTATGAATAACAACAGAAGTTCGTCACTGCCCTTTTAATTAGCTATGCTTAGATATTATTATACTTCACACTGGAAATCAGAAGTCAGTGTAAGTACCCCAAGTAAAAAGGTTTGAAAGAGAAAAAACAATTCTTTTGATATGTTGACTTTTTTATCCCTGAAAAGACAAAACATTCAAACAGGCCAGTTCCCAATTTCTTTTTTATTTGTTTATTTATTTTTTTCAGAAAGAGAGCACACAAGTGGGGAAGAGGGGCAGGGGGAGACAGAAAGAGAGAAAGAAAGAGAGAGAGAAAGAGAGAGAATCTTAAATAGGTTCCATGCTGAGTGTGGAACCCAATTTGGGGCTCAATTCCATGACCCTGGGATCATAACCTGAGCCAAAATCAAGAGTCAGATGCTCAACCAACTGAACCCATCCAGGTGCCCTCCAGTTCCCAATTTCCAAGATAACATGAATGTATAAGTCAAGAGAGAAATAAGCAGCTGAGAGAAGCTGATGAAGAACTGCACAATGCATGTAGGATAAGAGATAATTATCTTAAGGGAATTGGGGGCAGCATCATTCACATTATGAAAGAACAACCTTCTTTAATTGTAACTATCTAGGAAAGGTATTATAGTACACATTTATAAGGGGTCTGATTCATTTTGCAAGACCACTTCTTTCTATATGTGTATGAGAAAGATGGTGTGGGACAGGGAGCTGGAAAAGCACAAGTAAGTCATCGCAAAACTCTACCAAAGCATGCAGATTTGAATCACACAGTCATTGTGCTTAAAGTGTGAAAACTGTATATCAGATTCAGTTCTTGGGATTGTAAAATGCTAACTTCGTCACACAAGATTGTTACCAGGAATTTTGGAGTTTGAAATTGATCACTGGGGACCAGAGGCTGCCCCCATTATAAAGTGATTAGGCAACTGCATACACTCTGACACACGAAACAGTCTTAAGAGACATTGAAGTAGACTACAAAAATAACCTTTTAGCCAAAGAATGTGAGAGACATGGCCATGGCACCTGCCCCTTCAATGACTATTCTGGGGCAGTCTGCATAAACAGTACTTAATAAGTATGCATGCATTTCAGATCTGCTATTTCCAGAACAAATAGAAGGTATGTATTATTGGACACAGAAAAGGTTTTGAACAGTGCAGGAGCAGTTAATCCAACCTGCTTTCTTCTGAATGTATTTCTCAGAGTAATATTTAGGACAGTGGGACAACATGTGACTCAACCAGTCAGAACCCAGCCACGCCCTGATGAGCACTGGTTACACACACAGTGCAGACCCAGCTCTCCAAGCTAGAACTAAACTGTAATGTTAATCAATAGCTGTTGTGCATCAGTATTAGCACAATAATTCTATGTGTCCTACCGACCTGTGATTAGTGACATTTTAAATGTCTAGGGATATGAGAAGACAGAGAATGTAAGTCAGACCATGCAGAATATCAAAGCAGGAGACTTTGAAAGAGTCCTCCCTGCCTCGTTATGATTTTTTTCAGGGTCCTCTTTGTAGTCTGTGGATAGGGATGTGGAGTGCAGGGTCTGAGAGGGAATAGGGGCGAGACTGGTCCCATGAAAGTTTTACATCATTGCACCCATGATTTGAAAAATTATCTCTGGAAACTAGACAGAGAAAAGATTACAGAAAGAACTGACCAGAGGTGGGGAAAATGCTTTGGAGGTCATTCCGACAGCATGGTTGAGAGAGAATGAAAGACTGAATTCCAGCAATGGAAAGGGGAATTAAAAGGAACAACAAGGAGATCCATATGTAGGATCATCTCATTAATGGTTTTTCAGATCTCATTTTGACTTTCTGCTTGTGTACTAAACCTATGTTTAATACCTATTGGGTCATTGGGCTCTCGCTTGGACCACCTACTTAGATAAGGTTGCCTGAAGCACTGGGCACTAACGTGAGTTGGGTCTGCAGGTAAACTGTTTCTTTAGAACTTTCCCTACAGAAAGATTAGTAGGGGATTGGAAAACAAATTAGTTAAGGTCCTATCCCACCCTTCATTTGGGAGCAAGGCATTTACTGACGAGGGACTATCACCCTAGCCAGAATGGGAGCATCTCAGGAACAGCTCTGCAGCAATGGTGACATCTCGTGCCTTAGCCCCGTAGCGAACACACAGTCCTTAATAACAAATAATAATAATTAAATAATTTAAAATTTACCCACACTTGGGACACCTGGGTGGCTCAGCTGGTTAAATGTCCAACTCTTGATTTAAGCTCCAGTCATAATCCTACAGTCAGTCGTTAGATCAAGCCCCGCATTGGGCTCCATGCTGGGTATAGAGTCTGCTTAAGATTCTCTCTCTCCCTCTCCCTGATTCCCTCCCCTGCTTGCGTGCACTCTTTCTAAAAAAAAAAAAAAAAAAAAAAAAAAAAATTACCCACACTTTCCACTTAGTCTATATAATAACTTTATTTAAAATGCCTTTTGGGGTGCCTGGGTGGCTCACTTGGTTAAGCATCCAACTTCAGCTCAGGTCATCATCTCACGGTTTGTGAGTTTGAGCCCCATTGGGCTCTGTGCTGACAGCTTGGAGCCTGGAGCCTGTTTCGGATTCTTTGTTTCCTTCTCCCTCTCTGCCCCTCCCTCCCTCAGGCTCTGTCTCTCTCAGAAAAGAATAAAAAAAAAAAAATGCATTCCTAGTTTTAACAGTATATCCTAAGAAGTAACTAATCATAAGAAATGGAAACACAAACCATACTAATCAAAAATCAAAACCGTACTAAATAAAAAAACTAACCAGTTTTGAAGGAACAAAACTAAAAATAGTATATACAAATCAGATGAATCATGAGATTGAAAAATAATATAGTAGAGAATGGGTAGATCAAAACCACCATGGATTAATAGTAAATTCTGTAAGGGGCAAAGATTATTATTTGCTTACCTGCTGCCACCTCAGATCCTAGAACAGTGCCCAGCCCATAGGAGGCACTCAGTAAATATTTGTTGAATGTAAACTGTCCTGGTTGAAAAAAAAAGAAAGAAAAGAAAAGAAGAGAAAAGAAAAAAAGAATAGAATATAATTAGCTATGATTAGCTTTTTCTTCTACCAGAAGTTGATTTGAGGTTTTGTTTTTTGTTTTTTGTTTTTTGTTTTGTAATTTGATCCAACTCGAGAACTAAAGAAAACATCTCATGCAGCTATATTTTATGACCACTGCCAAATACTGATATTTTAATCCCATAAGGAATAGGGAATAGAATGCAAATTGTTCTTTTTCTCATGAAAGAACCTCTTATTCTCTTGCTCTGTCACTCTGCGATTCTAGAGAAGCTTGACATAGAAAATCATGTGTATATGCTTGACATTTGGTTCTTTCCAGGGAAATAAACTTACTTGGCTAGTTTAGTACTCTTCAATGAACTGTTAATGAACTGTTGTTTCCCAGAAATGTTTTTCTCTAGCTCTATGGATATTTCTTCTCTGAAACACAAAGAAAAATAAAATCTTAAAAGGAAAAATAATACATTTGAATAATGGGAGAATTTTCAAGTAGTATATTCCTGAAACAATCAAATATTATCTATGACAACATACTTTGTCAAGCAGGAATTCATTCAGTTCATTGTGTAGCACATTCTCAAGTGCTTTAGTCTTTTCTTAACTAGCCCAGTCTATTTTATTATTGAAGACTTGCATTCATTTATTCATTTAACAAATATTTATTAAGCATCTACCAAGTGTCAATTTTTCAGCTACATCCTAGGGATACAGTGATGAATAAAATAAAATCCTTACCTTTTAGGACATCATAGTCTCCTACAATTCCCTACATGAGATTTCACAAATTAAAATGTCCTTGTGTTGTGGGACTGGTGAGACAAAAGTTGTGAATGGGGAAGAAATGACAACATCTTTTGAAATGTTGTTATATGCCAGGTACAATTAGAAGGGTATGATCCCTAGCCACCCTTTCCAAATAGCTCCCACTCCACCCCTGCTTACTTTTTTTCCCCCCACCCTGCTATGTGTTTCTTTATCTACTAATCCTCACTTGACATTGTTCAGTGCTCTATCCCCAGCTCTGAGAAGTAGCTGGGATTTGGTAGGTTTTTTTTTTTAGTCATTGCATGAATGAACTTGAGGAGTAGGAATTCGTTTACAAAGGAGACCAAGACTGATGACATAAATGATTTGCTCATGATTGTGCAACTCTTTCGTCTTAAAGCAGGGGTTTCAACCTTTGTATGAAGGCAAAGCCCACCCCTTTAAATGCATACTTCTGTACAGAGGTAGGAATCTTTTGTTAAACATTGTTTGTTAAGTGAAAGACACATGGAGTTGCAGAGATCTTGTCTGCAAGAGCCTGACAGTCTGGTTAGGAAGAAAAGAAAGATCTGGAGATGCAACTAAAAGTGTCTGTCTGTGGAACCAGGATGAGGGTGAGCTGGGCCTGGTGCTGGGTCCTGAAGATCACTCTCCCCTGGCTGGGGTCTGTTGCCCCTGGAAGATGAGTAAACGGAATAAGTAAATTCCTTCAGCGTAGACAGCTTTCCTAAAAGCCCTTTTTCTGAGTCCCTGTTTCCCGTCAGATGCCAGAGAACAGCAGATTCTCCCCCCTTTTTGCAGAGGGAAGATGGTGGAGGGTAGAAGAAAGGCTCATTTTGAAGAACATTTGGAGAGTCTGTGGTCTTAGGAAGAAATGGATAGAGAAAAATAAATTCTAGTAACTGAGGCTGTTCCACGTAGAAAAGAGGAAAAGTCTGGGAGTGGAGTGTGGGGTGAAGAGCCATCTTCAAAATCTCTCTTCACGGAATTCAGAAGTGTGTTGAACGTCCTCACACTTACTTGGAAACCATCTGGCGTGTCCTGCCCTTGAAGGACTGTTGGTTCTTCCTGGAGGAGAGGGTTTAGATCGATTGTCTTGGCGCCAACCAGTGGAACCAAAGGGTGAAAGCCTGATGGCAACGCGTTTCTACTCGGTACGAAGAAATGCCTTTAAAACGAGCTGCAGGCAGCAGTCTCAGAAGGTGGTGAACCTGCTTCGAGAGTTTTCCAGCAGAGGCACGCCTCCCCCGGGGCCCCGTCCGGGAGGGAATCGGCCCCCCAGGGCCGTGGCACCCCGGTCCGAGGTCGCCGGCCGGGGGGCGGAGACCGGGAGCGGGTGTGCGCGTGCCAGAGGCTGCAGCTGCGCTCCGGGGTCTCCCCTGGGAGCGCCGCGGGGCGGGGCGGGCCGGGCCGGGGAGCTGAGCAGTTCTCCGCCGGCGGCTGGGAGCGCGGGAAGGGGCGCAGCATGCTCGCGGCTGTCGGGGGCTCCCTGCGCCTCGGTCTGGGGCGCATCTTCCGCTGCGCCCCGGGAGCGCACGGAGAAGCCGCGTGGCGGGCCCTCGCGCCTCCGCGGCCTCGGGGTCTGCCCCGCTACTGTAGCAGCCGTGCCCCCAGCGGCTCTGGGCCCCAAGGTCCGGGGGGAGTCCTGACTGGGAACGACCTGGGAGGGAGGGGATGCGGAGCGGCCGGCGTGGAGCCGGGGCTGGGGTGAGGGAGGGAGGTGGAGGCGTGGGTGCGCACTGAGCCACTGTGCCGTCGGTCTGTCGGTCCCTCCGTCCACCCCTGTCGCTTTCGCAGCAGGGAAGGTGCACCGGGTCCCCGCCGAATACAAGCCTTCGCAATTCGACAAGAAAATCCTGCTGTGGACCGGACGTTTCAAAACGATGGAGGACATCCCGCCTCGGATCCCGTAAGTGTGGCCTGTGCCGCGCCGCCTGGTGTCTTGCGCCTGTAAGGGGTGCGGGGTCCATCCACCTCCGGACCTGGGCTCTCCTGGGAGCGGAGGAGGCCGCGGTGGTCCACAACATCTACCCCCTTAAGGAATGTGCCTCCCCAGCCTCCCCGTAGTGAGGTTAAATGTCAAGTTCCTTGACTGGACAGTGGGCACATAAGCTTACAGGGAGATTGCTGAAGTTGAGTGAAAACCCAGAAGTTCAGTGGGCACTCGCAGCGTCGCCCAGATACCCGCTCCCAGCGAGCTCCTAGTCGCAAGGCAGCGAAGCACTTAGGCCACACGGAAGACATGGTCCGCCAGTGCGTCCCCGGGTTCCTGAGGGGTCCCCATAGAGGGAGAGAAATTCTGCCGGCGGAGCAGATCCCTGCTCCACCCAAGGAAGGATCATGGCTCCCGGGAGGACTGGAGAGTCTCTGGGAGGAAGCCCCATCTATAGGATCTCCTATCTTGGGGCGGGAGACACCTGCTATACGGGGCTCTGCAGCCCACTGAGCGCCGGGTTTACTCGGGCTAGGACTCTGGGACACCAGCATCGCTGGCCTCTTCACCATCCCAAACCCAAGATAGTGGTTCGCTTAAATGATAAAACTCAAGCTGACAGTTTCACCCCAAGGGTAAAGTTAACCTGTAAAAACTGTCTTTCTACAGTTTCAGTGCATGCAAGCCCAAGTTACCTTCCAGCGTTTTCACAAGGGAGTGGATAAAAAAGGGGAGGAAGGAAGGATAAAATCAATCTATTACCTTTTAAGCTGATCTTTTTTTTTTTAATGGGGAGACTAGAACTGTAATATCAAATAAGGATTTCAGATGTCCTGTATATTATGTTTATATAATGTAAGCAATGCCTATTAGAATGGAAAATGGAAACTGGGCCTATATCTTGTTCTGCTCATATCGACTACACTTTTTTAAATTTAAATTTACATTTTGTTAATTGAAGTATAGTTAACACATGTTACGTAAGTTTCAGCTGTACTTGTCTACACTTTTATTACTTTTTATTTACTAGTTATCAAAAGCATCTCAAATAAATGGGGAAAAAAAACGTGATGCCAAGTGTTCAGTCAGTAATGAATTCTCAAACATTTTTGTCCCTTTCTTGGATCAAATTATTCAATGAGGAATAGACATGGAATTTGAAAATAACGCAGAATCTGAAAACTGTATTTAGCATTTATTCAACCACAGAGACATTTCTTTTTTTTTTTTTTTTTTCAACGTTTTTTATTTATTTTTGGGACAGAGAGAGACAGAGCATGAACGGGGGAGGGGCAGAGAGAGAGGGAGACACAGAATCGGAAACAGGCCCCAGGCTCCGAGCCATCAGCCCAGAGCCTGACGCGGGGCTCGAACTCACGGACCGCGAGATCGTGACCTGGCTGAAGTCGGACGCTTAGCCGACTGCGCCACCCAGGCGCCCCGAGACATTTCTTAATATTATAAAAAAATATTGTTTTCCTTGAAATCTATAGACTCCAAACTATAGACTTAGCCCAAAGCCGAAATTATCCTCAGAGAAGCTAAAACACCATGCTTGATTTTTTGGAATTTTGGGTTTTAGTGCTACAACAGAGCAATCAATACTTCAGTAGTAAATAGAAACAAATAAACTGGTAACTAAAAAAGAAAAAAAAATGTAAAGAACTTGCAGTAGTGTAAACTAATACTTGTCAAAACACAGTAGACCCAGTATTGCATTAATATAGCTCTACGTGTGAAGAGACCCATTTTACAGAAATAATTTAATTGCCCCAGGATCATAGTCAAAATACTTGTTATAAACAGGAAAATTTAACTTTGAATAAGATGCCTAAGAAAGGAATTGTAGTTTTGGGTCAGAAACATGAAAATACTTGAATATTTTTCATTTTGCTGTTTTTTATATATAAATATATATATATATATATATATATATATATATATATATTTCAAGGCACTGCTGTTTTAGGAGGGCTGTGCCTCCTAAACTGTTAGACTTACAATGTAAACAGCTTTCACTGTGCATGCTCTTAATGGGCATATAACTAATTAGTGAACTATAATCGTCATACCATACCCTAATGATATTTAATAACTGTGTTTTTCTTCTTTTTTCAGAGCTAAACTAATTTGGTATAGCAGATCAAAGCCAGATGGATGGGTAAAAAAGATCATATCTTTTAGGTTCCATCTGGAACAAAAGTCAGCAACAAATATAATCTAATAATGTTTTCATATGTTCACCTGTTTACAACTAGCATCTTAAAACGTACATTAATCTGTCAAAAATCTAAGGAAAAGAGTTAGATATTGGTTTTCTGTGCTCTTTAAAATGGTAGAAAAGTTAAAAAAAAAAATTTCATTTGTAAGCGAAATTGCGACCTGTCTTTCTAAATTTTGTTTTCAGTGCAACTACATTCTATTTAAACTTGACATTAGATAATAAAGAATACTGCTGAACACATTCTCAAGAATTATTCTTTAATTATGTATATCTGTAAACTTCCACTTCATATTATTCCAAATTGTTAAAGTTTATTTCAGTATAAAAAGCCCACAGGCATGATTACTTTCATAACACTGCTTTGTTAAATAGCACTGCTAAAATCTTAAACAACTTGCCTATAACTTTATTAATAAGACGACCTAATATTCAAGTAAGTATTTAAAATTTCAGAATAATAATAGGAAAAAGAAGATGGTTTATCTTTTTCTTCAACAAATCTTTGTAATTTTGATCACTTCTTTTGAAAACTTCATGCAAAAGCCACGAAGGAAACACCTTTCCTTTAATAATCATCTTCACAAAATGTGTAATAGTCTCTTTAATCAGGATAGGATGGGAGGGAGCAAGATGACATCTGGAGGCTAGAGAGGAAGCAAAATGATGAAAATGAGTTTTAAAAAACACCTGTTTAAAATTAAAAGTGAAGCCCGCTTAATAACAGAGGGGCCGAATGAACACAAGTCATTCGAGACATGTATAAGGTTAAATTCTTACCTTTACCCTGATCTGTGGAAAAAAAAAAAAAAAAGGAAGTCAGGCCATAATCTCTAGTAGTTATATTTTGAGCAATTAGAAACTAAATACACTGGGGAGAGTGGGTGGATCAGTCAGTTCAGCATCTGACTCTTGATTTTGGCTCAGGTCATGATCTCATGGTTCATGGGTTAGAGCCCTACATCGGGCTCTGCACTGACAATGTGGAGCCTACTTGGGATTCTGTCTCCCTCTCTCTCTCTGCCCTTCCCTGCTCACTCTCTATCTTTCCCTCCAAATAAATAAAAATAAACGTTAAAAAAAACATTATAAAAGAAAAGAAACTAAATATACTACACTGTGGTTTCATGGTGACTAACATTAATTAAGATGGAAATATACCTGTTAATTTGAAATTGGTAACATAATGGGCTAGCATTTGGATGTCTTCCACATCTGCAGTTTGCATTCAGAGACATCTTTGGAACATTTACATAACAAATGATCGTCTATCATGTCAGTCAGAAAATAATATTATTTCAATATGATTAACAGAATGCACATCTTGGTTTAGGCCAGAAATGATAGATGCTGCAAGAAACAAAGCTCGGGTGAAAGCTTGTTACATAATGATTGGACTCACAATTATCGCCTGTTTTGCAGTGATAGCATCAGCCAAAAGGGTAAGTATCTCTTTAAAATAAAGCTGGACTAGTGAATTTTAAGCAATATTATGAGCTTTGTTGTCAGTTTGGGGATTATTGCTGTGCTTTTAATGTAAGCACGATTGCATCTTAGACACCTTGAGCTGCCCATATATATCTATTCTACAGGAAACAAATTTTTTGAGTCCACAAATGCAAAATACATGGGTAGGAGGAACAAGAGCTCATTTCCAATTAAAAGATGAAAACAAAAACAGGACAGTTAATAGCCTGGTTAAAATCTGCACAAGAAGTTTGCTGCATGAAAGTTTCCAGACTAGATCATTCCTTAAGTCATGAACTCAATCATAGTTATCGCATAAAATCTTGAAATGGAAATGCAAACGTTGGAAGTGTTCAAGGCCGGCTTGTCAGTATCCTGTATGTGAGCCCTCTCTTTGCCGTCTTCAGTATGTGGTTTCTAGAGAGAAATTAAGAGCTGACTGCTCTCTAATTTTGTTTCTTGCTTCCCCAAATCCATCTGCTGAGCACTTTTTACCATGAAGAGCAGCCCCCCAATACTGGGAGACAACTAACACATCCCCATGAGTCTTCTCTTCTCCAGTCTTAATTTCTCTATTTTGAGCTCTCTGAACACACTCCAGTTTATCAGAATCGCTCTTCACTGGGCATTTGCAACTGAATGCACTAGAGCATGACTGCAACTTCTTTGATCATGAACCATGTTCTAATAGTGCCGCCAGAGTTGGAACTAGATTTTGACAACTTCGTCACACGGAAGAGTTTGCTTGGATCTATACTTCTTCACTCTCTGGGAGTGTGTAGCCAATTACCATTGTGCCTATTCCTGTGATTCTGCCTATCATTACTTTTCAGGTTTTTGAGAGTATGTGAGCCCAGTAATTCACATAGGGCCTGAAGACTGTTAGCTTACTGATGTTATATACATATCCTTTCATTTCTATTAGCTTGGCAGAGAACTTGTGCTTTGAAATTATTCTCATCAAGTGGCAAATTTCTTAAATATTTCTTAAGTATTCAAACACGGAAATGAAGAAATTTGGTCATCTCTTCTTTATAACCTACTGTAGATAAAATGTCCACCAAGTTGATGATTCTCTAGCTCCTTAATGACAGACTGGAGGCTGATACTGTCTGGACCCTCCTTGTTTCATAACGTCTTCTCTTTGTTATGCCCCATCTACAGTAGTTCGTTTCTATTTTTTTAATATACCAAGCCCTTTCTCTTCACTAGGCTTTCCTTCCTTACCCTGGCCTTGCCATAGCTAGCTTATTCTCATTTTCATCAGAGACCTTCTGTGACCACCCCCTCCAAAATGGCCTTGCCCAGGTGCTCACTATTTTGTCATCTTTCTAGCTGTTCATGAATAAGCCATTATACATCAGCAATCTTGTTGACTCCACTTTAAAATATAGCTACCGGGGGCGCTCAGTTGGTTAAGCGTCCAGCTTCAGCTCAGGTCATGATCTCATGGTTCATGAGTTCCAGCTCTGCATCGGGCTGTGTGCTGATAGCTCAGAGACTGGAGCCTGCTTTGGAGTCTGTGTCTCCCTCTCTCTCTGCCCCTCTTCAGCTCATGCCGTCTCTTTCTCTCTCAAAAATAAACATTAAAAAAATTAAAAATAAAATATACCTGCCATTGGACCACTCCTCACCATCTATCCTGATATCACCCTGATCTGATTAAATAATGCATATATCTTAAATGAGATTGTGATAGTTGGAGGTGAAGAAAAGGTTAGCAATTTGAAATAATATTTGTGGGAATAGGAAGGATAGAACTTTGTGGTAAATTTGATATGGGAAAAGACAAGAAAGGGAAGAAAGAAGTCAAAAAGCCTGGGTTTTTGACTTAAGCAACTAGGTGGATGGTGCCGCTGGAGATCGGTGATGGCTGGGGAAAGAACTGGTAGGCACAAGAGGCAAAATACACCAAGTCCTGTACTTTGGGTATATTGAATGTAAGGTGCAAATTAGGCATTCATCAATATCTATTATTTTTTTTTATTATTCTGCTAAGGACTTCGTGTGCTCTTCAGGCTGAGGACCTATAGCTGGCCTCAATTCTGAAAAAGTCTAAGCTGTTATAACTTCAAATACGGACCCTTCACCCATTCTGTCTATTCTCTCTACCTATCATGAATGTGTGTTGGAACTTCTAATTCTATTTTCCAAGTCTCTTAACCGTCTTTTTTACTTTTTTGTTATCTGTGTCTCTGTACTGCACTTAGATTATTTTCTCAGATCCATTTTCTAGCTAGAGTTCTTGCCTCCTAATTATGATGCTGATCAGCTTTTCTTTTCACAGATGATCCCCGCCGCCCCCCCCCCCTCCGCCGCTGCCCCAGATAAATGCTTAGTTTCCTTGCTAGTTCCTTGGGCTAGTGAGAGGAATTTTAGTCACTTCATTGGTGTACCTGATACTTCCAACTCCAGATCCAAACTCTAGACTCACCTGTTGGTGTAGAGATTAAACTTCCAGCTCACAGTTGTTAAAACCAATATTTTTCCCTAATGTCCCCTTCCTGAAACCATTCCTTCCCATCCTGGCTTCAATCCTTCTTATTTCCCACCAGTTCATGCCTTTTTAGTTTTTTCCATTCCTGGTACCTGAGGATTTACCTTTATTGATTTTTGAGTGTAAGCATTTGAAAGTATTTTTGTTATTTTTTGCCCCAAAATATGTCTTTGTGTGCCAAGAGAGGGTCAGGGCAGATTTCTGACATCAGCTGTCCTGTTGAGTAGAAGTCCAGCAACTTAAATAATTTTTTTTTTCTATACCGGAGGATCATTTTTCTTGGATACTATTTGTGACAGACATTTTAAGTCACTCTTCTCCTTTTCACAGAGTAGTATCTCCTGTGTATGTCTATCTAAAACACAAATTCTTCCAGAGAGTCACATTGCTTTGTTATTTATTTACTTATTTATTTATTTTTTCTTGTTGTTGTGTATTTTTTAGGCTGCAGAACGACACGAGTCCTTAACAAGTTGGAATCTGGCAAAGAAAGCTAAGTGGCGTAAAGAAGCTGCATTGGCTGAACAGGCTAAGGCTAAATGAAACTCGAAGTAACAAAGTGTTAATCAGAATATCATTGCTATTATCAAAAACAATAAAAGATAGATAAAACAGAATATTTAAGAAGATAATTGCCATGGTTTTATTTGGTGCAAAGAAGCACAAAGTCTTTTTTATTTTTACTCTTTAGGAAAATTTGTATTGAAGTATAACTATATTCAGAAAAGTGCACAAAAGTGTATACAGTCTGATATATATTTACATAATGGACACACCTGCATAATCACTGCCCAGGTCAGGATGCAGAACACAAGTAGTACCCCAGAAACCTCCTTTCTGCCCCCCTGTCAGTCATTACCCTCCCAAGGTAACCATTGTTGTGAGTTTTATCACCATAGATTAGTTTTGCTTGGTTTTGAACTTTATATAAGTAGAATTACACAATATGCACTTGTGAAGGTGGATCCTGATATTGAACATTATGTTGTGAGATCAATCCAAAAATTTTGTGTACCATGAGTTTATTCATTTTCATTTTGTTATAGTTTTCCATTGTATGAATATGCCATAGTTTATCTGGATATTTGGTCCAGTCTTTGGCCATCATAGATAAGCCTAAACTGAGCACTCTGTGTATGTTGCTCACTAAGGGTTCTTTGGAAATCTAAGCGAATTTTCAACCAAAGTTCCACTCTATTTGGTAATTGGATAATACCTCTGGTTAATCTTTTCACATTATTCCCCGCAATTAGATAAAATAAGTTTGAAAAGTTTTATAAACTAAGAACTATTAATTTCAAAATCTATTCTAAAATGACAAAAATACCAAAACAGTAATTGTATAAGTAAGTTAAAGAGACAAAGACATTAAAGAAGAAAATTGCGTGTCAATCAATGGCCTTCAAAGTTGTTTGAGTAAGCTCTAAAACAACTTTAAAATTATATATCTCCTCACATAATTTTCATTTGGAATCTATAATTTTTAGTCATAAACTTAGATAGTTGAAACAGTATAATTTCATTTACTGCATATTATGTCTGTGTGTGTGTGTGTGTGTGTGTGTGTGTACGTACCTACATACATACATACACACACACACAGAGGGAGAGAGAGAGATTTATTTAAAGGATTGGCTTACAGGTTTGTGGCACTAGCAAAGCAGAAATTTGTAGAGCAGACCAACAGGCTGGGAGCTCTCTGGCAGGAACTGAGGCTACAGTCCAAAAGTAGTTTTTTCTTCCTCAGGAGACTTCAGTTATGCTCTGCGGTTCTTTCAACTGATTGGATGAGGCCCAGTCAGACTACTGAAGATATCTTCTTTACTTAAAGTCAACTGGCTATAGATGTTAACCCCCTCTCCAGAATACCTTCGCGGCAACATTTAGATGAGTGTTTAATTAGATAATTAGATACTTTAACCTACTCAAATTGACACATAAAACCAACTATCACAGTGCCTCCAAGAGAGGAGAAGAGAAAATGAGAGACAGGAGAGAAACTTATGTATTATCTTTAGATCTAAATGAAAAGTAGGAAAAAAAGTCCTTAAAGAATATCTGACCAAGGGGCACCTGGGTGGCTCAGGCAGTTAAGTGTCCAACTCTTGATTTTGGCTCAAGTCATGATCTCTCCATTTCGTGAGTTCAGACCCTGAATTGGGCTCTGTGCTGGCAGCATGGAGCCTGCTTGGGAATCTCTCTCTCTCTCTCTCTCTCTCTCTCAATCTCTCTATCTCTCTCTCTGCACCTCCCCCACATGTGCCGTCTTTGCCCCTCTCAAAATAAATAAAACTTAAAAAAAAAAAAAACCTAACCAAAAGTTTATCATATGTATTTGGGGTCAGAATTTAGGCCATCTGTGTTATGCCCACCCACCAATAAACCCATACCAAATATTTGGCTAAAATAGCACACAACAGAAGATTTTGAGGTGATAAAAGTGTTCTAAAACCGATTGTAGTAATGCACAACTGTGTAAATTTATGAAAACGCAACGTTACACTTAAATGGGTGAATTTTACGGTAGAGAAATTATACCACAATAAAGCTGCTTTTAAGAAAAGTGACTTGAACAACATCCTATGTTTCCAAGGTAGTGAGAGAGGAAGTCCTCACAAGGGAAATACGACAATATCTAGCAACATTGCATATATATTTATTGAACTAGAAATTTACACTGTTATTCATTGCCACACTCTTTACAGTGCCAAAGACTGAAAACAATTTAAATGTCTAAGGGGTTAATTGAACAAATAATGGTATGTCCACACAATGGAGTACTATGCTGGTACAGTAGAGCATGAAGAGCTCTGTATTCTGCTATGTCATGAGCTACAGAATATACTTGAGTGAAAAAAAGTGCATTAGAGAAAAGCATGTGTGCTATGCTATTGTTTAATAAAGGGAGGAAATATGTAAATGTATTTTTACATTAAAAGATGGAAGGATTGGGGTGCCTGGGTAGCTCAGTCAGTTAAGCATCCAACTCTTGATTTCAGCTCAGGTCATGATCTCATGGTTGTGGGATCAAGCCCCACGTCAGGGTCTGTGCTGATAGCGTGAAGCCTGTTTGGGAGTCTTTCTCTCCTCCTCTCTCTGCCCCTCTCCCACTGCATGCACTTTCTCCCTTTCTCTCTCTCAAAATAAATAAACATTAAAAAAATGGAAAGGTAAACTGAAAAAAATATTTTTAATGTGACTTATAGGACAAGGAAGGAAATATGTTGGAGAGGACAATGATAGAAGCTAAACTTTTCTGAATATATCTTGTTTTATATATTTTACTTTAGACAGTATGGATGTCTCACATAATGATAAAAACATTACATTCTTTAAAAAAGGCAATCAACTTTTAAAAGCAAAATCAAATGAATAAACTTGTGTATCAAGTTGGCACATGGAGAGTAAATATTTCAAGTGTTTTTTAAAAATCTCTAGTGGGATATATTTGACCTTTAAAAAGAAGTCTCCTCCTTCACCCAAAAACCAAACCCCTGTTTTCAGTTAGCATATTATTAACAATAATATTGATATTGGTAAGAAAACTTCATATACATTGATTAAGCATAAGTAATTAAAAAATACATTTTTTCCTAGCTCTGTACATTGAAAAGGCCTAGTTAGCAATGGGCAACCAAGTAGTTGTATGCTCCTAGCACACAGATCTTGATTTCCAAATATCATTTCATACTAACAGAAACGAGGCCTCCTTAGGGAAATGGCTGATCCCAGATGTGGTACAGGAAACATATAAGATGATCCTGGGATATCTGGCCATATCAGAAAATGAATAAGTGAGCTAAGAGGCTATGTCCGAAGGACAAGAATGTGGAAAGCAGTCTCCAGTGGAGGGTCTAAGCTTTGAGAAGGAATGGATGAAAAAGAAAAAAAAGTAAAAATACTTAAAGTAAAAATTGACGCTATATCCTAAAAATATCTAACTTATGGCTCAGAAAAAAAAAACTACCTTATAAATTGTAGAGGAGTAGGGTTCTTGCATTGATTGAGAGGAATGCAAAACTATTTAGATTTTTGTTAAGTTAAATATATATGTTAAGATTCCTAGGGTAACAGGAAAATACGAACTCTCAAACAGGTAGAGATTTTTAAAAAAAATAGATGAATGAAATTAATCAAAAGGTAAAAAGGGGGGAGAAAAGAGAAAAGGGGAAAGAAAAAAAAGGGGAAACAGAACAAAATAACATGGTCAAAATGAATCCAGATATGTCAGTAGTCAGAATAAGGAAAAGAAACTTTGGTAAGAGAAGACAAAGATATGCAGAATGTATTGAAAGCAGTAATATACTGTATACAAAGTACACAACTAAAACAACAGAATACGTATAGACCATTATGAGGACTAAGATATATAGAATACAAAGATGGGGATTTTGTCAGTGGAGAAATGAAAACAAATGGACATCTAGCTTCAATACTTTAACTTTGCCAAACGTGGTTGATTGGTCAATAGAGAATGAAACCAAACTATCAACCAGATATTCTACCGTTTAAGGCAAAATTGCTGACAGCCCATTGGTTGTGCTGTGAAAATGTCTGAAGGGAAACTGCTTTCACCAAAGATGTTTACAGTGAAGTTACCTAGAACGGGGATTGAGAACAGGGTTTTTTCTGTTGTTTTCTGCTTCGTTTTAGTTACATCATTTTATTAACCAACCTGTTCACTGTCATCTATTTTTCTTTTTAACATTAGTAAATCCTAGACCAAAGGTTTTGTACTCTTTCATTCTATCTACTGGCTGCCTTTTTGGATAGTGGCCATTCTCTAGTGCGCTGGTATAGATTTCACCACGAAAAGCTGTGATTGAACCTTCAATCTGATCACATTTTCATCTAGGCATAATAGGGCTTCTGTGTCTTCAGCCTTCAGCAGTAAGGTCCATTGTTCCCACAACAACTGAAAAATAAAATATTTTCAGCTAAGTTTCAACTAGTTTGTTTTATTCAAATTCAGTTATCACATAATCTGAAACTAACATTTTGTAATAACTATTCTGTTCTTTTGGCACATAAATTTACAAATTCTCATTTGAACTTGAAAAATATTATACCAATTATAAATTTGTATGCACAAAGTAATGCAGCATCTAAATACATAAAAAATTGCCAGAACTATAAGGAAAAAGTGGACAAACCCACCATTATCTTGGGAAATTTACATATCTTTCTTAGAAATTGACAAATTTCACTGACTCGTAAATATATTAAAAATGTGAATCAATTAATAATATACATTCTTTTCTAGCATGCATGAAACATTCACTAAAACAGCATATACTAAAACATAAAGCACATTTCATCAACTGTTAAACTATAAGAGTAATCCTATCCCAACTTAGAAATTAATGGCATAATGTTTTTGTTTACTTATTTGTTCATTTATTGTCACAATTTTTTTTAAAGTTTGAGGATTTTAAAACATTTCTAAATGATTCACAGATCAAAGAATAAATCATAGTAGAAGTTTAAAAATGCTTAGAATTGAATGATAAGAAAAAGCTATATATCAAAACTGTGGAATGCAGCTGAAGTGGTAATTCAAAGTAAATTAATAGCATCAATATGCATTTCTTAGGAATGAAAGGTTTATAACAAATGTGTTAAACATCCCTAAGAAATTAGAAACAGAAATATAGAATACACCCAAAGGGAATAAAAGATTGGAAATTATAAAACAGCAGAAACTAATGAAGTAAATTAAAACATAGAATATAGAGGGTTGATGTAACTGAATTTGGCAGAGTCAAGATAAGAGATGAAAGGTAAAAGAAAACAGTTTAGAAATGATAACAGGGATTAAAGCCAGAGATTTTAAAAAGAACATTATGAATCGGTATGCCATCTTCTGATCTGGCCAAAATGGAGTAATAGGAATAAGATATACTCTCCTGCCTGAAACAACTGAAAAATTGCACAAAAACATGAAACAACAGTTTCCAGACATTGGACATCAGGCAATGAAGGGCAGTGATCCGTGAAAAAGAGAAAATAAGTTAGTTGGGCTCTGTAATTGTTCCACTTTACTGCCTAGAGAGTTTCAAGACTGCAGGGTATGGACAGGAAACCTAGGTGGAGCCTAGAATTTTCTCAGAGTTGAAGAGAAGGGTCAGGAAGCCAGGGAAGATAAGACAATTAGATTTCACAGGGTAGGGAACCAAAATGATAAAGCTGTGCAGAGAGCTCTAGACACCTGAGCTGAGTGACCACTACCCATGGTCATGAAAAGAACGAGTTGAAAGAATAAGGAGAAACAATTTTTGTTTGGAGCTTACACATAGCCAAGAATGGTTTGAGTTCCACTGGCCCAACTAAAAACTCTTATATTTGGCAGACTAGCAGAGTACTCAGAATGATATTGCCTCAGGAATAAAATAAAGGCTGTTCTGTGCCTGCCTTACAAAGTTTAAAAGCAAGACTGTAAAGGATCAAAGTGTCTTCAAGTAACTTCATTGCGTCCAATAACAAAGCTTAAGAATATATGCAGGAAATCCTTATCTAATAGCCAAAAAAGTAAAATTCACAATGCCTGGTGTCCAGCACAAAATTACCAGACATGAAAAGAATGCATGCAAATGGAAAATATAAACCATAATGAAGAAAAAGAAGAAAAACAAAAACAGAGCACATTAGAATTAGCAGATAAGTACAACGTATCAGCTACAATCATACCCGCTGTGTTCAACACAGTACAGAAAAGCTTGAGCATAAGAAGAAATATGGGAGATATGAAACAGACCCAAGTAGAACTGTTAAAGAGGAAATATACAAAGTCTGACATGAAAAATACACTAATGGAATTAAGAGCAAATTAGATACAACAGAAGACAAGATTAGTGGCTTCAAAGACAAAGCAATGAAAACTATCCAAAATGAAACACAGAGAGAGAGAGACATGAACAAAGCATCAGTATTAGAGGTATGACTATTTTGAGCAGCCTAATACAAATGGAATTGGAATTGAGAAAATATTGGAAGAAATGAGTTGAAATGTTTCCAAACTTGATGAAAACTATAAACTCAAAAACCCAAGAAGCTCAGCTAACTGCAAGAACAAGAAACATGAAAAAAGGCAAACCAAAACACATCATAATCAAATTGCTTAAAATCAGTGATGAAGAAAAAAATGTTAAAGCAGTCAAAGAAAAAGTTAACATTACTTACAAAGGAACAAAGATAAGAATGACAGCAAAATTCTTATCAGGTAAAGGCAAGTCAGAAGACACTGGAGCAACATCTTAAAGGGAAAAAAATGTTTTTAAAATTCTACATCCAACAAAAATCTTTCAAAAATGAAGATGAAGTAAGGACTTACTCAGGCATACAAAAGCTGATGTATTCACCACTAGCAAACTTATAATATAAAAATGTTAAAGTCCTTCATGTAGAAGGAAAATGATACCAGATAGAAATCTACATCTACACAAAGAATTGAAGAGCACTAGGAATGGTAACTAGGCAGGCAAATATAAAAAACTTCATACATTTTTAAACCTCAAGAATAGTTGACTAAAGGGGTGCCTGGGTGGCTCAGTCAGTTCAGCGTCTGACTTCGGCTAGATCATGATCTCACAGCTCTGTGAGTTCGAGCCCCGCATTGGGCTCTGTGCTGATGGCTCGGAGCCTGGAGCCTGCTTCGGATTCTGTGTCTCCCTCTCTCTCGGCCCCTAACCCACTCACATTCTGTCTCTGTCTCTCTCAAAAAGAAATAAACATTAAAAAAAAAAATTTAAGAATAGTTGACTAAAGCAAAAATTTATGGCTAAACAATAAATGTATTAGGGAGTTTATGACATATAGAGAAGAAAAATGTATGACAACAGGACAGAGGCAGAGAAGGAGACAAGGGAAGTATACTGTACTCAAGCTGCTTATACCAGTGTTGTCAAACAGAAAAATAACACCACATAGGAAATTTATAATTTTCTAATAGCCATGTTAAAAAGTAAAAATAATCAGTAAAATGAATTTTAATGGAATTTAACTCAGTATGTTCAAAATAGTATTTTAGCAAGTAACCATAATATAAAAATAATAAGATATTTTATATTACTTTTTCTTTTTTAAATCTTTGAGACCCAACATGGATTTTACATCTCAGTTCAAAGACTAAATTTTGATTGGAAATAGTCTATATTTACACTTCATAAAATGTATAGTCAAAACAAAAATTCCCATACCTAAGTTGTGCCAAATATACTTAGGTTTTCTAATAACCAAGTAATCAGTTTTTATTTTTAACTTTATTAAAATAAAATAACATTAAAAATTCAATTTCTCAGTGGTACTACCACATCTCAAGTGCTCAAAAGTACAGTGTTATATGTTATATGCTTCTGTATTACTTGAAAGTAGCCAGAGTGAAAAATGGCTATTTTAAATCCTTTATAAAGCAACCAATAAAAAATGAAAAATAAATATTAAAGAGTTACAGCTAATAAGTCAACAAAGGAGATGAAATGGAAAACTAAAAAATACCTAGCTAATCCAAAACTGTGTAGAAAAAGCAAAAGCAGACCAGAAAAAAAAAAAGGGACAAAAAGCAAATAGGTCTAAATTAAATCAATAATCATGATAATTGTTAATGATTTATAAACACTCCAATGAAAATGCAGAGATTCTCAGAATAAAAAAGCAAAATCCTTATCTTGGATTGGTAGATAAGTACAAGAAACCCACTTTATAAAGGAGGAAATTGATTAAAAGTAAAAAGATGGAAAAGATATACTATGCTAAAACAAAAGTAAGTAAGAGTGGCTATATTAACATCAAAGTAGATTTCAGAGTGAAGAATATTACCAAACATAGAGGGTTATTGGATAAAGGGGACAATTCATGATAACCAAAATGTGGAAATAACCCAAATGTCCATCAACCAATGAATGGATAAATAAAATGTGTTATATCCATACAATGGAATATTATTCAGTAATAAAAAAGGAACGAAATATCAATATATGCTACAACATGGACTAAACACTGAAAACATTTATGCTAAGTGAAAGAAGTGAGTTACAAAATAAAATGTTCTACAATTGATTATGGTGATAGTTACACATCTGTATGAATATAGAAACCACTGAATTGTATACTCTAAGTGGATACATTGTATGGTATGTAGGTGAAGATCTCAAATAAAACTTTTTTTTTTTTTTTTAAGAAAATAGCATGTCCTTGATACCTGAACAGGAAAAATTTTTAGGTGAACATTACATCAAGATTTTATTGTCTTCATAATATAGCAAAATATGAAGCTTAGAACTAGATCGCTCGGTCCTTTCTCTTCTCATCTCCTCTCAGTTCAAAATGTTTGCATCTCTTAACAGCCAGCATTCTCTTAGATCTGCAGTTGGGCTAAACACATTCAAGCCTCAGCACAATCTTCTTTGTAGTTTCATAATTTTTCCAGAAAATTGGCTTAGTCTACCTACCATAGCCACTCTGCTTCCCGTCATAACACTGCTTTCCCTGGGCACAAAGAGAATCTTTGCCTTTCTTGTACTGTGTCACTTGTGTGTTTTAGGAATGTTCACATGGTTGCCAGAGTGCTGTCAGCACCTAAAACTGAACAGGGACAATTTAATGTAAAGAGACTAGTAATGAGGCATTGGCTACTCCTGGTAAAGAGAAGTCTGATAAATAACAGGATATGTAGGGAACAGCCACTATGTCTGAGGCAAAGTCAGTATCCAAGGAAGTAATCAATTTGGAATAGGTCTCCCTCCAGCAAGGCTAAGATTTGGACCTCATTGGTATGTAGCATTACTGGATGGCAGAAAAGTTTTTTGGGTGTCTCAGGCTGAGGCTGGCAAGCAGAAAACTGTCCACTGAGGTGCCAACAAAACTAACCAGTAAGTTGCTCTCAAGGGGTGCTGGAGGAACTCCCTAGAAAGTTGCTTCCAAGGGCTACTTAATTTCACTGAGAAGTTGCCCACTGGGATGCCTGCAAGGCTCCCTGCAAGCCTGCTGGGGCACCAGTGAAACTAGCTGGGATACCCCCTACTGGGAGCCTGTGCAACTTGCTAGAAAACGAGGTGGGTCACTGGGGTAAGTCTCCAGTGGGCTGCCTGTGAGAGTGCCACTGAACTGGTTGGGAAGCGGACTAGAGGTGCCAATGAAACTCACCACGAAGCTGCCTGCAGAAGTAGCACTGACACTAGGCTGGAGGTGAGCCGCTGTAGTCTTCTGCACAGTGGCTGAGCATCATAGGAACAAAAGCTAGGAAAAGCAAACTAGGAATAGGTCATGAAACTTTTTCCTCCTTCAGTGTCCCTCCATGGCCTTCTACCGACAAAGGAGAAATGTTTACGAGGTCCTGGACCAATATCAAAAAGTAGGTTGGGGAAGGGTGCATTTGGAGCTTAAAAGCAATAAAATGATAACTGACACATTGGATACATCTTAAAATAGGTTCAATACTGGAAAGTCTATTTTTCAACATATTAACAGTGGAAAGCCATAGGTTTATTCACGATGCAGAGAAAAATTGGATGAATTTCAACTCCATTCAGGTTAAAAACAGAATAAAATAAAAACCTTACATTAGGGAAAAAAGAGTACATTTTAAATCTGATAGAAGTTATCTACAAAAAACATACAGTCAGTTATCATTATTCATGGTAGTTATTGTATAAAGTTGCTGCAAACACTGAATTAGCAAGTATCGAATCATTACTCCTAGGGGAAATACAGGGTTAGGTTCCTGCGAACCTCTGGTAATATGTTTGTCAACCAAACAATACATACCCTGTTCTATAGGTGTTTCTCTTTAAAGACTATATATATGATTCATTAACATTGAACTCACAGCCTACAGAATTGTAACTCATGCCTCAACAAAGCGTAACTAACAAATGTGTTTTCTGTTAAGACACATCACTCACAAGGGGCTACTGGGTGGCTCAGTTGGTTAAGCATCTGACTTCTGCTCAGGTCATGATCTCACTTGTGAGTCCCACTTGGGGGAGCTCGAGACCTGCATCAGGTGAGTTCGTGAGCTCCAGCCCTGCTTTGGGGTGAGTCCCACTTCTTTGTCTCTTCCTCTCTCTCTCTCTGCCCCTCATGGGATTCTTTCTCTCCCTGTCTCTGCCCCTCCCTCACTTGTGCCCTCTCTCTCTCAAAAAAAAAAAAAAAAAAAAAAAAGACACATCAGTCACATAAATAAATAAATAAATAAATAAATAAATAAATAGAAAGCAGTCACATTGTTTTCTTGCACTTAGGAGCACTAGACAGCACTTCAGCAATACACTTGGAGGCCATTTTAAACAGCAAAATCAACAACAACAAAAAAAACACAAGACACATGGCACTAAATCATGAAAGGATAGCTGTTTGTAGTATGAAGGCTGAAATAAGAGAGCAGAGCATTGCTTTGTTCAACCTCAGCTGGGAACATGTGTCCTGGGTGACTCGATTTTTTCACCACTATGCACAATGTCCACAAATGACCATGAAAATGCCGGGAGTATTGATTTTAGGGAGTGGGCAAATTTGGTAACACAGAATCTCCAAATACAAACTTCACCTACTACATCATCAGTGGTGAAACATTAAATGCATTTAAGAAAATAATAAGTTTAAAATGCCTGCTACTATTACTTCTAATCAATATCATACTAGAGATCATAACTTAATGCAACAAGAAACAGAAACAAGGATTTGAAATGAATGTCACTACAGTTAATATTATCTACAAAACCCCAAAATCATCTACCAATTGGAACTAATTTAGCAAGGTTGTTAGATATGATTAATATGCAAAGTTCAATTGGAGTTCTATACCCCAGTAACAATTTGGAAATTTTTAGTTAACAAGATAATGCTTTACAACAATGAAAAACATGAGGGTCCTACCCAGGAGTAAACTTAAAAGATTTGAATGATTTTTGTGAAGAAAACTGAAAAAAAGATTTTTGAAATACAGCAAGGAAGCTCTAAGTAAATGGTAAGCTATAACTTGCTAATGAGTAGTAAAAGTATAATTAAGATGTTAACTCCTCCAAAATTGTCCTCTAGATTAAATGCAATTTCAGCCAAAATCCCTATGGGGCTTTTCACAGAATTTGAGAGGTGAATTCTTTATGTGGAAATGCAAAGAGCTATGACAATCCTGAAAAACAGAAAACTTGCCTTACCAGATAATCATGATGTAGTCACAAAATGCAATAGTATACAGCAAAGAAAAAGAACCATAGGTATATGTATCAATATGGATGCATCTCAAAAATTGTTAACATTGAGCTAAAAAATCATAGAATATATAAAATATTCCATTTTATACATTTCAAAAACAGGGAAGTGAAACTATGTATTTTAGGTATACATAAACATGACATAAAAAAAATGAAGAAAGGCACACATAACACCCAGTGCTCATCCCAACAAGTGTCCTCCTTAATGCCTATCACCCATTTAGCCCATCATCTCCCCACTCAATATTCCACCAGCAGCCCTCAGTTTGTTCTCTATATTTAAGAGAACATTTATGGGTTGTCTCCCTCTGTTTTTTTCTTATTTTTGCTTCTCTTCCCCTATGTTCATCTGTTTTGTTTCTCAATTCCACATACGAGTGAAATCATGATATTTATCTTTATCTGGCTAATTTCGCTTAGCATAATGTACTCTAGTCCATCCATGCTGTTGCAAATGGTAAGATTTTATTCATTTTGATTGTCGAGTAATATTCCATTGTATATATATACCTCGTGTTCTTTATCCATTCATCAGTCAATGGACATTTGGGCTCTTTCCATAATTTGGATATTGTTGATAGCACTTCTATAAACTGGGGTGCATGTGCCCCTTCAAATAAGCCTTTTTGTATCCTTTGGTTAAATACATCGTAGTGCAATTGCTGGGTCGTAGGGCAGTTCTATTTTTAATTTTTTTGAGGAAGCTCCATACTGTTTTCCAGAGTGGCTGCACCAGTTTGCATTCCTACCAGGAGTGCGCAAAAGGGTGCCTCTTTCTCCGCATCCTCGCCAACATCTGTTGTTACCTGAGTTAATTTTAGCCATTGTGACAGGTGTGAGGTGGCATCTCATTGTGGTTTTGATTTGTATTTCCCTGATGATGAGCGATGTTGAGCATCTTATCATGCGCCTGTTAGCCATCTAGATGTCTTCTTTGGAAAAGTGTCTATTCATGTCTTTTGTCCATTTCTTCACTGGATTATTTGGTCTTTGGGTGTGGAGTTTGACAAGTTCTTTATAGATTTTGGATACTACCCCTTTATCTGATATGTCATTTGCAAATACCTTCTCCCATTCCATTGGTTGCCTTTTAGTTTTTATGATTGTTTCCTTTGCTGTTCAGAAGCTTTTTATCTTCATGAGGCCCCAAAAGTTCATTTTTGCTTGTTTCCCTTGCCTCCGGAGACATGCTGAGTAAGAATTTGCTGTGGTCGAGGTCAAAGAGGTTGTTGCCTATTTTCAACTCTGGGATTTTGATGGCTTCCTAAGGTTTAGGTCTTTCATGTTTTGAGTTTATTTTTGTGTATGGTGTAAGAAAGTGGTCCAGGTTCATTCTTCTGCATGTCGCTGTCCAGTTTTCCCAGCACCATTTGCTGAAGAGACTGTCTTTTTTTCCACTGACTATTCTTTCCTGCTTTGTCAAACGTTAGTTGGCCATATGTTTGTGGACCCATTTCTAGGCTCTCTATTCTGTTCCACTGATCTATGTATCTGTTCTTGTGCCAGTACCATACTTGTCATTATGATTATAGCTTTGTAATACAGCTTGAAGTCTGGAATTGTCATGTCTCTAGCTTTGTTTTTGTTTTTTGTTTTCAACATTACTTTGGCTATTCAGGGTCTTTTCTGGTTCCATACAAATTTTAGAATTGTTTGTTCTGGCTCTGTGAAGAATGCTGGTGATATTTTGATAGGGATTGCACTGAATATGTAGATTGCTTTGGGTAGTATCAACATTTTAACAATATTTGTTCTTCCAATCCATGAGCATGGAATGTTTTCCTTTTTGTGTGTCTTCAATTTCTTTCACAAGCTTTCTACAGTTTTCAGTGTATAGATTTTTCACTTCTTTGGTATTTAATGGTTTTTCACCTCTTAGGTATTTTATGTTTTTTGGTGCAATTGTAAATGGCATTGATTCCTTGATTTCTCTTTCTGCTGCTTCATTATTGGTGTATAAAAATGCAACTGATTTCTGTACATTGATTTTATATCCTGCAATGTTGCTGAATTCATCTATCAGTTCCAGCAGTTTTTTGATGGAGTCTTTTGGGTTTTCCACATAGCATATCATGTCATCTGTGAAGAGTGAGTCTGACTTCCTCCTTGCTCATTTGGAGGCCTTTTCTTTTTGTTCTCTGATTGCTGAGGCTAGGACTTCCAACACTGTGTTGAGTAACAGCAGTAAAACACTCAATGTTTAAATAGTAGGCACTTTTGGGCATTACACATCAAACTGCCTACTGTCTCCAAATTAAAATGGTTGTGCATTAACTACTGAGCATTCCAAGTTGTTTATTTGGTGGGGTTGCCCCCAATCAACATTTTAGTTCTGGTGGTGCTTTCCAGCTGGTACGATTATTTCAAAGTTTTATTTCATAACAAAATGGAAAATTGAAATGTTAAAGTGCTAATAATAATGATATGATGTAAAGGTCTCCTAAAACTTAAACTCCTGAAATATAAAATTTATTTGATGTGCTAAAAGCAGGGAATCATGTGCTCACTGAACTTAGTCAACTCTTCAAATGTAAATGAAAAGAAAATCAAAGAACGTACATTAAATTGACCAAACACATCATTAAAGGATATACTTAGGAATTTCCGGGAAGGGAATGGCACAGTCTATTGTTTGACCTGTACATTGCATTTTCAGAAATTCATTTGCCACTAAAATTGCAGACTGCCTTACTGAGAGTAAGGTACCCTAAATATAACCGATGCAATTCCTTTCGCTACTCTGTGATTAACATAGTTTCAAATACTGAAAGAAATGAAGCCAGGCAAAGCGACAAGCAGCAGCAGCAAACAAAAGCTCTAAGCTAGGGAGGCTTAGGCTTGGCTACGGTGTGGACCGTGTGTCCCAGAGTACATTAAGAAAGTTAAACTGGGCATTCCCTCCAATTTCTATTTATCTGGTTTAAAACTCTTCCCCTTAAATAAATGCACAGTATTGCGTTAAAATAACAGAAAAGGAAAAAAATAATCTCAAAACACGTGAAACTGCCAAAGCTTGAAATACAAAGACAGATCTGATGTATAGCAGAATACGTAAGTTCTAAAATAAAGGCAACACACTGCTTTATCAGATAGGTTACAAACAACATTCTTAATGGTTTTTATAAAGTAGATGGAATTATAATCATGGAATTATAATCAATTATAATCATTGGAGCATCTGTTTTTGCTCCAATAAGAATACAATAGCATCAGTAAGAACAAATAAAATAGACACATTTATATAACTGCAATTGTAAAATAGTATTTTATTATTTTTAATATAGTGCGGTAACATTTCATAATATTGCATACTGCTCAAATGTTGGTTTATTTAGTTAGACAAGAATATCCTCCCTTCATCCCACACCCCAGTCAGAATTTAAAGACACATTATCCTTTTAGAGCCCTAGCACATTGTCTCCTAATATGTCACATTTCATAAAACAGTAATGCTATGAACTAAAAGAGTAAAGGTTAACAATTACTTTGATTTCAGTTTCACAAGCAGCCAGGAGACTGCCGAATTCAGAACAGCAACAAAAATTCACTAGACTTTGTAGTAGTTACCTTTTCCATAATGCTCCTTCTTAGGAAAAAATATGAAGGCAAAGGTAATGTTTCTTCTAGTCTTTTATTCGACAAATCAACCTTTATCTTGCAAGTAAGTTTTACAGTTACCAAATGATATTATTTCTGTGCCAGCAGATTTTTTTGTTTTTGTTTTTTCAGCTTTTTGTTCTGGTGCTACCAGTAAGTGAACAAAATGACATTAAAAATTAAGTTCTAGGAACACGTTTCAAAATAAAACTTGTTTAAAAACACCAGGCTAGTGAGTCAAATACTTACACATATAAAACAAGTAAGCATAATTGCATAGATTAACTAGTAAAAATTCAAATTCAGACAAAATGAAACAATGAATTTAATTAAATCAATGTAAAAGGCTCTTTCAAGTATTTTCTTGTTTTTTTTTTTTTTGCATTAATGTTGTATGCATTCCCCTTTATAACATGTTTTAATTTTTTTTTTTTTTTTTTGGCACAGTTTCTCTTGGATTGAAATATAAGAAGTCTTATTAGGAAAGAAAGTCAATTTTTTTTTCCATAAAGGTCAGTGAAGAATAATGAAAATATATTTTGAAGCATTTTAAAAATTATATTTGAAAGGAGTTGACATATATTAAAAAATTCTAATAACAAAGTATTTGCTAGTCTTGGTTCAATAAAGTCATCACCATGTCAATAGCTGGTCCCAGCTATTAGATACTACTCCTTGCATTCAAATCTAATCAAATTAATTATCCAAGTAACAGATCTAAATATAAGCTTATATTTAGATGCTTATAATATGGTCATATTCTGTATTTGGAGATATAAGGTTTTACTGGCAAAATTTAAAAATTGCCCCCTCAAAGATCATTTTATGTGTGAGGGTGTGTACACACACATATATTATTTTTCCTTTCATAAGAACTACTTTGTTTGAAAGACTTGACTCTGATACTTATTAATATGACTACAGGGTCCTCAAAATAAAAGCAGGCACAGCTGGTTAGTTTATGAATTATACTGCATTATTAAGTTCGGTTGATTACAAAGAGTGGAATACCCTGTCACCTGATACTTAGAACCATCTGTACCACAGAGAAGAGTTTACCTCATAAATTCACCATCAATTTGGTAATCTTTGATATAACTACCCTGTTCTTTTGAATACACATAACACAACAACAACAACAAAAACCTTTTTTTACTCAACTTTATAACTTCCACCACAATAAAAAGGGCACAGATACAATCCTCTACTTAACAATATATAAAAGAGGTTTGGCAGATACAGTCAGCATTATGGACACCATTTAAACCTGTATTTTATATCTGTAGGTTTTAAGTGTCTTGCCAAAAGCACGGTTTCATGATACATAATTTACAAAGTGTCATACTAAGTTTTAAAAGTACTCCTATATACATTTTCTTCTTGTAACATGCCTCTGATTTCCAGCAGAAACATTATAAACGCTATCATAAATGAAATCTTTCTTTACAGAATAGACTATGGATCATATCAAAAATGCTTTAGTTCCCATCTTAAGACAGTTGTATACTAATTTTTAAATAAGTATTTTAGGTATATAATTGGAAATGTAAATAGCCTGCATATAACCATAAATGAAAAGACTGCAGTTCAACAGTACCATATCTGCTTAGAAAGCTCTAACAAGTACAGCACTGTGAGAACAACACACAGACACCATATACATATGTATCTATAAATAAATAGAATTTTCCCATTGAAGCTTTTTTTTTTAAAAGCTTCACAGTTTGAAGAGGTTTTTGCTGTTAATAGGTAAAACAGATACATTATACTGACCGATCTGCTACAAATGTAATCTAATACACTGATTTACAACAAGCAGCGGTATGACCCTCTCTGTATTATGAAAAAAAAATCTCCAATACAGATTTCAACTATATTAAAGAATCCTTAGCAATTTTCACTAGTGTCACCCTTTAGTGTCCAAACATTAAGTGCATATAATAAAATTTAAACATAACAAGGTGATTTCTTCAGGATAATTTTGCCATTCAAGTACCCAAGTTTATTATTACACAAAAAGTGAAACTCTTCAATTACTGCTCTGAAATATCAGAGAAAGAATTACAGTATTATTTTTGCTATGCAGCACTACTTTGGATTCATGATGGCATCTCTATCATGATGCTTTTTAAAATGAAGAGTGAAAAAATAATAAAACACTATTTCAAAAATGGTAGCATATTTGGTCAAAATACAAAATATAATAATATTAATAGCATTTGTATGTTAAAAACAAATATTTAAATGTTGTGTAATCATTTTAATGTGTTCAACATGAAGAACAGCTTTTCTCTTCACAATTGCCACATTTTAATTGATTATCAGTACAATACTTCTATGTTTTATAAATAAATTTTACAGGTTTTCTGTTGTAACTTTTTTTTTTTTTTTGCAAAGTATAGCCTACAGCACAGTGATTTATAATTTAAGGTAACAGATATTTTCACATTCTAATTTAGCTTTTACACTATTTCATGCTTCTGAAGCTTTTTTGTTTTTGCTTCAAGATAGAGGTAGATTTAATAGATTGGGCATGTCAGACTTACTGCCAGAATGCAATTCTGCTAATGCAAAACTGCTAATGCGCAGTTTCCAAGATGCTAGAAAAAATTCAGAACCATTATGTAATACTTTACCAAAGTTCTCCTTTTCAAGCTTAAGTTATTAAATAATTTTATATGTATTTAATTGTTCACAAGTAGATACAAAAAATAGATAAAACAACAGAAACACAAATACAGGTACACCAAAATAAAAACAAAACTATAACAAAAGATTGCATCCGAATGGAAACTTTTGTTTTGCTTTTTAAAAGTGCATCAACTTTTTCTTTTCTGTTCTAAGTAAAAACACACCAAACATTCCTACTGACACTGTAACAAAGAAGAGATATCTGAAACTACCCTTTTTAGCCATTAATTTTTCCCCCACCAAGTTAAAGTTGAAACCCTTCCATTGGTGCTTCCTGCTGCTGAAACACGAACTGTTGTTGATTTTCATCCACCTGAGGTACAATGCTGGGATCATCTTCTTCTACACCAAAGTAATGTTCAATCAGATCAAAAGCCTTTTGGTAAATTTCCTGATTTTCATGGCTTTGCAGAAATTCAATTTTATCCAGACCTATTATATACATATATATAGAAAATTGTTACACAGGTTTCAACATAAATTTGAACCGAAATAATGAATCCACAGCATCTGTCAGTTCACTAGCAATGGGGCTGTTATTTTTATCTAATTTTTGCATATACTGATAGCTAACACCATTTATGCTTTAAACTTTAAGAATGAGAGCATGAGGCAGTGCGGTATGAGGAAGCAGCACAGGCCTGGGGGTAAAAACATCACAGTCTTCACTCTGCTAGCTGTGTGATTTTGCCCAAATAGTTTGGTTCCTTTGTAATTTAGTGTCTCAATTTTAAAATGACAGTTTTAGATTATGTAAATCCACAGGTCCTTTCCAAAGTAATTATGCTAAATGAAAGGCACAAAAATGGAAAGCATCAAAACAAAAACATACCAAAAGGTGAGCAAACTAACACACACACATTATCTCAGAGAATGAACCAGAAGATACCAATATGGAATGAATACTATTTGCAAATCCAGTGCATCTATTATATAATTTACCAAAAGTACAACCTATAAGTGAAACTGAAAATGTCTATTTTTACAAGATAAGCAGAATCTACAGCACTTCATTTCATTGCTTCCAAGAAAAACAATCTACACACAAGTCTCAGTGATACTGAAAATCTTTTTCATTTGATTACAGATGAACCTCTTCAATTGTATTATTACAGGATAGTATTGGAAGTACTAGCCAGAGCAATTATGCAATGAAAAGAAATTAAAGGCATCTAATTCAAAAAGGAAGAAGTAAAACTATCATCATTTGCAGATGACATGGTTTTATAATAGAAAATCCTAAAGACTCCACCAAAAAAATAGTTAAAACTAATCAATGAATTCAGTAAAGTAGGAGGATACAAAAACAGTGCAAAAATCTACTGCATGTCTATAAACTAATAACAAACTATTAGAAAGTGAAATTTAAAAAATAATCCCATTTACAAGTGCATCAAAATGAATAAAATTCCTAGGAATACATTTAACCAAGGAGGTAAAAGACCTGTGCACTGAAAACTATAATGAAAGAAACCGAAGACGACACAAATCAATGGAAAGATATTCTGTGCTCATGGGTTGGAAGAATTAGTACTGTTAAAATGTCCACACTATCCAAAGCAATCTACAGATTCAATATCATCCATATCAAAATTCCAATGGTACTTTTCACAGAAACAGAACAAACAATCCTAAAATTTGTACTGAACCACATAAAACCCCAAATAGCCAGATGCAATCTTAAAAACAACAAAGCTGGAGGCATTATACTCCTGGATTTCAAACTATATGACAAAGCTATAATAATCAAAACTTAGTTGCATAAAAACACATCAATGGAACATAATAGAGAGCCCAGTAAGAAACCCACATATAACATCAATCAGATTACAACAAAGGAGCAAAGAATGTAACATACAATGGGAAATAATAATCTCTTCAAAAAAACAGTGTTGGGGGGTCGCCTGGGTGGCTCAGTGGGTTAAGTGACCAACTTCGGCTAGGTCATGATCTCACAGTTTGTGGGTTCAAGCCCCATATCAGGCTTTGTGCTGACAGCTTGGAGCCTGTTTCAGATTCTGTGTCTCCTTCCTCTGCCCTCCCCTGTACTCTTTCTCTCCCTCTCTCTCTCTCAAAAATAAATAAACATAAATAAAATGGTGCTGGGAAAACTGGAAAGCTACATACAAAAGAATGAAACTGGGCCACTATCTTATACCACACACTAAAACAAACCCTGAATGGATTACGTGAATGTAAGATCTGAAATTCTAAAACTCCCAAAAGAAAACACAGCTGATAAACTCTTTGATATCGGTCTTGGCAATTTTTGGATTTAACACCAAAAGCAATGGCAACAAAAGTCAAAATAAACACGTGAAGTTACATCAAACTAAAACGCAAGGTTACTGTTCCTTGCGTACAGCAAAAGAAGCCATCAACAAAATGAAAAGACAACCTACAGAATAGGAGAAAATATTTAAAAATCATATACTTTAAGGAGTTAATACCCAAAATATATAAATAACTCATAAAACTCAACACCAAAAACAAACCATCTGGTTAAAAAATAGGCAGAGGATCTGAATAGATGTTTTTCCAAAGAACACAGATATCCAACAGGTTGAAAACGTGCTCAACCTCACTAATCATCAAGGAAACATAAATAAAAACTGCAATGAAATATCAGCTCACATCTGTTAGAATCAGTTCTCAAAGACTAGAAATAACAAGCACTGATGTGAAGAGAACAGGACCCTGGTGCATTGCTGGTAGGAATGTAAGCTGATGCAGCCACTATGGTAAACCGTGTAGAGGGTTTGCAAAAAATTAAGCTACTCAAAAAAAAAAACAACAAAAAAAACCCACCATATAATTTAGCAATTCCTTTTCTGGGTATTTATCCAAAGAAAACAAAAACACTAACTAGAAAAGATACCCACACCCCCATGTTCACTGCAGCACTATTTACAGTGGCCCAGATATATAAACAACCTAAGTATTTACTGATGGAAGAGGAATTAAAAAATTGTGGTATACATGCATATAATAAAATATTATTCAGCCATAAAAAGAATGAAATCTTGCCATGTGCGACACGGATGGACCTTAAGGGCATTATGCTAAATAAAATAAGTCACACAAAGAAAGACGAATACCATGTGATCTCACTTATATGTCAAATCCAAAAATACAAAAACAAATGCCAAGCTCCTAGAGGCAGAGAACAAACTGGTGGTTGCCCGTGAAGAAGTTGGCAAAATAGGTATGAAGGAGGTCAAAAGGTACAAACTTCCAGTTATAAATAAGTCATGGGAATATAGTGTACAGTATGGGAACTATACAGTTAAGAATATTTTATTACATATTTATTAAGTTGCTAAGAGAGTAAATCTTAAAAGTGCTCATCACAAGAAAAAATCTTTATACCTATGTACAATAATGGTTGGTAACTAGACTTACTATGGTAATCATTTTGTAGCATATACAAATATTGAATCATTATCTTGTATACCTAAAACCAACATAATGTTAAACAGCAATTAAAAACAAAAAGAATTGACTATAATGATAAATTTTGAACTGACTGCTTACCATATGCTTCTTCAATGAGAGCACAGTATGGATTAATGCCTATTCCATTTTGCTTAGATTCTTGTTCTCCAAGACGTAGAATATTTTCAAGTCCATTTAAAGCCACTTGGACTATTTTAGAATCCATAACAGTCAATAGGTCACAAAGGGGTTTAATGCAACCTAAGGCTACCAAATACCTTCAGAGTAATTAAAAAAAAAAAAAAAAGTAGAGGAAAAAAATTTTAAAAAGACTTAAATATTTACAACAATGATAGGAAAATATTCTTTAGTGAAATGTTACATAAACAATTAAGAAAAGTACTCATATATAAACTCAAACATGAAAACATTTAAATATTCATCTACATAGGAACCCAAAACTTCTTTTTACTCTCCTACTCTCATTTAACATAATTAGCCATAAATGATATTACAAATATTACAAAAAGATACACATAAGCAAGTTGGTACTTGGGTCTGTTTTTGCATGGCAATATGAATACTAAGAATAGTGGCTTCAAGGTGCTTTTTTTTCTTTTTTTAAAGGTGAGCCTATGTACACATATCAGGGTCGCATGGGAGTATGCAGAAATGGAGAGGGAAAAGGGACATTTAAATCAAATTTCCCACAAAAACAATTGTAGCTGATGTTCTAAGGTATCTCCTGTGTTTCAGAAGCACAGAAGGCTTCTAGGAGCAAAACAGGCTCTGTTGTGAATAATTTTAACATAATATTCACAAAAGTTATTCCACTCATTTTTTAATACTTTGTCCTTTTCTAGTTTTTATTAGCTCTTTTCCATTCTCTATAAAATAAAGTAACTGATTTATTCACTTGGCAAAACGTCCACTAAGCATAAAGGAAAAAAGCATGTGCAGAAGCCAGAATGCATGACTTCAAGGGCCAAATCCACTCCTTATTAGTTATGTGACTTTGAGTGACTGCTCTGTGCCTCAGTTTCCCCATCTTTAAATGGGGATAATAACAGTACCAAGCTCAGAGTGTTGTTGTAAAAATACAGTTAAGAATTCAATAAAGTTAGTTTCCACTCTCTTTTTTTATTTTTTTTTAACGTTTTATTTATTTTTGAGACAGAGAGAGACAGAGCATGAACAGGGGAGAGTCAGAGAGAGGGAGACACAGAATCTGAAACAGGCTCCAGGCTCTGAGCTGTCAGCACAGAGCCCAACGCTGGGCTCGAACTCACGGACCGTGAGATCATGACCTGAGCCGAAGTCGGCCGCTTAACCGAGTGAGCCACCCAGGCACCCTCACTCTCTTTTTTTAAAAAATGTATATACCTTCACTAGAGCACTCACTTGCCATATACTATACTAAAATTGATCAATATATTTGTTGAATGAATATCTCATAGAGGTATGAAGTTAAAGGACATAAAATACATGAAAGTATCTGATATACTCCTGACACTCAATAACTGAAATGATGTAGCACAACAACTGGCAATATCAGATATTCAATAAATATTAGTGGTATGCATGCTGAAATTAATGTAAGATCTCTTCCGATATATGTAGAATTAATGAAATGGTGAAAATGGTTAGAAAAATAATCACCTTGGTTTGGACACTTGATTCACACTAATAAATCTAATTACATATGGACGACATAATAATGAATATAAACTGAAAAAACACAACTATTTATAGGTGAACAAAGAAACTTTAGTACCCAAAGCACATAAAAATAATATTAGTATATAAAAAATGCAAGCTAGAACAAAGGAAAGATCTTGTTTTATTACTGCTTATATTCATAACATAATGAAATGGAAATGTAATGAAACAAGTAGAATGGAAAATAAAAAGGAGAGATGTTATCAACATGTAGAAATATAAATCTAAGACAGCAAGATATAGTACAAGTGTAGGCAATGATAGACAAAACCTTCTCAGTGATTTGTAAAGTAGCTAGTAGCCTGACTTCTTTTATAAATTAAGAAATAAATCAAATACTAATTAGAAAATACTTCCTAAATAGGCACTTCAAGAAACCTAAAAAGTCCTGAGTTTCCAGACAAATCCATAGAACAAGAAGATTCTGTAGGAAGTTAGGCTTTTAGACAAGTGCAAAGTAGAACCTTGCTATGGGGGAAAAGAGGGTAAATGCACAAGATAAAAAGAAACTCAAGAATTCTGATCGTAAAAGCTGTGATGATTACACATAATAATGATAACAGCAGCTAATCTTAGTAGAGAATTTAATGTTTAAGCACCATGTTAAGCATTTAAATGTATGAATTACATTTAATTATCAAGATACTACCATAAGTACTATCTGTTAATCAAATTCATTTAAAAAATGAAGAAACTGGGGTGCTTAGGTGGCTCAGTCAGTTAAGTGTCTGACTCTTGGTTTTGGCTTAGGTCATGATCTCACAGTTCGTGGGATTCAGCCCCATCCATGTTGGGCTCCAAGCTGACAGTGCAGAGCCTACTTGGGATCCTCTCTCTCTCTCTCTCTCTTTGCCTGTCCCCTGCTTGCTGTCTCTCTCAAAATGAATAATTAAATTAAAAAAAAATTAAGAAACTGTGGATTAAACAGGTAAAATGACTTTGTCAAGGTCATGCAACTTTTACTGAGGGAACAGGATTTGAAAGCATCCTGACTTCAAAGCCCAGAGTACCTATTTATGTTGTTAGTAAAATAAACAAGTAAATAAACAATAAATGGCTTAGATTCAAAAAGTTATCATAAAAAAGAAAGAAAGAATACTAGTAATGAAAAATAAAAGATACCATCCATAGATAAGGCTAATAACCAGTCAGGAGAACATTACTATACAAACAAATGTCTATTTCAATGTATTTTAGATAAGGGATGCTCAAATTCATTAGCCATTTCTATATAATAAAGTTACATGTATGTGACTTTAATGGTCTAAAAAAATTTGCAAATTAATATAGACTGTTCTTTTTCAGATTTTTAATCTCTGATTTTTTAAATACAGTCTGTCAAAGAGAATGGTGTTAATTATCCTTTAACGAAAAAAAAAAAACCTGTGAATGAATATACCTAATGTAACAAATGCTTTCATTTCACATTAAAATGCTTACTAACTGATTTAGAAATAATGTTTTAGTTTCATCAACAAATAAAATGTATTTAGTACTTCATTTAGTTCTATTGACATTTTAAAAAATATCAAAAAAATTTTTATCATACCTTACTTGTTCTGGAGTGCCTCCTGATGTTGCATTAGTTATAGCCCAAGCTGCTTCTTTTCTGGTGCGAAACTCTGCTTTCTGAAGAATCTCAATCAAAACAGGAAAAATATTTGCATCTATAACAGCCTGAGGAGGAAAAATGATACAGCATAATCAATGCAAATACTGTTTTAAACATATTAGTAAGTGGAGAGACTCGTTGGTTTTAAAATGTCAGGCTTTTTGGAAATACCTCTGATAATCTTTCTAATCTTTCAACAAACTTTCATGATTGGAGAATATATTAACAGAATATTAATTTTAAATATGATGAAGTACAAGGTGGATAATTTATCAAAATGGATAATTTTTGACTCAAGAAGCTTGGTAAGATCCTAATAAATCACTACTTAAAAGCTTAGAAAGGAAGATCACTACCTATTTAAAACTAATATAAATCCATCCTTTTTAAAGAGTAGCCATATGTGCCAGCACTGTGGGCAATTTTATACACGCACGCACACACACACACACAATTCCTCACTAGACTCCTACAAATTAATGTTATTATTTTAGAGGAGAAAAGGCTATGTTCTTTAAAATACTTTTCAAGATCTTTTTAAGTAACTCACTAAAAAAAAAAAAACCACTGGTAAAATGCTGACTTTTGTCCACACTGACTTATGAAATCTTGCTGTTTTCTTAGATCTGAAAGGTATTTACCTGAATCTGAGCTCTATTTCCAGCAGTGATATTAGAAACAGTCCAGCAGGCTTCTTTTCTGATTGATTCCTTTGGGCTACTCAACAAGTGTAAGAGACACGGTAATGCAGAGCAATTCAAAATTACCTAAAACAAAAATCAGAAATGGAAACAAAGTTTTATGACAAAAACAATAACAAAAAACAAAACAAATGAAAAAAATCCACACAAAAATATACTAATGATTTAATTTAGAAATATAAAAACCACTCTGAAAAACTAAATTGGGAAAAAAGGGATTCCTTTCAAAGTAAAACTTAGGTTTTTGCTATCTTCTACCCTCCCTCTTTGCCAAATCTGGTCTAATGCAGGTGCAGAAAGTGCCCTTGTCAAACCACCAAAATGCGAATTAGCAGTACCTTCAGAGGTGTGCCCTTCAAGTTTAGGAATACACTCAAGAGTTCAACTGATACAACAATTTGAAGAGAGATTTAGTGACTGGCCAGTATCCGACCCCTAGTTTTACCAAATGAGATGATGGAAAAAAAAAAATCAAACAGGTCGAAAGTACCTGATTCTATAAATGTAAAAAACCTTAATGTCTACAATAAGGTAATTTTTGTTCATTAAAATGTTTATTCCACTTTTCTTTTATAAAATAGTATGTTCTGCTTTGTCTCTTTACATTAATTCCATGCCATAATTATGTTCCTATTTTCAAAATACCCACAATCATTTGCATTAAATTTACTTGGTGAAAAATGCATGAAGCAGTATATGAAAATTCTGCTGAAGAGTGTATGTTTAAAAGGGCATTCTCATTTAAAGAGCTATTTCAAATTAGAAACTATCAATTACTAAGAATTACCTATTTAATAACTAATGTGTAAGTACCTAAATAGGACTTGAATAAATTAAAACTGAAAGACAATATGTAAATTAGAATAAAATTTATTTAATGGTGGCAAAGGAGAACTGAATGTGTTACAGAGTTTAAGTTCCTATCTTCAAAAAAGACTGCCCCAGATGTAATCTTGACATCACACCTTTTTTTTGGTATGTCACCATTCTCCAAAAGACAGACAGACACAGACACATGTAGTTACTAATCCGGGAAATGTTTCCTTCCATTCTCATAATCTAGATCTTCAATCTACTAAAAAAGGCCCTCCCATTTCTAACCAATCCCCTTCTAACCTGTTTATAATCAATCACTCTCTCCCTGATAGTTCCTCTTCCAGTCAACCTTATTGTCTCTTAAACACAACTCATACATCTACTTCTGTACCTATGGTCATATAAATCTCTTCTGGTTTACTCAAATTCTTCTCCATCTTTAAAATACAGTTTAATTACAACTCCGTTATGGAATCTACAAAGATTTCTCAGCACAGTGATCTCTTCTTAAAATTTTTTATCGCATTTACTGACCAATCAGCTCTCGTCAAACATATACTAAACTTGGGCAATTTACTTTGTTTTAATATGTATTTTCTCCTCAATTTTATCATAAATCCCTCAAGAGCCTACCTTCTATCTTATACTTCTTTACATCAATATATATATATCTAGGATAGTGCTTTCACACAGAGGTATTTGAGGTTAATCACTTATTACCAAGAATATGCTTATTACCATTACATTGTAGATGTCTATATAGTTGTGGCAATGCTAAAGTCTTGATTAATATGTAACCAAGTAGTATGAAACTAGGTAAATTTCTTAAAATCCATTATGTTAACAATTTATATTAAAGTCTGAACTCACCTGTGTTTGAATATCATCACCAGTCACAATATTACCAACTGCTCTTAATGCAGGTGAAACAACTTTATAATCATTGTGCCTAAAAATAATAAAAATACCAACTTACATGATATACGAGAGTTAAAATTTACCCAAAAAATGCAAAAATAGTACAAAAATACCTGTATACGCTTTACCCAGAAATCCCATTCAAGTTCCACTAGTTACCCCAGTAACACCTTTGTAATAAAGAATCTAATCCAGGATTATGTATTACACCCAGCTGTCATGTCTCTAGTCTCTTTCAATACAAAAAAGTTCCTATTTTTTTCTTTATGATCTTGACATTTTTGATGATCATAAGCCAGTTATCTGTTTTTCCTCCAATGTATCCTCATGATTAAGACACAGATCACCTACTTTTAGCTGGGACATCACAAATGCTATAGTCTTTTCATTACATAGTATAGCATCTGACACCTGTTTTTTCTACAATAGTGGTGCAGAACTCCAGTCAATTAGCATGATGTTTGTCAGATTTCTCCTCTTTAACATTACTGTTTTTCCCTTTATAATTAATATTTTGGAGAGGATATACTTTTATACTATGTAAAATCCCATTCCTTATCCCACTTTTACCACTACTTTCACCATTTCTTGATGTGTATTGTTTGAATTATTATTCATATTGTTGCCAATGATGATTTTCTAATACCATTATTTCAACTGTATGTCTTTTCTACTTTATCTATTGATCTACCTACTTATTTTAGTATGGACTCATGGACTCCTATTTTATTCAATACGTTAGTTTGGTTCTTGTTAATGAAGACTAGTAAAAACCAAGATTTTGTGTGTTCAGCTTTTTAATATAGATGTATCTCTACTCCCAGGCTCTTTAAGAGGATAAACACACACACACACACACATTTATTTCTACATCTCTTTATGTTAAAAGCCATGAGTTCACATTCAAATCTCCAGTTCTAATCTAATACCACAAGATTATTCTGGCTTTCCTCCCTTCCATATTTGTATTTCCATTCTCTTAGAATAAGAAACTGGCTTCTTTTATCATAATCTCCCCACACATAACCAATCTTCTGATCTGGCTAGGCTGTTATCCATCATTTGTTGGCTCCAAACCTTGTTCCAGCCTGCCTGCTCTTCTGGTCTAATGGGTGCCACCCTCAAGCTTGAGCCCTGATACCCCCATTAGATGTTGTCCTCAGACTGGAGCCACAACCCCTTATCAGACCTCTCTTCTTTGTACTGTCTGCCTTGTTTGTTTTTTTGACAAAAGGAAGGAATATAGTAAATCTTTTTTTAAAAAAAGGATACAGAAACCATCTTGAAAATTATATATATATATATATATATATATATATATATATAACATATATATATGTGTGTGTGTGTGTATATATATATATATATATATACATACATATATATATATATATATATTTTTTTTTTTAGAGCAAGAGAGGAAGCAGGGGAGGGGCAGAGGAAGAGAGAGAAAGAATCCTAAGCAGGCTCCAAACTCAGCACAGTGCCCAACAAAGGGCTTGATCCCACGACCCTGGGATAATGATCGGAGCTGAAATCAAGAGTCAGATGCTCAACCAATTGAGCCACCCAGCCACACCAAGAAACTATCTTTTTAAAACAAGTTGTCTTACAAGTTTTTAACTTCTTTTATAGAAAATATATTCTTTTTAAAGAAGGTAGCAATAACAGCCCAGCAAGAGAAATACTAACACAAGTGAAATACTAAATGTTTTCATTACATGGACTTTTACATAAGTTAGCTATTGTAATGAACAATTAACTAGATTACAGGTTCTGTAAGAACAAGTACTGTGTTCTATACTTCATTAACAATATCTTGTACAACACTAGAGGCAATAGGAATTCCATATATACCTGCTGAATTAAATCCCTCCCACTCATTAAGAGATTAAAATTAATGAAATATATTAATGAAATGATTAGTTCCAACTAGAGGATATGAGATGCAAATTTAAGCATTATAGCTTTTCAGCATTATAGCTGTTCTGAAAAGTGGGGTTGATGGCTTTTTAATCCTTCCTGAAGATGGTGACTCTTGAGATATTTACAAGGCCATTACTCTAACTGCTAGACTTAATACACAATCATAGAATTATTTATCATAAATTATAGTTACATCAAAAGTTCCACCAATCTTCGACAGACTCCAGAATCAATGACTGCTTGAATTTTATCATTGGGTCCATCAGAGAGATAAGAAAGGGCCCAGCACACATCTGCTAATACATCTGGGTCACTGCTAAACAATAATCGTGACAAGACATTTAAGCAAGGTGAAACCTGGAAGAAAAGAAAAGAGCCAATATTTAACAATTTTCTCTAAGACCAAGTTTCCTTAGGCAAATGCAGAAACTCATTTTAAAACAAAAATTTAATAATACAAAAGTACCAGCGAAATTAACACATTCTATTATTTTAAAATTATGATCAGATATATGAACATATAATTATTTCCAATTAATCTTAAATAAGATATGTGGTAATTTAAAGCTTTTTAGGGTAATGAAATACATATTTGAGATGCTCTATGTTTAAATCATACACATACACACCCAAAAAAGGCATATCAAAACAGAGGGAAGTAAAAATGTTAAAAGTGTCTAATATAATAATCATGGAATATGATACAACATAAATGAATCTCAACCTACTCATCATATGTACATTATTGGAAATAAACCTAATAACAGTTGAGGATTAAAGGTGTAGAAAATACAAAAAGAAATCTGAAAGGTTTTTAAATGGAAGTCACTACTAAACTCTACTTCTTAATGTAATGAAACCCTGAATCTTCAATTAAACACACACACACACACACACACACACACACACACACACACACCAGAGACTTAAGCCCTCTAGCATTAATATTACAACTAATTAGCTGTGCAATGAGCACATCACTTCATCTCTGAGACTCAGTTTCCAATTCTGTGAAACAAAGGCTGAATTAGATAAATTTATGATCTTTCCTTTCTTAGGTCAGACAGACCTAGATTCATTAGCTGTGTGACCATGGGCAAATTACCTAACATCTCTGAAACCCATTTTCTTCATTTATAAAACAGGAATAACACAGTCCTGTTAAATTATAAGAATGCACATAGCATCTTAGAATAGTGCTGGCATATAGTAAGCACCGAGACTGAGATGTTGGTTGGCTCTTTTTATTGCCATGATCAGTATTGATTCTATATTCCTTAAAGTTTTTTTTTTTTAATGTTTGTTTATTTTTGAGGGAGAAAGAGAGAGCATGCATGTACACACACACGTAAACACACACACAGGGGTGGGCAGAGAGAGGGAGACAGAATCCTAAGCAGGCTCCAGGCTGTCACAGCGGAGCCCCGACGCAGGGCTCAAACTCATGAACCGGGAGATCATGACCCGAGCTGAAATCAAGAGTCAGACACTTAACCAACTGAGCCACCCAGGCATCCTTGAAGTTTGTTTTGTTTTGTTTTGTTTTGTTTTGTTTTATCAGCAACCTAAAGTATCCCTTCTATCTCAGAAAAGGGCTGTATGCTAAATTTAGATATGCTACAAAAAAAAGAGTAATGATAGCTTTTTCATGCTTAGTATTTTATTTTTATTCAAAAAAAATTTTTTTTAAATGTTTACTTATTTTTTGAGAGAGAGAGAGAGAGAGAGAGCGAGCAGGGGAAAGACAGAGAGAGATGGAGACACAAAATCCGAAGCAGGCTCCAGGCTCCAGTTGTCAGCACAGAGCCCAAGACATGGAGCTCGAACTCATGGACCGTGAGATCATGACCTAAGCCGAAGTCAAACGCTTAACCAACTGAGCCACCCAGATGCCCCTCATGCTCTAGTATTTTAGATGAATTTTCTCTTTACCTTGATTTTAAAGACTGCCAGGACATAAACTATAACCTTCTAAAAATACTTATCAATGTTCTCTGCTGGGCCGTCTCCTGTAAGGATGACCCTAGGGCCCTGGAACAAGAAATAGTTTCTTTACAAAATAGATGTGTTTGTAAGTTAGTAAAACAAATCTGCACAACTGGATCCTTCCTGAACAATCATGCCTTCACCCTTGCCAACCACCTTCTCTTCCTTGAACAGAGAAATGTGTAAATTATTTTTAAAGCAAATATAAATTTTTGAGTTAAAAAATTCAGCATAGCTAATCCATATCTTTGTACTGACTTAAAAAACAGTGAAGTACTACATATTTTTAAAGGACGCAAAATAAAATTATTTCTGATTCACTGTCTTCTCAGAACAAGGAAAAGAAGAAAGAGAAATACAAATTCTATCTCTGAGGAGTGCAGTGGACATCGGTAATCCTGCCCGTAATATATAGGGGACACGATTATAAATGAGGAGGGAAAGGTGGCACCTCAATGCCTGGAGAGGCAGCTACCAATAAGAAGGAAGCTTAAAAAAAAAAGAAGAAGAAAGCTAATTTATCATCCAACTATCATCCCAAAGATCTCTAGAATCAGAGGTACCAGGTATCACAGAAAACACAGAAGAGGAACAGTGTTAAAACAGAAAGAGCTTAAAAATCTAAATGGGAAACAGGTTAGACTCTGGGTCCCTACCATATAGGTAGGTGTCTAATATTCTCAATGCTACCAAAGACTAGAGGTTTATTTTAAGGAGAAGCTGAACAACAAAAAGTGAACTACAGAAACTGAACTTTGGGGTATCAGGCATAGACAAGGTTGAAATAAAGCACAGGATCAGAAATTCCAGAGTAAAAGTTTACATACTAACTGAAGAAATCCTCTAGCCGTCTTCCAATACCCAATTCTCACATCTCCAGTAGTATTATCTATACACCACACCTCAACCCAATCTATTTACTTTCCAGCAGGAGACTGGAAAATCGTCTCTGGAGACAGTATGATCTCAGAAAGCATACTGAAATTTGGAGTTCCTCAGAGAAAACATGGTTTTGCTGTCCAATTACTCTGTAATGAAGTCCATGAAATGATGAGTCTAAACACCCACCTATCTACCCATTTTCCATTTAGCTTTTACTGCCTGCTTCCTAAGTATGTCCAGAGTACCCAAGACCACCAGTTAAATGAGGAGATCCCCCAGTAAAAATGAGACTAAGACAAACAAACCATAAACAAAACAAAAACATACAAAAAAACAGAGACACCAGAAAAAATAAAAGCTCAAAAAAACTGTAAATCCTCACAGATACACAATTTGCTAGGTCCATAAAAGAAGCTTATAGAAGAAGTCTATATAAAAATGAGCAGAAAACAAAAAAAAAATCTTGAAAATATAAAATATGATTGTAAAAATAAAAATTTCAAAAAAGTCAACAATACAGGAAAAATCTCTCATAGAAAAATCACAGAAAACGTACGCAACAAAAGTCTTAAGCCCTTTTAACGTGAATTACACTATAAGCTTGGGATATATAAGTAAACAAGAGACAAAGATTCCTAACTCTAAGGAGTTTATATTTTAATGGAAGATTTTTTTAAATTAATATATGTAAAAAATTTTAAAAACACATACTATGTTAAAGGATGCTGAGGAAAAAAATTAGATTAAAATGTGGAAGTCAGTGGCTGGAGGCAGTGACAGATTACATTATTATACACAGTAATCAGAGTAGAGCTCATGGAAAAGGTGATTTATAAGCAAGCAGTTAAGGAAGAAAAGGGAATTAGGTACATATTAAGCAGATACTAAGCATTAAGTTGTAGGCCAATGGTTCTCAAAGTGTGGTCCATGGACCCCTGGAGGATTCCTGAAACTTTCAGGGGGCTCTTTAATGCCAAAACCATTTTCATAATTATTCTAACACATAATGGGTCTTTTTCACTTTGTTGACATTTGTACTAAAGCTACAAAAGCAATGGTGGGTAAAACTATCAGTACTTCAGTATAAATCAAGGCAGTAGTGGGGCGCCTGGGTGGCTCAGTCGGTTGAGCGTCCGACTTCAGCTCAGGTCACGATCTCACAATCTCGCGGTCCGTGAGTTTGAGCCCCACATCAGGATCTGGGCTGATGGCTCAGAGCCTGGAGCCTGCTTCTGATTCTGTGTCTCCCTCTCTCTCTGCTCCTCCCCCGTTCATGCTCTGTCTCTCTCTCTCTGTCTCAAAAATAAATAAAAACGTTAAAAAAAAAAAAATCAAGGCAGTAGTACCAAAATGTACCACTGATCTTTGAATTTTTTACCTCCACATACTTAGAAGGGGAGAGAAACCCAGTTTCATTTAAGAATTAACTTGTTGAAACAGTTAAAACTACTAATTTTATTAAATCTCAACTCCTGAATACATGTTTTTTTGAATACATTATAAGATGAAATGGGAAATATGCACATACACATATATATACATTTAAAATATATTTTAAGGGGCACCTGGATGGCTCAGTAGGTTAAGCAGCTGACTCTTGATTTAAGCTCAGGTCATGATCTCATGGTTCATGAGTTTGAGCCACTTGGGATTCTGTCTCTCCCTCTCTGCCCTATCCCATTTGTGCACTGTCTTTCCTTCTCTCTCTCAAAAATAAATAAATATATATTTAAAAAAATAATCCAATACTGTTACTAATAAGGAAAAAGGAAAAATCAAACATGGCATTTTAAACTAATTATATATTTACAACTATCTCATAATTATTATTTAAAAATATACACATACAGATCCACACTATTTTAAAAGCAGAGGAAGGCAACAAAACCCCAAATGCTTAAAAGGAATGTATTTTAAAGAAAGAAATTTAAAATGAAAAGCAATGCATAAACCAAAGTTCACGGAGTAAAATCTCAATTAAAGTAGCATTTTTAAGAGGTAAAATAGATTACAATGATTGCTAAAACCATAAATATAATTAGCAAGCAAATTCTACATGCAAGTCTAAACATATAAATAGCTGGTGAAAGATTCACCACCATCAGTTGAATGGAGCCTTATCATCTCCTTAGATAAAATATGAACATTTTCTATTCTTCCAATTCTATAATGATCATGCCAAATAATCAGCTTTTTTATATAGGTTTTTTTCTAAGGCTGTTTGAGGGGTACTTGTGTACCACATAATATTCTTTTCCTTGTATTATACACAGTCCAAATACTCATTTCTTCTTTCACTATTAAAGTGAAAATTATAAAAAATCCTTTTATACTGAATAAGGCCATTGTTGCAACATTGTTTTATAATATGCTTCCTCGAGGAGCTGTGGTACAACTTATGCAAAACTTTTCTAAGATATATATCTATTAAACCAAATTTCTGATTAAAATAATAATTTTGTTCCTCCTTTTAGCATACTTTACAATGCTTTAAACTAGCTCTTTAGTCATATTATGCACTTGTCAACAAACATGGAATAGAATAAGCATAGATGGTAGTATAAGAATTTTATGAACTATGATTGAACCCATAACATGCTATGGGGTGTGGAGAAAGATCAACAGAATCATGGTACCAATGAGATTTTAAAGTCGTGTTGGCAGTTCACATGAAATGTGGCCAAATCACCCATTTTTAAAACTGGAATGGTTAAAGCATAAATGAGAAGGCATACTAATTCATGCATATTTTTGAATAAGGAATTTATTATTTTTTGCCCCCAGAAACGTTATCACTAAATCCACACCAGATTTTGAGCTCTCGTTCCTCTTTAATTAATACTGAATTCAGAAGAAGTATAATGATAGCCCAGAAATTTACCTACATTCTATTTTTTTAACAGCATCTTATTGGTAAGACAATAGAACTAGACTGGGAATTTATTAATAATAATCTACTCTTTTAGCAGAATATGAGGAGATGGGGAAAAAGATATTCTAAACAGATAAAAAGTACACTGGGAAAGCAGAAGCCACCATGGACTAATTACTTTTCAGATTTTACAACTAAGAGTAGACCTGGATGAATTACCTTTACCTTTTCAGGGGCTTCAATTTCCTATAAATGAAAAGGACTAGACTAGTGGATTTCTAAAGTCAACATTAACGTACATAAACATCAAGTGACAAAGTGACAATGGTTGCTGAGGGGCAATCATGAGGTAAAGTAAGAGCAGAAGGGAAACTTCTTTTCCACTGTATATCTCAATATTGTCTGGTCAATAAAGAAAATAATTACCAAAAAAAGGCATAATGTTTCCTTCAATCTCTAAAAATCTATTATAAGGAGATTTAAACATTTACATAGATAGATTCCTTAATTTGTATATTTTATTCATACCTTACTAAAGTTTGGAGGAGGGTTTTTCCCTCTACATAAATTTGAGAGGGCCCATACAGCATTTCTGGTTGTTGTTAGTCTGTTTGAATTTGTTAATAACCTGCCAAAAAAAAAAAAAAAAAAAAAGAAAGAAAGAAAGAAAGAAAAAAAAGAAAAGAAAAAAGAAAATTGTCACTTTACATTCATTTTTTCTCTTTAGCTATTTTGTATCATAAAGTATAAAAATTTGCAATATATTTCATAAGGTAGTCAAACCCAAGTGGTAAACTAGGAAAGGGGAATTTTAAAAATAATTATATCCCCAGAAATAAAAATATATATCACCACTTTATTTTTAAAAATTGGAATCTATGATCTGAATAGATTTTTACAAGACATAAAACATGTCAAAATAAAGGGTGTCATGGAAAACTGACTCATTTCTATATACTTTAAAAAGAGTATTGGATTACTTTTTTTTTTACCATGAAAATAATACATTATACTTTTAGGAAGCAAGGTATGTACACAGGGTCAAATCAAATGCAGATCAGCTACTGAGAAGAGATGTTTTGTTCTGAATAGATTGTCTCTCAGTATATTTGATCTGCAACCTGCCACAGCTATACAGAAATTAGGTTTAAAAAAAAAAAAAAACCTCTATTCTGTAGTGACATCAGCAAAAATGGTAGAGAAGGTAACTTTTGCAGCTTGTCCCCCACTAGAAAAAAATATATGAACAACAACAAAAAAATCTGCAAACTTTGTCAGAATCAACTTTATCAGAACTCTTGAAGACAGGGGCACCTGGGCGGCTAAGTCACTTAAGCATCCAACTCTTGGGGTTTCAGCTCAGGTCATGATCTCACAATCAGTGAGATGGAGCCTAACCCCTAGTGGGCATTGCAGTGCTGAGCCTGCTTGGGATTCTCTCTCCCTCTCTGCCCCTCCCCCATTTGCAGCACTCTCTCTCAAAAAAAACATTAAAAAAAAAAAAAAAAAAAGAAATCCCAAATACAAAATCTAACAGCGTGTGCTGTTAGGAAATAGAAGCAAAACAGCAAAGACACTCCAAACCCAGCACAGAAGAGAAATAATAAAGATCAGAGCAGAAATAAACAATATAGAATCTAAAAAAAACTGTAGAGCAGATCAATGAAACCAAGAGTTGGTTTTCTGAAAAAATAAACAAAATTGATAAACCTCTAGCCAGGCTTCTCAAAAAGAAAAGGGGGGCGCCTGGGTGGCGCAGTCGGTTAAGCGTCCGACTTCAGCCAGGTCACGATCTCGCGGTCCGTGAGTTCGAGCCCCGCGTCAGGCTCTGGGCTGATGGCTCGGAGCCTGGAGCCTGTTTCCGATTCTGTGTCTCCCTCTCTCTCTGCCCCTCCCCCGTTTATGCTCTGTCTCTCTCTGTCCCAAAAATAAATTAAAAACGTTGAAAAAAAAAATTAAAAAAAAAAAAAAAGGGAGATGACCCAAATAGATAAAATCATGAATGAAAATGGAATTATTACAACCAATCCCTCAGAAATACAAGCAATTATCAGGGAATACTATGAAAAATTATATGCCAACAAACTGGACAAACTGGAAGAAATTGACAAATTCCTAAGCACCCACAAACTTCCAAAACTCAAACGGGAAGAAATAGAAAATTTGAATAGACCCATAACCAGTGAGGAAATTGAATCACTTATTAAAAATCTCCCAACAAATAAGAGTCCAGGACCAGATGGCTTCCCTGGGGAATTCTACCAGACATTTAAAGCAGAGATAACACCTATCCTTCTCAAACTGTTCCAAAAAATAGAAAGGGAAGGAAAACTTCCAGACTCATTCTATGAAGCCAGCATTACTTTGATTCCCAAACCAGACAGAGACCCAGAAAAAAAAAGAGAACTATAAGCCAATATCCCTGATGAATATGGATGCAAAAATTCTCAACAAGATACTAGCAAATTGAATTCAACAGCACATAAAATTATTCACCATGATCAAGTGGGATTCATTCCTGGGCTGCAGGGCTGGTTCCACATTCGTAAATCAATCAACGTGATACATCACATTAATAAGATAAGAACCATATGATCCTGTCAATCGAGGCAGAAAAGCTTTTGACAACATTCAGCATCCTTTCTTAATAAAAACCCTCGAGAAACTCAGGATAGAAGGAACACATTTAAACATCATAAAAGCCATTTATGAAAAGCCCACAGCTAATACCATCCTCAATGGGGAAAAACTGAGAGCTTTCCCGCTGAGATCAGGAACACGACAGGGATGTCCACTCTCACTGCTGTTGTTTAACATAGTGTTGGAAGTTCTAGCATCAGCAATCAGACAACAAAAGGAAATCAAAGGCATCAAAATTGGCAAAGATGAAGTCAAGCTTTCACTTTTTGCAGGTGACATGATACTATATGTGGAAAACCTGACAGATTCCACCAAAAGTCTGCTAGAACTGATACATGAATTCAGCAAAGTCGCAGGATACAAAATTAATGTACAGAAATCAGTTGCATTCTTATACACTAATAATGAAGCAACAGAAAGACAAATAAAGAAACTGATCCCATTCACAATTGCACCAAGAAGCATAAAATACCTAGGAATAAACCTAACCAAAGATGTACAAGATATGTATGCTGAAAACTATAGAAAGCTTATGAAGGAAATTGAAGAAGATATAAAGAAATGGGAAAAACATTCCGTGTTCATGGATTGGAAGAATAAATGTTGTCAAAATGTCAATACTACCCAAAGCTATCTACACATTCAATGCAATCCCAATCAAAATTGCACCAGCATTCTTCTCGAAGCTAGAACAAGCAATCCTAAAATTTGTATGGAACCACAAAAGGCCCCAAATAGCCAAAGTAATTTTGAAGAAAACCAAAGCATCACAATCCCAGACTTTAGCCTCTACTACAAAGCTGTAATCATCAAGATAGCATGGTACTGGCACAAAAACAGACACATAAACCAATGAAATAGAGTAGAGGCTCCAGAATTGGACCCATAAATGTATGGCAAATTAATGTTTAACAAAGCAGGAAAGAGTATCCAATGGAAAAAAGACAGTCTCTTTAACAAATGGTGCTGGGAAAACTGGACAGCAACATGCACACGAATGAAACTAGACCACTTTCTTACACCATTCACAAAAATAAACTCAAAATGGATGAAGGACCTGAATGTGAGACAGGAAACCATCAAAACCCTAGAGGAGAAAGCAGGAAAAAACCTCTTTGACCTCAGCCGCAATTTCTTACTTGACACATCTCCAAAGGCAAGGGAATTAAAAGCAAAAATGAACTATTGGGACCTCGTGAAGATAAAAAGCTTCTGCACTGCAAAGGAAACAATCAACAAAACTAAAAGGCAACCGACAGAATGGGAAAAGATATTTGCAAATGACATATCAGACAAAGGGCTAGTATCCAAAAATCTATAAAGAGCTCACCAAACTCCATACCCGAAAAACAAATAATCCAGTGAAGAAATGGGCAGAAGACATGAATAGACACTTCTCTAAAGAAAACATCCAGATGGCCAACAGGCACATGAAAAAATGCTCAATGTCACTCCTCATCAAGGAAATACAAATCAAAACCACACTGAGATATCACCTCACGCCAGTCAGAGTGGCCAAAATGAACAAATCAGGAGACTATAGATGCTAGAGAGGATGTGGAGAAACAGGAACCCTCTTGCACTGTTGGTGGGAATGAAAACTGGTGCAGCCACTCTGGAAACAGTGTGGATGTTCCTCAAAAATTAAAAATAGATCTTATGACTGCTAGGAATTTACCCAAGGGATACTGCTAGGAATTTACAGGAGTGCTGATGCATAGGGGCACTTGTACCCCAATGTTTATAGCAGCACTCTCAACAATAGCCAAATTATGGAAAGAGCCTAAATGTCCATCAACTGATGAATGGATAAAGAAACTGTGGTTTACATATATAATGGAATACTACTTGGCAATGAGAAAGAATGAAATCTGGCCTTTTGTAGCAACGTGGATGGAACTGGAGTGTGATGCTAGGTGAAATAAGTCATACAGAGAAAGACAGATACCGTATGTTTTCACTCTTATGTGGATCCTGAGAAACTTAACAGAAGACCATGGGGGAGGGGAAGGGAAAAAAAAAGAGAGGGAGGGAGGCAAACCATAAGAGACTCTTAAAAGCTGAGAATAAACTGAGGGTTGATGGGGGGTGGGAGGGAGGGGAAAGTGGGTGATGGGCATTGAGGAGGGCACCTGTTGGGATGAGCACTGGGTGTTGTATGGAAACCAATTTGTCAATAAATTTCATATTTAAAAAAAAGAACTCTTGAAAACAGTCAAAAGTTGACAAAGAAAACTTTTAAATAGGAAAGGGCTAAAATGTGGTGGGCTTTAAACAGCATAATTTACCCTTGCCCAACTCCCTCCCCACTCTGGCAGCAGTCTTTTTTACATTTTTTTTTAATGTTTATTTATTTTTGAGAGAGACAGAGACAGAGTTGAGCAGGGGAGGGGCAGAGAGAAAGGGAGACAGAATCCGGAGCAGCCTCCAGGCTCTGAGCAAGCTGTCAGCACAGAGCCTGAGGTGGGGCTCAAACCCACAAACCGACAGATCATGACCTGAGCTGAAGTCAGAGGCTTCAGCTGAGCCAACTGAGCCACCCAGGCACTCCCTGGCAACAGTCTTGAAGAAGAAAGCTAGAGCTCCCACTGTGAGTTCCTGGTTCTAAAAATAGAGCTAAAGAGACGTGTTTCTGAGAAATTGTGTCTGTCTGTTTTGATCTGTGTGGGTGCTGCCTGCAGGACTGATGCAGGGGGCTTGACTTTGTTTTGTCTAACTAGGAACTCCTCATTAAGACCAGCAGCTAAATTCTCATCAAAATCCATGGAGGACAGAAGGCAATGAGATTTATATTTAATCTGCTGAAAAAAAAAAAAAAGCTGTCAACTAAGAATTCTGTATCCTGCAAGAATTCTATATCATGTAAAACTATCCTTCAAAATAATCAAAGAGAGAGTAAAAGATTCCCTGTACAACAAAAGCTGAGAAAATTCATCACTAGTAGATTTGCTTTACAAAAGTAACTAAAACTGAAAGCACAGTAAACAGTAACTCAAAACCAGAAGAAAAAAAAAGAACACTGCTAAAAATAAGTATATAGGTTAATATAAAAGGTAGTAGTTTTGATTTGTAATTTTTCTTTTTTTTCTATAGGATTTAAAAAATAAATAAAGTAATAATTATAAGTCGATGTTAACTGGCATACAATGTACAATGTTATTTTTGACAATAGCAACTTAAAGGAGGTAGGACAGTAATATACAGGAGCAAAGTTTTTTCATAAGATTGAGATTAAATTGGTATTAATTTAAACAAGGTTATTGTAAGTTTAAGATGTTAACTGTACTCCCTGGATTAATCATTAAGAAAATAACTAGAAAGTATACAGAAAAGGAGATGAGAAAGGAATCAATACCATATCTTACCACAAAAAATCAAACACAAAAGAAGGCAATAAGGAACTGAGAAGCAAAAAAGATATAAAACATACAGAACACAATAAAATGGCAGAAGTCCTTCCTTGTCAGTATTTATGCTGATTACAAATGGATTAAAGCCTTCAATTAGAAGGCAGTGACTGGCAGAATACATTTTTAAAAAACCCAAAAATAAATAAGCAACAATCTATAAGCCATCTATAATAAACTTTACAAGATACTCACTTTAGATTTAAAGGCACAAAGAGGCTGAAAGTGAAAGGATGGAATCAGATAAATACTAATTATACTAGTATCAGATAAACAGACTTCAAGTTAAAAGTTATTTTAAGGTGGGGTGCCTGGGTGGCTCAGTTGGTTAAGCCACTGACTCTTGATTTCAGCTCAGGTCATGATCCTATGGTTCATGGGTTCGAGCCCCAAGTCTGGCTCTGCACTGACAATGTGGGGCCTGCTTGGGATTCTCTCTTTCTCTCTGCCCCTCCCCCCTGCTCGCTCACTCTCTCTCTTAAAATAAATAAACTTAAAAAAAAGTTATTTTAAGAGACAAACACGAATACTATATATTGATTAAAAAAAAATCAATCCATAATGAAGATATAACACTTAAAACTTATAAAACCTAACAACACAGCGAAGTATACAAAGCAAAAATGGTTACACCTGAAGGAAGAAATACACAGTTGAACAATCATAGTTAGAAACTTCAATACACTGTTTTCAGTAATGGATAGAACACCTAGATAGATGATCAGCAAAAAAACAGGGAACTTCAACAAGACTATAAACCAACTAAATATAAAAGACACCTATACAACATTCAACTCAGTAACAACAGAATATATATTCTTCTCAAGTGCACATTAAACATTCCTCAGGATATACTGTATGTTAGATCACAAAGCACTACCAATGAACAAGTCAAAAAAGAAATCCAGGAACAAATTTCACCTAAATACCATCAAAAAAATAATAAAATACTTAGGAATAAATTTAATCAGTTCTGTACCCTGAAAACAGATTCATATGGAATTGCAAGGAACCCTCTATAGCTAAAACAACCTTAACCAAAAAAAGAAAATTGAAGGACTCACGTGTTCTCGTTTCAAAATCTACCACAAAGGTACTGAAATCAAAACAATATGGTACTGGCATAAGGACAGATGTATATATCAATGGAACAGAATTAAGAATCTAGAAATGAACCCACACATGTATAGTCAACTCATTTACAACAAAGGTGTCAAGACTGTTCAATGGGGAAAGAATATTTTGTTCAACAAATCATGCTGGGATAAGTGAATGCCCAAATGCAACTCACATCATATAAAAAAAAAAAATAACTCAAAATGGATCAAAGATGTAAATATAAGAGCTAAGACCATAAGATTCTTAGAAGAGAACATAATGGCAAATATTCACAACCTTAAATTTGGCAATGGTTTCTTACATACGACACCAAATGCATAAGCAACAAAAGGAAAAAACAGATACATTGGATTTCATCAATTTAAAAAACTTTTGTGAATCGATGGACACTATCAAGAGAGTAAAGACAACCCAGAGAACGCAAAACAAAACAAAACAAAACAAACTGTAAATCATTTACCTGATAAGAATCTATTCAGAATATACGAAGAAATCTTTTTTTTTAATGTTTATTTATTTTTGAGAGAGAGAGACAGAGCGCGAGCAGGGGAGGGGCAGGGAGAGAGGGAGACACAGAATCTGAAGCAGGCTCCAGGCTCTGAGCTGTCATCACAGAGCCTAATGCGGGACTTGAACTCATGAACCGTGATATCATGACCTAAGCCTAAGTTGGACACAACTGACTGAACCACCCAGGCACCCCTATGAAGAATTCTTGTAACACAACAAAGAGACAAATAACTAAATTTAAAAAAATACTCAAAAGACTTAATAAACATTCTCCAAAGAAAATATACATATGGCCAACAAACCTATGAAAAGATGTTCAATGCAAATCAAAGCAAAATGAGATACCGTCTTATAGCCTTAAATCAGAATCAGAATAACAGATAATAAGCGCTGATGAGAATATGGAAAACCTGAAACTCTCATACATTGCTGGTGGGAATGTAAAATGGTACTGCTGCTATGGAAAACAGTTTGGTGATTCTTAAACAGTTAAAGATAGAATTACCATACAACCCAGCAATTCTATTCATAGGTATATACCTAAAAAGAATGAATGTTCATAGGAATACTATATAATCAAAAGATGGGGGGGAAAAAACCCCAAATGACCATCAACTGATGAATAAGGGAACAAAATACAATAGAAGATTATTCAGCCACAAAAATAATGAAGTACTGATACATGCTATAATATGGATGAACCTTGAAAACATATGCTAAGTGAAAGAAGCCAGATACAAAAGGTCACACAACATATGATTCCATTTTTATGAAATATCCAGAATAGCCAAATCCACAGAAACAGTGGATTAGTGATTTCCCAGAGCTGAGGCTGTGAGGAAATAGGATATGACAGCTTAATGGGTCATGCAGTTTCTGCTTGGGGTGTTAAAAGTTCTGGAACTAAATAATTGTGATAGGTACAAAACACTGCTTAATGCCAGTGAGCTGTATATTTTAGAACAGTCAAAATGGTAAATTTTGTTATATTATCTTTTATCATATATAAAAACAAAATCTGTTCTACATGTCTTCCTACAGTCTTTGAAACCTCCTAAAATCGTAACACATTTAGAAATAAAATAATTATATTGACGTTTTATATCAGGGATTGAGAAACTTTTTAAATAAATATTTTAGGCTTTGCACACCTTTCTGTGTAGTAACTATTCAACTGTGCTGACGTAGCATGAAAGCAACCATAGATATTAAGTAAGCAAATGGGAATGACTATGTTACAATAAAATTTAATTTACAAAACAGGAAGCAGGCTGGATTTGGCCTGAGGACTGCAGTTGTCCAAGCTCTGTTGTATACTACTCTTCTTTAACTATATTAATGGGGTTATTATATAAATTAAAGTTGAACTAAATTAAAACAACAAATGTGTCAGTATATGAAGTCTATAGTAGTAAGAAGTTTACATTTACCGAGAGGTTTATGTTTACTGAAAAGTTATATTTACTGATATCAAATGAAGTAAAGTAAAACAAATTAAAACTGAAACAGAATTGATAAAACCATTAACAGAAGTTTTACATTTACTTATCAACTAAAATGTGAACTTCAATGTGAACAACAGATAATCCATAATCTTTTTTAAGCTAATAACTTTCATCCTTTTGCCCAACTAAAGTGTATGCATCTGGTAGCTAAGTTGACATAATTTCTTTTTCACTATCTTTCTCAATTTTTTAATGAAACTGAAACTTACTTTTTAAGCCTATTCTTTTTCTGAAATTTATTATGTTTATAACTATTTAGCTGGGTGCTTTTGTTCTCCTTTAGAGCTTTATTTTTTTGTTTTGTTTTGTTTTGTTTCTTTGGTCATGATTAAAATTTCCTTAAACATTTAAAGGAATCAGAATTAAGAAATGCTTACATATTATTTCATAAACCATTACCAACTTGAAATACTAACAAATAAGAAAATGAGACAGCAAAAGTAAAAAGAAACAAAGTGCTCAATCTACAAACCCTATAATCAGGCCAGAAAAATCTCAAATTGAAAATTTAAGAGATACTTTTAACAGTATGAAATTCAAAATAACTCTGATATTGAACTCTAAATCAGTATTTTATTTTATAGCACAGCTAAATTCTCCAACACTTTGGAACATTAACTTTGAACAAGCCCAAAGTTAATGACATAGCAAGTGGTTCAGTGGCCTGCACATACTAAATATTCGATGTTATTGAGTGAAATGCTGAGAAATCACTCTATTCATGGAAAGTTACCCTCTCTAAAAGAATAAAATATCTTTTGCAAACTAGTGTCTAAAGTTTATTCTTCCTATTCAATTTTTCAGCTTGGAGAGAATGACTAATAGCACAGAAATGACAAAATTTTTCCTTTCAACCATCTCAACTAGTTTTTTTCTTTTTCACTACTTGCCAGTGGCAATTAGCCTAAAAAAAGATCTTTTTAGTGAAAGGTAGCCAAGATGAATAAAGGAATTTAACTTTCAAATAATTTCATGAAATTTCTGTAAAGGATTTAGAATAATTCCTTTTTAAAAAAAACGTGTAATGTATTTGAAAAAGAAACCACTAGATAAATCGTTTAAGTAAAATTCTAACTCTGAAAGAAAAATCTCTTATGATCTTTGTTCTCTGAACATTTCAAAATCAAATATAAAAACCTGATATCCTAAATACATCATCTGTTCATGCACTAAAGATTCCATGCTTTAGCAAAACTTAAATTTTTACTGTAGTGCAACTACTTATATCCTCATTTTATAGAATTATTTCAGCACAGTAAGCATCAAGCACACAATGAACACTGTTAAGTATTGCTTAAGAAAAAATAAAGATGGATACGATAAAAGTAGAAACATTTTTAATCTACTTTCAAGCTATTACTCTTGGTACAGCTAAACAGAAGCCAAATTTAAAAGCATCACTGAAGAACGCAATTGTGTATACAGAAATATACTGCAGAATATAATTTTTTTCCCAAAACTAGTATTCATTTGTGATAAAGTACTTACTCTAAAAGAGGTGGAAGTATTTCACAATTCAAAACAAAATCTCTGCATTCGGCATTGTCACCAGCAATATTGCCAAGTGCCCAAACAGCCTTAGAAAAATGAGAAAGAGATATCCTGTTACAACAATATCTTAAATAAGATGCTTTCTCTTACAAATAAGATTTTAGTACAGAATGAACAAAGTAATAGCTTCCAAGATGTTTAAAAAAACAAAACATTCTAGATGGACAGTAAGAAAAGTTTAAAAGTGCCATTTACTAATATTTTTAGTCAAACTCAAGGATTGGGCATTAAACAATTTTTTCATTACATACTAGTGAAATGTTTATTCTGTTCAACAAAGAGACTGTCTACTCCAAATCTACATGGATTCAGATAAGATATATTAATTTAGTGAATTATTTAATTACTTATACTAGAGGTTTGCTCTTATGCCAAGGAATCCACTCACTGGGAAGGGACTGATTTGTAAAAAAAGGGAAGGAGACACAAAACACAGAAAAGTGAGGTAAAGCTAATATCAGAATTGGCTTGGGATTGATCTTTGAAAATAAGTTTAGAATTAGTCCAGGTTCATCATAATTTTTTTAAATAATTGGAAATAAAGATTCACTTATTAAACTTCAATTAAATGATAAATTCTACAAATACAAATCATCATTTCATTATATTCTTAATCAAATTTTTCAAGTAAGTACACAAGTAGACAAGTCATGTTTTTCAACTGACAAAGTTTTAACATTTAAAACATGAGTTAATATTTTTAACATCAACTCTAGACCTAAGTTTATTTTCTATTTTTTTTTAATTTTTTTTTTAACGTTTATTTATTTTTGAGACAGAGACCGCATGAACGGGGGAGGGTCAGAGAGGGAGGGAGACACAGAATCTGAAACAGGCTCCAGGCTCTGAGCGGTCAGCACAGAGCCCGACACAGGGCTCGAACTCATGGACCGCGAGATCATGACCTGAGCCGAAGTCGGATGCTTAACCGACTGAGCCACCCAGGCGCCCCTATTTTCTATTTTTTTAAGAAAAACCTTCTATAAGGGGCACTGGGTGGCTCAATCGGTTAAGTGTCCAACTCTTGATCTTGGCTCAGGTCATGATCTCATGGCTCATGAGTTCAACCCCTGCATTGGGGCTCTGTGTTGGCATTGCAGAGCCTGCTTGGGATTCTCTCTCTCTCCCTCTCCCTCTAACCCTCCCCATCTGTCTCACTCTGAAAATAAATAAAATAAACTCAAAAAAAAAAAAAGAAAGATCTTTTATGAGATAGGTGCTTTAACCAAGTAAGCCATATATAGCTACCTTAAGAAAACTCTTTTAAATTAATGATATTTTTCACCCTGTGGAATTGATATCCTATTGGTGGGGAAATCAATACATATAACTTTTTTGGAGGTCAACTTTGAAATATGTAATAAGAACTTAAAATTTTTTCTTTTACCATAATTAAGTCATTTTTCCTAATGAAATAATCAAGAGACAGATAAAGATTGATATATAATGTTCCTCACATATCAGTAACATTAATAAGCTAGAAATAACACGATGTATAATATAACTGAGGGATAGATAACAAATTATGGTAATATATCTGACTAGATAATGAGTAATCAATAAATCTTCTTGGAAGAATAATTAATGTCATTAGAAAAGGCTCCTAATATCAATGCTATGTGGGGGGAAAAACCCCATATACTGTATATATAAAACTAAACAGATGAATGGACAACAGATAAATTTGCCATAAAAACAGTTCAAAACAAAAATACCACATTTTATTTTCTTTTGTTGGTACAAATCATATGTGATTAAAATTTACCTCTTACAACAACTATGAGAATTTATTTATGTTTATTTTAAAAGAGTTCTATTAAAAATAATGTGATATTTAAAAACAACAACAACAACAAAAAAATAATCTATGGACAAGCAAAGAATGAGGAGTCAGACCAGCCCAGGTTTAAAACTTGGTTCAGCCATTCACTGTGACTTTGGGTAAATTACTAACTTTCTGGGTCTCAGTATGCTCTGTTATACATGGGAATAGTAATTTTTGATAGTTGAGATCATACAGAGAACCCAGGATTATGCCTGAGACAGTGCATTCTACTTTCATTCTAATTTGACACCAAATAGAAATTACTGTGTTTTAAGAAATGAAATGCACATGCAACTCTCAAGAAAACATGAAAATCTAGTAAACATAACCATTCATATTAGAAACATATACCTGTTCTTGCACATCTTCATGTTCTGAATTAAGAAGTTTGATAAAAATTGGAACAGCTCCAGTTTCAATCACTACCTTGGTATGCAGAAAAGTTCCAGATGCTATATTAGTTAATGCCCATGCAGCTTCAAACTAAGGAAAAATAGAAGTAGAATAAGTGAGAGCACCAAAGAAATGTCAAAAAGAAAGGAAAGAGGGAGAGTAAAGACTTAGCTGAACAACCTGGAAGACTGATTTACAACTAGTAAAATTAATCAGATTTCATAAATAAAAACTCTTAATTTTGAAAAAGGACTCAATCTGGGGCGCCTGGGTAGCTCAGTCGGTTGAGCGTCCAACTTAGGCTCAGGTCATAATCTCAAGGTTTGTGAGTTTGTGCCCCACAGCAGGCTCTGTGCTGACAGCTCAGAGCCCATTTCAGATCCTCTGTCGTCCTTTCTGCCCCTCCCCTGCTCTCTCTCTCAAAAATAAATAATAAAAACATTAAAAAAAAAAGACTCAATCTGGAAAAATAAGAACTGAAAAAAATATAATGAAAATGTATAAAATCATGAACAATAAATGAACACATCTGAAATTATAATTCACAAAACTAATGTTTAGTATTAAAGAGTCAGGTATTCTGACAGAAGCAATGTTCTTTTGGACAAACCTAACTTTTTATAATCAGTAAATTATATTGATTAGTTCTTTTTTTTTTTTTCCAAAAAAAAAAACTTAATCACATAAAAATATTTTAAGAGGTAAAAGAGCTTATACTAAAATGTTACAACCCTAATTAGCTAAGGGTCAAAAAAATTTACCCATTAATATTTTGAGGTTTTAGAAAACAAAAAATTTACTAAAGGTTGACAGCTACAAAATTTTTATTAAATTAAGAATGACTTTATATACTTTTCCCAAAATTGTTTAACAGAACAAACGTTCCTAGGAGAAACCAGCATTGCAAACATGACCAGGGCCAGACAGGTGGCACCACCTCTCCCTTTATTCCTGAATGCTTAAATATATTCAGTACTGTAGAACTTACTTTCGCTAGAAACTTTAATCACATGTTATTTCTGGAAAGAATTAAGAAAGAAAACTTTAGAACTCACTTGTAAAGTACAATTTTCATTTCTTTCAAGAAATTTCACAAATCTCTGTACAACTCCTGGTTTCTGTATAACCTGATCAATTGGTGGATTAGGTTCTAAAAATTAAAAAGAATTAAGTTATTACATGACACAAAAAGACAATAATCTGGTCCCGGTGTCAATTAACAGGACACACAAAATAACTTTCCTAGGTTTCACTGACCAAGTTTAAAAGCCTCAGGTATATGTAATTGAAGTAAACAAATGTTCTCCTAATTGCAATGTTTACTGCAAATTCTTTTACATTGACCACAGTAAGACAAATCCTAAAATATTTCCTATACAAATATTTAATTTTGTAAGTTGAAGGCTATTTCAGAGGTCACCTTCGCAACACGGAGTATTTCAGTCTAACATTCGAAACACCAACTGAAAGATAATGTTCCCTCTAATTCTTCATAAGCATACTCCACTTTCCAGGGATGTCCCCTTCCCTGTCAACCATTGCTAATGCTTTCCAGTCAAGTTATGTTCCATTTTGTCAGAGTATAATCCATTATTTACAGAAATGCTACTGAACTATTAGTATTCTTCATAAATTTTCATGAAATGCAGAGGACTTTTGAGAACCACAAAATCTCTAGGAAATTTTCAAACAAAGATACGCAAAAATAAAACCAAGATATTTTAGCGATTGGCAATCTAAGTACCAAAAAGTCTTTCTTCTCCCTTGGTTTCAACAAAAAGTATATTCTTATGGTTCCCCAGCAACTTCTCGGTTAGTGTTCCTTATTTATCAGTCAGTATAGCATAAGACTCTTGAGCTCCAGGTTTTGAGTGAGTTCAAGCGCCATGCTGGGTGTGGTGCCTACTTAAAAAAAAAAAATTAATTAATTAACTTTATTAAAAAAAATAGATATTTTTTAAAAAGTTTTTTATTTTGAGAGAGAAAGAGACAGCGTGCGTGTGCGCAAGCAGGGGAGGGGAAGACAGAGAAGGAGAGAGAGAGAGAATCCCAAGCAGGCTCTGTGCTATCACTGTGTAGCCTGACATAGGGCTTAAACTCACTAACTGTGAGATCATGACATGAGCCAAAATCAAGAGTTGGATGCTTACTCGACTGAGCCATCCAGGGACCCCCTCCAAAAATATATCTTATTTAAAAGTACATTTTAAAGAAAAATTAAGACGTACAGACAAAGAAGAGTGCCGTAAAAAAAAATCCAATAAATAAAACTCTAGTGCAGAATCTTGTAATATCAAATAAGCATACTGAAATGGGTGATGGGTTAAGGAGCGCACTTGGTATGATGAGCACTGGAGGTTATATGTAAGCAATGAATTACTAAATTCTACTTCTGCAACCAATATACACTATATGTTAACTAACTAGAATTTAAATACAAATTTGGAGGGAAAAAAAAAGTGACATCAATTTTAAATCGTGTCATTACAAGTTCAGTTCATTATCCATTAGCATTAGCAAATTTTAAAGCTTATTTTATCATGTTGATCTAGGAAAAGTAATGACCCATAGCCTTCTTTTATTAAATGATTAAATTTTCTGGTTTTATAAGATAAATGTACTAAATTAAATTGCTTATTAAAAATCAATTCGTAAAATAATAATTCTTGCCTTTAGAAAGCAGCTTTCTAAATTTCTGTGTTGCTGTAAGCTGTTGATCAGCGTTATTAGAAAAAATCATCTGAACCATATCTGTGGTGATAACTTCTTCCTAAAACACAGAAAATATAATTTATCATTTAAATATTTTATATGAATAATATTTGCTGTATCCACTACCTCCAAAATATTATTGAAGTAGAATCTGAAATATATTTTTGTAATATCTACCTCTGGAATAGGTACAGTGGAACTGATATCTGGATCCTGGATTGGACTTTCTAGCATAGATTCATCATTTCTGGGCAAAGAGACATTTCTGCGTTTGAACAGCTGTAATAAAGAACAAACACTTTATACATAAAACACTGAATTCCCATAGAATTATATTTTTCATTTAAGTGTACAAAACAAACTAATAATCTTATCACTTAAAATTCCAAATATTTTAGGTGTTTCTCAATCACTATGCCATGAAGACCTTAATAATCTTTGAGAAGTTAAACTTTCCAAGCTAGGTTAGCCTCTATCCTGCAGATTGCTGTAAGTCATTCTTAATTTCAGATCTTTTACCAATGGCGGGTCCCTTCAGTGCAGTACACATTTATGTTTTATAGTACTTGTAAAAGCACATATGCTCACACTAGTGTATGAGATGTCTAAAAATTTTTCAAAAATTTTTCCAAGAAATCTTAATAAAAAAGCAAATTAGTTACCTAAGAAAAATAATGTGGCATATTAACACACTTAGTATATCAGATTAATAAGGAATAGAGAACAACTCTCAGGAAAGATGGCCCTATCCTTATTATTTCAGAAGTGAAAAAAATAATAAAGAAAAAAAAGATAAGAGAAATAAAGCATAGAGAAGTCACTGAGTAGGATGCATAGATACATTTCCTACATCAAAATAGAGAGGAAAATTTCTGGTATCATATTCTTTTTGATAGCTAAATAATTACCACTCTTCTTCAGCCAGTATAGTTCTTTCTAATCATTCACTCAACAGATTTTTTTAATTTTTTTTTGAGTTCCTACTATAATATAGTTAGGACTGTGCTAGATAATACAGATAGGGAGATGACAAATCATATTTATAAAACAGGGTCTTTCTCTACTTTCTTCATTGCTAGCCCTTTCTGCACATTAGTTTTAATTTACGCATGTGAAGACTATACCCTCTTAATTACTTATAAATATTTCTAAACTTAAGTATAACTTGGAATGAAAAGCATTGAGAGGCACTCTTTCTAATGATGTTTCTATTCCTTATGTCACATATACAAAGTTCAGAACAGAGAAGTCTTAGAGATCTAGCTGGCTGATGAGACTACAGAAGGAACAGTATGATCAGCATAGGAAGATGACTACAATTAACTTAAAAGCAAGAACTGTGAAAACCACAAAGCAACAAATGAATACAATATTTTTTGGGGAAGAATTTTACAATGACAAACAGAAGTGATCTAAACAGGCTTAAGGGTAAAAAATCCTTAGCACTGGGATAAAATATAATTAACAGAAAAGTTTTATCAATAGAACAGAAAAGCTGTTCCTCTCAATGATTAAAAATAGTACAGGTTTCTGATTCATGAATTACTCCTGGAGTCTAACAAATTAAAGGATAGGCTTATATTCAATTTCCTAAAACACTTTTTCATTTAAAATTATCTAAAAATAAGCAATAATAACGCAACTTCTAAAATCTATACAGTTTTGTGATAAACAGAATTAAATATTTTGAAACACCTACCTGTTCTTCCCTTTTTTGTTTTCGAAGCTGTATTCCTTCTTCTTCTCTTCGTCTGCGCATCTCTTGGGGGTTTAGGGCTTTGTTCTTATAACTTTTCATTCTATAGTTATCTTTCCCTGGACTAGCCATGGCATCTTAAGGTTAGGAGAGAAGAAACAGATACTTGTAACTCTCAAAACAACATGAAATGTTTACTCTAGGAAAACTAAGTTCATGCTTACTGCTTAAATAGAATTACAAAATCCATTCTAAAGATCATGTACAAAGAATACATTCCCTCATTCCCATAACAAAATTGGGGCAAAAGGACCAAATATTTTAAGGACTAAACTATCAAACAAATAATAGATTTTGGTCTAAACACAGATAAAGTCATTACCCTAACTTCACTGGTTTTAAGACGCACTCCCCAAAGCCTGCTGTTTTAACCTTTCTGAAGTAGGAAACGTCTTATATTCACTGTCAGCCAGGAAATTATCAATCATGAAATAGTTGGGTAAAAAACTAGGGGTGCCTGAGTGGCTCAGTCGGTTAAGCAGTTGACTCTTGATTTTGGCTCAGCTCATGATGTCATGGTTTGTGAGATGGAGCCCCACATCAAGCTCTGCGCTGAAGGGCAAAGCCTGGTTGGAATTCTCTCTCTCTCTTTCTCTCTCTCCCTCTCTCTCTCAAAATAAGTAAATAATAATAATTTTTTTTAAAAACTTTTTATTTTTTAATGTTTATTTATTTTTGAGAGTGAGAGTGTGTGCATGCACAAGCAGGGGAGGAGCAGAGAGAGAGGGAAACAGAATCCAAAGCAGTTTCTAGGCTCTCAGCTGTCAGCGGAGAGCCAGACGTGGGGCTCGAACCCATGAACCATAAGATCGTAACTTGAGCCACAGTTGGATCCTTAACCAACTGAACCACCCAGGCGGCTCCAAAATAACATTAAAAAAAAAAAAAGAATTGAAAAAAAAAAAACCTCCTAAGTTATGCTCCCAACAAGATCAAGAAATGGCCAGAATGAAATACCTTATTTTCAAGGGAACATGGTATTAGGCTTCAATAAGCACAGGTCAAATATTTTTGGGGGTCTGGCTTCTTTTATTTACTTAAAGTGCTGCCTTCAGAACTAAGACTGGGGGCGCCTGGTGGCTCAGTCGGTGGCTCTGCCTCTCCCCTGTTCATGCTCTGTCTCCCCCCGAAAATAAAATAAAATGTTAAAAAAAATTAAAAAAAAAAAAACAAAAACTAAGGCTGCATGGGTCATGACTTCAGTCATGACTGCAATACTAGTTTGCAGTACTATGGTATAATTAGTTCTCTTTAAATGCTGAAATACTTATATATTTTTAAGTAGTTTTATTATAAATGTATTTAAAAACATTAACATTTATATAAACATTTTCTTACAAATGCACTTACAGTATTTTATGTAACATGTTACATTTAAAATAATATAATAATTTTACTTTCAGAAACCAAAGAGAATAGTGTGATCAATTAACACTATGAAGTAAACAGAAGAAAAGAAGGTTGGCATTTATCTGCTATCTCTGATGTCAAAGACAGACTAATGAAGTAGCAAATTATACTGTAATTAGTAGAGTAGCTGAAACATATGCATTGAATCCCGTGAAAGCCCAGAAGACCTAGCAGCTAACTGTGCCTCAGGGAGCTCTGAAAATCTTCACAGTTATCTTAAAGGAAGAGCAAGAATTTGCCAGGAAAGAGGATGAAAAGGGAAAGGGAAGGAACAAGCATTTCAAGCAGAGGGAATACATGCAAAGGCACAGTTCTTGCAGAAAACTGGCATAATCACAAAACAGTAAGAAATTAAGTGTGCCTAAATTAAATTCATGGGAGAAAAGGCAGGAGATAAAGCTAGAAATGTAACTAAGAACACCTATGGTTCCTGCAATGAGGTTGAGAAATTTGGATTTGATCCTAAGGAACAGAATTAAAGAAATTAAAGAGAAGATTGTTTTGAACTTTGATGATGAAGACCAGAACTAAATTAATAGTTACACTGGAAATGTAGAAGACTGTTGATTCCAGAAACATTGCAGAAATTGATTCAAAAAGAATAAGAGACCAAATAAATATAAGAAATATGAGGTGAATAAGAAAAAGGAGTTTAGGAAACCCTATGGTTTTTAGCTTGAGCTATTTCAGTACAATGACAAAATAAGCCAAGACAGGGAATACAGATGGAGTATCAGAGGGATGGTTTTGTTTGATTGCTAGCTTGTTTTTGAGATGAAAACAATAAACTTTTCTTTTTAAAGTTACATACAGTAAAACAAGCACTCCTTTGGTATAAAGTTCTATGAATTTGACAAATGCACAGCATAAAACCATCACAATCAAGATACAAACAGCTCCATGACCCCTAAAAAACTTTGTCATGCTGGGGTGTCTGGGTGGCTCAGTCAGTTGAGCATCCGACTTTGGCTCTGGTCATGATCTCACAGTTCGGTTCGTGGGTTTGAGCCCCAGGTCAGGCTCTGTGCTGACAGCTCAGAGCCTGGAGCCTGCTTCAGATTCTGTGTCTCCTTCTCTCTCTGCCCCTCCCCCCCCCCAGAAGTAAATAGACATTAAAAAACATTTTTTTTAATAAAAAATAAAAAACTTCCTCATGCTGCTCCAATTAGCCCCTCTTCCACCCTTAATACCTGGCAATCACTGACTTGTTCTCTATCTCCACAGTTCTGACTTTTCCTGAATTTCACAGTAAGTGGAATAAAAACAGTGTATAGTCTTGAATTGGCTTCTTTCATTTAGCATAGTGTATCTATGAGATCCATATTGTTGGCATATATCAGTAATTCATTCCTTATTGTTGAGTAGTATTCAATTGCATGCTTATATCACAGTTGCTCGATTCATTAGTTAAAGGACATTTAGGTTGTTTCTAATTTAGTACAATTATGAATAAATGTTATAAATATTCATGTACAGGTTTTTGTGTAAATATGTTTTCATTTCTCTCGGGTAAATATTTAGAAGTAGGACTGATGGATAACATGGTAAGTTTATGCCTCCCATTTTATAAGAAATTGCCAAACAGCAAAGTATTGTACCATTTTGTACTCCCATCAGCAATGTGTAAGAGTTCCTGTTGCTCTTTGTTCTGCTACAGTTGGTACTGCCAGAATTTTGTTGTTGTTAATTGTAGCCATTCTAATACATGTATAGTAACTTTCATTTTAAATGTGTTCAATTTATAATACTTAGGACACATACAGGAAATTTAGACCTATAGATGGTTAAAAATATGGGTCAAACCCCAGGAAGAATCCTAATTGATAATCCACGATCATGTACAGCTATAAAAGAAAGGTGACCAAGGATTGAAATCTTGAGGATGTTTATCTCTTAGTGGGAAAAGGAGCAAAGGACCAAAAAGAAATAGGTCAGAGAAATAAGAGAACCAGAAGAAAGAGGAAAGAGAAGAGAATTCAAAAGACAAGGTTGTATTTAATTTATAGTAGCACTGAAAACAGACCACTTGATTTATTCATTCTTTGATTCATCCAGCAAATCTAAGTGCCTACAATAAGCCAGGTGCCACACAAGGCATCAGATTTGATAATTAGGTCACTGGTAAAGACAGTGAGAGAAATTTCATTAGTGGTGGAGCTAAAAGTAGAATGGAAAAGGCTGAGCACTTCAGAATGATGTGAAAGATACTTTGTGCCTCTGAACTTAACACATGTACATTATAGCAATTAAGGTATATTTATACTTGACCAAAATCCTTCTTTAAAATAATTAATGAATTGATTTCAATAATACTGTGTGGACCTACAAATACTTATCATTAGAAACAGCTCAATCTAACTTTATTAATAAAAACAGTGTGCAGCAGTATTCCCTAAGTATTTCATATATAAACATTCTGGCTCATTAATAACAGCTTTGGCTCTGAGATGAGAAAAAGATGAGTTCACTACAGAACAAACTGGACTTCAACATTAGTTGTTGACTTATGCTCAATAAATACAAAATATTTTAGCAAAATGAAATGTTCATAGTAATAAGTCTCTTAATGTTTATCACCTACACATTAGGCTTTTCGAGGCCATCGGCCTCTAATTTTTTTTGATCACATATCCTTACGTATGCAAAATATATTTGTGCAAGGGCGCATGAGTGGCTCAGTCAGTTACACATCAAACTCTTGATTTGGGCTCAGGTCATGATCTCACACTTCATGAGATCAAGCCCCACAACACATCAGGCTAAGAGTGCAGAGCGTGCTTGGGATTCTCTCTCCCTCTCCCTCTGCCCCTTTCCCACTTGTGCTCTTCTCTCTAAATAAATAAATAAATAAATAAATAAATAAATAAATAAATAAATTTGTGTATTCATCCTCAATGTTTATTTATATACAAGTATTACTAGCCTAATAATCTCTCCCATTACAAAATTCACAAATAGAAAAATTTTTTATAGAATAGTTTTAAAAGGTAAAGAAACAAGTTCTAGTATTTTCTCCCCACATCTACTTCAGTTACCTTGTGCCTCTCCAGCCTACACACTGGACACTACTTCTAATTAATCATTAATCTAGGTGCCCACATTAAAATCTTTAATATAAATGGTAACCAAATAAAATCTACCCCCAACAACTCATGTATCATTTGTTCCTTTTTCTGGTACTAACTATTTAATACCTGCATCCTCACTGCAATTGCTTTAAAGGAGACATATAGTCCAAGAACAATCTCTAAAGGTACCTCACCAGAGAGGATTGTTCCCTTTTCTGTAAAATAACTTTAAAGACTACTTCAAAGGTTACCATCTCATACAAGTTATTTTAAATATAAGAAATGCCATTCAGATACTTTGAGACTGCAGGACAGAGATTCTTTCTCTCTCTCTCTCTCTTCTCCCAGTTATAAGCTTATTTTTCACTCAGCTTTTTGAAAAACTGTTTTGAGGTTGGGCAAGTAATTGCATCTTGAACTTCTTCTAATATATATTAACGGAATTTCTTGTGCCCCTAAAGCCTCCATTTCTACGGGTCTGGATGCGTATTAGTAAAAATATAAGGCTGGTACAAAGGGGTAAGTGTTCTGACTACAGCCCCTATAACCAAACAAGCAGTACTTAAAGAGCTAAAGGATAAGGCTGTTTCTTGTTTACCAAAAAAGAAAATCGCTTACTGAGTGCTGTAATTAAGAGACATCAAGTCAGACGTAAAATGCTTTTAAAAGCCTAAGAGTAAATGCCGATGTCATATTCTTTTGAAGTATCACTACCTCGTTGCACACCTTTCGAATCCTTCGCCTCTCATGCATTACCGAGGAAACACTTGTTAAATTTTCATCTTGGAACGGAGCTATTAGAAGCATCTATCCCACCCAGTCCCGCGTCGACATCCAGGTGGAGGAGGGAAGCTGGCGGACCGCGAGCGTGCGACAAGTAGGCCCCCGGGGCCAGCCGTGCGGTATTCTGGACACTGTGGAACTTCTAATAAGCTGCCGGACCCACACAGACACTAGGTCCCAGGACTGAATGGCAACATTTGACCAGACCGTGTACCTCCGAGAACGGAGCTACCAAGGCACGGTGAAGCCGCACCGGGCAGGATGAGCTCGGCCGTTTAAGGCTCCTTCCGAGGGCCAGCCCGGCTGGCTGCGAGATCTGTAATCCCCCGCACCGTCGCGTCAGCAAGGAAAAGGTCCGGCTGCCACGCCCCCGCCACCAATGTGTCCCTTAGGGAACCCTGCAAAAAACCCTGGCAGAATGGCCTGGTCCTCAAGCCTTCGCAAGGAAAGGGCTAAATACAGTGACCCCTGGAACCAGCAACCCCCAAAGGGACCAAACCCAAGCTTCACCCAAACTGGCCTGTATCACTCCCACTTACCCATTAATGCGGCACGATCTGCTGTTCTAACTTCCCAGTCCCCGGTTGCGGCGTCCGCTGCAGGTAACAGTGGGGTCGCCACTCCGCCCCTAGCGTTGAGCGTAGCGACAAGGTTCGCAACTCAAAATGGCGGCTACCTGCGCCCCTTCCCCGAGACCCCGAGACTCGGCTCCCAGAAGCCCTTGCAAGCGGCGACCGCGGCGGCGGTGGTGGCGGCGGCTGCACCGACCGGCAAGAGGGGCGGAGAGAAGCGAGCGCAGAGCTCCACCCACCGAAGGAGGAGCCGGTACCTGCGCTGACTCCGGGATTTCAATCCGGCGCGGTAGCTGTGGCAGCAATGAGTTCTACTGCCCTAAGTCTTCTATGGGAGCTCTCATTCATTCACTCATTCGTTCTTTTGGTTTGTTTGTTCAGTCACTCATCCTACAAGATCGTATTGATGGAGAGCCTAATCTGTGCTAGGCACTGTTTTAGATATTGGAGCTGAAATAGTGTGCACTCTGGAAAAATTTCAACCTCGTGGAGCTTTACTGAGGCTCTTTCCTTCTTCAGCTTCATTAAACCTCTTCCTATGTCCTGCTGGTTTGTTTCAAGCTTTTCAATTTGCCATTTATTTAGAATTTGGATTCTATAATATCTGTGGATTTTTGACCAAAAAATAGTCATTGATACATGAATAATTCCAAATAAAGAACTCTAAATTACTATAACACACATAAGCTTTGTAATCCACCCTGGAGTTCAACAGTATTGAAAAGATCTGTTTCCAGAAGTGATGCTGGGCACAGAGTAGAGTAGATAACACATGATAGCTGCCCTGAAGAAGATCCTGTTTTCTATCTCTTGTTCTTTTTGTTTTCTTTTCTGAGAATTTCGTGGTTACCTTTGGCTCTCTATTGAGATAGATAGAAACATACATACATACATACATACATACATACATACATACATAGATTCTGCTATTGTGTTTTTAATCCCAAGAGCTATTTCCTTTTTGATTCAGGGATTAAATATCTTTTTTTTTTGTCTCTCTGAAGATATTAATTGTAGTTTCCTTTAAGTATTTTTTTTCCTCCTTCATTTGTTGTCTCTGTTTCTTCAGAGTTTTGTTTTTTCCTTTTTCATCATTTGATTTTCAACTTTACTGCTACAGGCTGTACTCTAATGCCTAGTGATCCTTGAGTATCCATTCATATTTAAGAATGAGACACTAAAGAAAACTATTGTAAATTTGTATAACAGCCCATTGTCTGCTTGCCAATTGTCCTCCCTACAGAGTAATAACCTGGGATGTTGGCTGTTTCATTGAAGAATTTTCCTTATCTGTAGGTCTTATCTTTTGGACCAATGATATTCCCTGGAGAAGAATTTTTTAATCTCCTGACTGGAAGACACATATCAGACATCAGAATGTGTTGGGGGAAATGGCTAGGAGCCTCGTAATTCAGTATTTAGCTTTCACTCTTCCCCACTTACAGTCCAACACCTTGACTCCTCCCCGCCCCCCTCCACTTAGCTGTGCATTTCTGACATTATAACCTTGCTGGTTCATTTTCTTCATAAAACCAAACCTGTAGCCTTCTGTCTTGGACGGAAAGATCAGTCACTTGGCAACCTAGTGTTGGAGGAAATCTGGAGATGGTTCTAACTGCTCTTTATTCAGACTTTTCAGCAAAATGTTCCTCTTTTCAGGCCAGTTTTAATATGGTTTTCAGATGTGTCAGGTCTTTAATTTCTGAACATTTCCTGAGTTCTGGTGTATGAAGTGACTTGTTTTTGTTGACTTCTCTTCTTATCCAAGTTAGTTTCTACTCATCTATCCTTTTCCTAGCTTTCACATTTTGTTAAAATTTCATCAGCATTTATTTTTATTATTGTTTTTAGTCTTCTGTCATTTTAGTAGATTTCGAGAGGCAGGGAATATAAATGTACATGTCCAATCTGCCATATTTAACTACAAAACCGTAAATATACTGTAGATAATCAGGTTTTGCCACTTTTCTATGTAAATATTAAAATAGTTTTCTCCAAGAGCCTACATGATTTGGCCCCTGTCTACAACTCTGACCTTATATAGTAACCACTCTTCCTTCGAGAACATTCTGCTCAAGTCACAAAATGTTCTTTTTGCTCCAATCTTAGAGCCTTTGCTCTAATTATTTTCTTTGCCTGGAATGCTCTTCCTCCTGTTGGTGCAAAGTTTGTCACAACACTCACCTTCTCGGAGAGACCTTTTCTAACTACATTAGTCCTCCCTATAAATAACCCAGTTTTATTTCTTCATAGCACCTATCATGATCAGTTCGTTTCCTTGTTTATTTTCTGCCTCACTAGCATGTAAGCTTCAAAGGGTGTTCATTTTGTATATTTTGAAGACTTCTGCAGCCCCAGTTCCAAGCAAAATGCCTTTCGAATAGACACTCGCTATATATTTATTGAATGAAATGAAAACTGAACCCTAAAAATAAGGTGTGTGTGATCTTGTAACCTTGAGGCACGAACTCATCTTAGTTATCCTCCATCTGTGGAGCATAGTTTGGATTTTGGAACGTAGTAGTATTATAAGCCCTTTATCGATACATAGCGGTAGTCAGGCCCTAGGTTCTTATGGATTCGTGTAATGTCCTAGGACCCGTCGTACGAATTCATTCTGAAAATTCTCAGAGCCTCGCGTGCCTCCTAGTAAATTAAGAGTCCGAACCCGGGAAAGAGGATGCAAAAAGACTACAACTCCCAGAAAACACTACAACCCAGACTGGCATGGAGCGGTGCATGCTGGGAGCCTTTTCCTTCCCGGGGACAGAGGAAGAGCTTTTTTGAATGTGTGGAAGTGAAAGTATTTTGGAGTCGTCAGTTTTTTTTTTCTTGGTTAACTCTGAACTTCTGGATATAGGGAGAGCCTGCCTCAGTCTTTCAGGCCGGTAAAGGTAATCGACGCGGCGCGTGCCCTTTTCTGCCCGAGAGCCAGAAGGAGTCAGCTGCGGACCCGAAGAGGAAGCCAAGCATAGGACAGTGTGGCCGCGGCCGGATCTTCGGGCCGGTAGGAACTAAAGGTCCCATCCCTTATTCCCCCGGCCTAAACTTTAACCCACTCAGTGCCTGCTCTGCTTCTGGTTCCTGGACGTTGGCGCCGACTTTTGGGCACACTTGGCCTTGCGGCATTCGGCCCTTACGGCTTCTCTTACCACCTACCTACACTGGCATCCGTCACCAGCCTCCTTACATCTCTCACCCACTTGTTCTGATCACACTGGGAGTTCAGGCGTATCCCTCTGAGTCTAGTCGTGCCCCAGCCCCGGGAAAAGAAGAAAGTCTAGGCATGACGTTGGTTCAGCTGGTGGTTTGGGAGAATTTCGTTCTAAAATCGAAGACTATTTTCACTTGTCTTAAGGGGAATAAGAAAATTAAGGACCATGTAGGGAGTTCTTATGAAACTAAATTTATTTAAATGATGGGAATTTCCTTATTTTTCTTTTCCTGCTTGTTTTTCAATAATCCTTAGCTGGACAAAGGTTGTGGCAGTGATGGCTTTTTAAAAATTCTAACAAAATCACATTTTTTCGGCATCTAGTATTTTATTAGTCCATAAAACCTTAAAAAGACTGCCAGTGTAGTACAGTTCATTTTATAGATTGAACCTCAAAGAGATGAGATGTTTTACCTAAAATTTTGAAACCTGAAATTGTAATCCAGGTCTCTTGGCTCTGGAATTGGTGCTCTTTTCTACCATGGTCAACTTTGAGTTGAGAGGACAGCCTCTCAAAAGGTTTGCCTAACCATTTTCTGGCTGTGGTGACCTATCTGAGCCAGGGTTTCCTCCAGATAGAATGATGATAATGTACTTAAATTACTTTGGTATACCTAAAGCTTTTTAACTGTTAACTACTGAGTTAAGATGTGTTTATTTACGCTCCCCATTGTTAACAACTTTAAGTTTCTGTATTTAGATACTTCAGTTGATAAGGTTTTTTGTTTTTTGTTTTTAGTTTTCCCTTAACTGAGTTATCTTACTTGGACAATTTTATAAACATTTTTTTTTTCCTTTATCTCAGACCAGACATGTTTTTTGAAATACTTTAAATATTGGGGTGCCTGGGTGGCTCAGTCGGTTAAGTGTCTGACTTTGGCTCAGGTCATGATCTCACAGTTTGTGAGTTCGAGCCCCACATCAGGCTCTGTGCTGACAGCTCAGAGCCTGGAGCCTGCTTGGAATTCTGTGTCTCCCCCTCTCTCTGCCCTTCCCCTACTCACGCTCTGTGTCTCTCTGTCTCTCAATAATAAATAAACGTTAAAAAAATTATTAAATACTTTAAATATTATGTATTTTAATTTGAATTATTAAAATTCAAATTTTTGAATTTTTATTCAAAAATAAATTTGTTTTATTGAAACCATAAACTTGAAATATAGTAGTGAAATTTTGGTTCAGATTTGTAAATAAGTTTGTATATTTGAGGGACAATTAAGTTCATTGAAGATATCTTCATCTAAACAATCCAGTTTTAAGTAAATACTTGTTAAAAATGTGTTCCAAATCATTTTATAAAGTGCATTTCTTTTTCTTCAGTCTTATTTTCAAACTTAACATAGTATTCTATTTTTTTTTCTAGCTCCCTGATGTACTATGCTTTCTTGTGATATTTGTGGTGAAACAGTAACCTCAGAACCAGACATGAAGGCTCACCTTCTAATTGTTCACATGGAAAATGAAGTTATATGTCCATTTTGCAAGTTGTCAGGCATGAATTATGATGAAATGTGTTTTCATATTGAAACTGCTCATTTTGAGCAGAATGAACTCGAAAGAAGCTTTGCCAGGATCAATACAATACAGTATAGAACTTCAGATAACAGGAAGGACAACACTTTACAATGTAGAATGGAAGTTAATTCTAGTGTCCATTCAGCTTGTGCATCTAATCATCCAAAAATTTCGGCTCAAAGCCTGCCTAATGATGGTACTTTAAAACAGAAAGCCTTTTATTCAGAGAACTTAACTGAAGCTAGAAAGTTCCTCAAAAGTAAGGAAAAAGAGTGTGACCTATCCAAAATAAAAGGATCAATTTATGAAACAACGTATAGTCCTCCAGAATGTCCCTTCTGTGGAAGAATAGAAGATTGTAGTCAAGATATGGAAAATCATGTGAAAACAAAACATGCTAATCTTTTAGACACTCCATCAGAAGGTAAGATGTTAATATTATGTAATAAGTAACAGTAGTCCTGGTTTAATATGTGGTATCCTAAAAGTTGGCTTGTAAATCAAATTATTGCCAATGTGTTTTGAAATTCAGTTTATAGTATTATTCATTTGCTATTATTGCAATATAAAAAATACTATTATGGAAAAGAATTTTGATTCAGATAATAAGTGTTTCAACTACATTGAGAGTAGTTTTAAAACCTTTCTGAGGAGAAATAAACTCAGTCATTTTCCAAGGGGCATTCTTTTACTTACTTCTAGCTCAGTGGCATCTGAACTGGCTTGGGCTCTGATTTCCTGTGGTTCTGAGTTTGACTCTTTTAGATCAGAGAATGCACTCTGTGATTTTAGCTCTTTTAAATGTGTTGAAGCTTCTTTTATCTCCCAAGATACTGTATATGATCTATCTTGGTACATGTTCCATGGACACTTGGGAAAGAAAAGTATATTCTGCTTTTGTTGGGTTGAATGTTCTAAATTTGTCACTTAGATCATTTTGTTTGTATTCAGATCTTCTGTATCCTTGCTGATTTCCTATCTAGTAGTTCTACCAGTTTTTGAAAGTGGGCTGTTGTGGTTCACAATTATAATTGTGTAGTTGTCTATTTTTTCTTTCAGCTCTATCAGGTTTTATTTCATGTATTTGGAGGCTTTGTTGCTGATGCATACAGTACATTGAGAATCTTCTCTTTTTCCTTACTGTTGAGTTTTAAGAATAATTTATTTTGGATACAAGTGCTTGATCAGATATGTGTTTCACAAATATTTTTTCCCAGCCTGGAATTTGTCTTCTCATTCTCTTAACAATGTCTTTCCCAGAGCAGAAATTTTCACTTTTAATGAAGTGCAACTTCCTTGATTTCTTCTTTCATGGATTGTGCTTTGGATGTTGTTTCTAAAAACTCATCACCAAACCTAAAGTCACCTTTCCTATCTTCTAGAAGTTTTATAGTTTTGAATTTTACACTCAAGTCTGTGTTTCATTTGAGTTAATATTTTAAAAGGAGTAAGGAGGGTATTTAGATTCATTTTTTTTAATTAATAAGTGTTATTTTTTAAAACCATTTCAGGTTTACAACAAAATTAAGTACAAAGTACAGAGAATACCCATATACTCACTGTCCCCGTATACTTACATCCTGTTTCACTATCAATATCTGTATCAGGTGATACATGTGTTATAATCGGTGAACTTACAATGACCCATCATTATCACCCAAAGTCGACAGTGTCCATTAAGTCGACAGTTTCCATTCCAGACCTTAATGGAAGGTCTATATAATTCACTCTTGGTGTTATATATTCTACAAGTTTTGACAAATGTGTAATAACAAATACCATTTTAGTTATCATGCAGAGTAGTTTCACTTCCCCAAAAATCTTATGTGCTTCACCTACTCATTCCTCCCCTACTCACAAGCTACTCCTGGCAATCACTGATCTTTTTAATATCTCCGTATTTTTGCCTTTTTCAGAATGTCATTGGAATCATACAGTATATAGCTTTTTTAGGTTGGTTTCTTTTACTTAGTAATGTGCATTTCAGTTTTCTCTACATCTTTTCATGGCTTGACAGCTCTTTTTTTTTTTTTTTTTTTAGGGATGAATAATATTGCATTGTCTGAATGTACCACAGTATATTTATCCATTCACCTACCAAGGAACATCTTGGTTGTTTCCAAGTTTTGGCAGTTAGAAATAAAGCTGTTATAAACATCCAGGTGCAGGTTTTTGTATGGACAGAAATTTTCAATTCCTTTGGGTAAATACTAAGGAATGTGATTACTAGATTGTATAATAATAGTGTGTTTAATTTTAACAAGAAACTGCCAAACTCTGAAAGAGTGGCAACACCATTTTGCATTGCCACCAGCTGTGAATGAGAGTTCCTGTTGCTCCACATCCTCATCAGCATTTGGTATTGTCAGTATTCCAGATTGTGGCCATTCTGATATTTGTGTTGTGGTATCTCAATTTAATTTTAAGTGCTGCTCATTAATATAACATGGGTATCTTTTCAAATGCTTAATTACCATCTGTATATCTTCTTTGGTGAAGTATCTGTGAAGGTCTTTGGCCCACATTTTAATCTTGTGTTTTGTTTTCTTATTGCTGATTTTTAAGAGTTCTTTGTATATTTTGGATAACAGATCTTTATTACATGTATCTTTTGCAAATATTTTCTCCCATTCTGTGGCTTCACTTCCTATCCTTTTTGACACTGTTTTTTGCAGAGTAGAAATTTTTTTTTTAATGAAGTCTACCTTATCAATTATGTTATACCTTCATTTTGCCTTTGGTGTTGTTATTGCCATACCCTAAGTCATTTAAGTTTTCTCCTGTTACCTTCTAGGGATGTCATGGTTTTGCATTTTATGTTTAGGTCTATGATCCATTTTCAAGTTAATTTTTTCGAAGGATGTAAGGTCTGACTCTAGATTCATTTTCTTTGCATTTTGATGTCCCCATGTTGCAGCACCATTTGCTGAAAAGATTTTCTTTGCTCCATAGTTTTGCCTTTGCTTCTTTGTCAAAGATTAGTTGACTGGGCTGTTAGTCTATTTCTGGGTGCTCTGCTCTGTTCCATTGATCTATTTGTTCTTTTTTCAGTACCACAGTATCTTGATATTATAACTTTATAGTAAATCTTAAAGGCAGGTAGTGCCAGTCCTTTGACTTTGTTCTTTTTCAATATTGTTGGTATTGGTTATTCTGAATCTTTTGCCTCTTCATATACATTTTAGAATCAGTTTTTTGATATCCATAAAATAACTTGCTGGGATTTTTATTGGAATTGCATAGAATCTATAGATCAAGTTGGGAAAAATAGACATGGCAATATTGAGTCTTCCTATTTTGAAGAAGAAATATCTCTCACCTTAGTTGTTCTTTGATTTCTTTCATCAGAATTTTGTATTTTTTCTCATGTATACCCTGTGTATTTCGTTAGGTTTTTACCTAAGGGTTTCTTTTTTTTTTTTTTTTTTTTTTTTTAATTTGCCTGATCGTATCTTGGTCCATTTCATCTAGTTTACAAATTTATGTCATAGTTCATATTATAACTTTATTCTCTTTTAAATGTACATGGGACATGTAGTGATGCCCCCTTTTTATTTCAGAGTTAACAATTTGTGTTCTCTTTTTTCTTAGCTTGACTAGAGGCCTTTTGGTTTCATTGGTTTTCTCTGTTGATTTTCTGTTTTCTCTTTCATTGGTTTCTGCTCTAATTTTTTTTCTTCATTATTTCTTCTGCTTATCTTGGGTTTGATTTGTTCTTTTTATAGTTTTCTGAAGTGGAAACTTAGATGCTTTATCTTCTTTTCTGATACATGTGTTCATTGTTCTAAGTTTCCTTCTACGCATTGCTTTTGCTGCATTACACACATTTTAAGCTGTACTTTCACTTTCATTTATTTTTTTTTTAAAGACTACATTTTTTTTTTTAGGTTTATTTATGTACTTTGAGAGAGGGAGGGAGGGAGGGAGGGAGGGAGAGAGAGAGAACAAACAAGTGGGGAGGGGCAGAGAGACAGGGAGAGAGAGAATCCCAAGCAGGCTTTGCACGGTCAGCAGAGCCCAATGCGGGGCTTGAACCCACAAACCGCGAAATCATGATCTGAGCTGAAGTTGGACACTTAACCAACTGAGCCACCCATGCACCTTTTAAATTTCATTTAGTTCAAAATTTTAAAATTTCCCTTGGGATTTCTTTGATACATTATTTAGGTGTGTGTTTAATTTCCAAGTATTTGGGGATTTTTCAGCTCTTTCTGTTAGTTACTTTTTGTTTATTTCCATTGTAGTTTGAGAGAAGATTTTGTATCATTTTAATTCTTTAAATTTCTTAAGATGTAATGGCCTAGATTATGTGTTGTGGCCTAGAATGTGGTCTTAGTGAATGTTTTATTTATTTAAAAAAAATTTTTTTTAATGTTTTTATTTATTTTTGAGACAGAGAGAGAGAGAGCATGAGCAGGGGAGGGGCAGAGAGAGAGAGGCAGACACAGAATCTGAAGCAGGCTCCAGGCTCTGAGCAGTCAGCACAGAGCCCGACACGGAGCTCAAACTCACAGACTGTGAGATCATGACCTGAGCTGAAGTTGGATGCCCAACTGACTGAGCCACCCAGGCACCTTCTTAGTGAATGTTTTATACAAGCTTGAGCAGAAAGTATATTCTGCTGTTGTTGGATGAACTTGTGTAGAGGTGTCGATTATATCCAGTTGATTGATGGTACAGTTGAGTTCAGTTACTGTATATCCTTACTTATTTCCTCCCGCTGGATTTGTCTACTTCTAAAAGAGGAGTGTTAAAAATTTTCTAACTGTATAATAGCGAATCCATCTGTTTCTTCTTGCAATTCTGTTAATTTTTGCCTCATGTAGTTTTTTTAATGTTTATCTTTGAGAGAGAAAGAGAGACGGAGTGCCAGGGGAGGAGGGGCAGAGAGAGAAGGAGACACAGAATCCAACGCAGGCTCCAGGTCTGAGCTGTCAGCACAGAGCCTGATGTGGGGCTTAAACTCACAAACCGTGAGATCATGGCCTGAGCTGAAGTCTGACGCTTAACCACCTGAGACACCTAGGTGCCCCTTGCCTCATGTATTTTGACACACTGTTGTTAGGCACATACACATTAAGGATTATTATGTCTGCTTGGAGTATTGAACCCTTTGTCATTATGTAGTGCCCCGCCTTATCCTGGATAATATTCCTTGTTCTGAAATCTGCCCTCTCTGAAATCAATAGAGCTACTCCTGGTACTTTGTTTGTATTTGTTTTTGATTAGTGTTAGCATGCTGCATCTTTCTCCTTTCTTTCACTTTTAATCTGTAAGTGTATTTATATTTAAAGTGAATTTCGTATAAGCAAAATACAGGTAGATTTTGTACTTTATTCCACCCTGACAGTCTGTCTTTTAATGGGTATGTTTAGACCAGTGATGTTTAAAGTGACTATTCCTACAGTGGAATTAATACATCTACCATATTTTTTACTGTATTCTATTTTTTGCCCTTGTTCTTTGCTTCTTTTGTTTTCTACTTTTTTTCTGTCTTTTGTGGTTTAATTGAGCATTTCATATGATTTCATTTTATCTCTGTTGGGAAAGACAGTTCATGCATGCAGTCTTTCTACCCCTACTTGGCCACATAAGAATGAACCTTGGGCCCAGAATACTTCCTTATCAAGAGGTAAGAGTCCTCACAGCCTGTATTTGGAAATATCTTTCCCTGTTTCAGGCAACAAGTATACTCCTTTGTTTTGCTTAAGTATGTGTGTCATATGGCACCTGCTAGATCTATCCTGTCTCCTTCATTCTACTAGATCTGTCCTCTGTCCTTCATTCTGTGACACAAGAGCAGTGTGTAGAGACCAGTTGCCCTGTGATGGCTGCTGGAAGAGACCCATGGGCCATTGCAGACTAATGTCTAATACTGAAGGTGATCTTATTCTTTCTCTTCTCTGTGTGTTTCTCTATGTTTACTATGAGTTAAATATTCTCTCCAGTGCTTGACTGCGTGTTTTCCTTGGTGATTTTGGGGTCAAGATGCAGTGTTTGGACTTCTACTCCTGGTAATAGGCAAGAGATGTCACTTGCTCAATTAATGCTCTCCTTTCTTAGCATATCAGTTATCCTTGTTTTTACTTTTTTTAGTGCTTGGCCTAGAGTTTGCAGTTTTATTAAGAACTAATCTAAGTCTAATTTTAGGTAACATTGTATCACTGTATGAGTACAAGGACCTTATATTAATAAAATATTCCTAATTCCTTCCCTTGTCCTTTGTGTCATCGTTGTCATTTATTTCACATAAATGTAAGCACACATATGTATACATACATATATATATATATATATATATATATATACACACACAAATAATTGAATGCATTGTTGCTATTTTTATTTTGAATAAACTTAAGTGTTACATCTTACATCAATTAATGAGAAAAATCAAAGTTTTTATTATACCTTCACCTATGTCTTTTCTGATGCTCTTCCTTTATGGAGATCCATGTTTCTGACTAATATCATTTTCCTTTTCTCTGAATAACTTCTTTTAACATTTTTTGCAAGTCAGGTCTACTGGCAATAATTTCTCTCAGTTTTTATTTGTCTGACAAATTCTTTATTTTTCCTTCACTTTTGACAGATTATTTTGAAGGATATAGAATTTTAGGTTGGTAGAGTTTTTTGTTTTTTTTTTTCTGGAAAATTTAAATATTTCACTCCTGTCTTTTATTAGTTGAATGGCTTCTGAGAAGTCGTATGTAATTTTCATATTTGTTTCTCTATAAGTAGGGTGTTTTTTTCCCTCTGGCTTCTTTCGAGACTTTTTATCTTTGACTTTCTGAAGTTTGAATATGATATGCCTAGATGTAGTTGTTTTGGCATTTACTATGCTTGGTGTTTTTTGAGCTTCCAAGATCTATAGTTTGATGTCTGACATTAATTTGGGGATGTTCTCAGTCATCATTGCTTTAAATAATACTTTTGTTCCCTTCTTTCTCTCCTGGTGTTCCTATTTTGTGTATGTTACACCTTTTGCAGTTCTCCCACAGTTTTTGGATATGCGGGATATTGAGGGGTTTTTTGTTTTTTAGGTTTTTTTATCTTTTTCTCTTTACATTTTAGGAAATTTTATGTTTCTCATTTCATTTTGGGAAATATTTCTTGTCATATCCTCACACACAGAGATTCTTTCCTCAGCCGTGTTCAGCCTACTAATGAGCCCAAGTGTTTGATCTCTAGCATTTCTTTTTTTTCATGTCACTTTTATTAACTTTTGAAGATTTATAGCACTTAAATCATGTTTGCTTATGTGTATGAAGGTTAAAAAATTTTTTTTTCCAGAAAATTCAAGAGCAACCAATTCATCATCAAGTAAAGTAAAAACTGGGTTTCTTTCTAAATTAGTCCAAAGTAGCATTTAGGAACTTAGTTGTAGGTTGCAATGTTGGCACCATGGCAAAACCAAGTGTAGGGTTGGATCTGGTTTTGTTTTGGTTTTCTTTTCAGTATCTGATGCTCCTGGATTAAGTTCTGAAAATGGTCCAATTTTAAGGCAGGGATCTGCTTGGACTCCAGCAGGGGTATGCTTCTTGGGTTGGATGCTGCAGGGTGAGGCACATTTTGTGGGACTCATGTCAACTACCTATTAGTTATCAAGGTAAAAAAATTCATCGTGTCCTCCTTTGTGTTCTGTGGAACTCAGCTCAGTATTGCAAGATTCTTCCAATTCCACCAAATCCGTTCACAGACTGGGATCTTTCTTATCACAATTTCCAGTGTAGCTCCAAATTTTTTATAATTGTGAGCAAACCATTCCAGCAGGGACATGTTCTTAATCAGCTCATGTACCTGTCCTGTCAGTGAAATGAGATTTATCATCTTATTCTGCAGTTAGAGAATTTTCTCCTCTTCTGTGCCTTGACAATGAGGAATATTTCTCATTATATCCAGATTTTCATAAACTGTTAGAATCTTTACAGCTCCCACTTCCAAAACCTTTAGTGTATCTTCGGCTCCAAAACAGTACTTGTCTGTTCTTGGCTGATTTCACCCAAGTATTGAATTAATTTCTCTTTTTGAATGAATTTCATTGGAAAGAACATCAGTAGATAACTCAATAGCTTGTTTTTCATTTTCACCACCATGGGGTATATCAACTAATTTTAAATCTTTTGATTGCAGCCTCTGACCAGACATATCAGATTGACTTAGTTCAGTTTTAAAGTCAGCTGATCCAGCTAAAATGAGACGAGTCACATCTACTTTGTGGAAATAAACAGCTTCATAGCAGTCTCAGCAACTTTCTAAATACTATTATTCCGCTTCCAGACCAGGCCTTACATGCATGGTTGCTTAGCTCAGTCCTTTCACTATGGGTTCCTCTTTCGTGACTGACACAAGGTCTTGGCCTTGGGGAGGTACTGCCTCTGTCCTGGGCAAGCTGCACCTCTCTGCTTGCAGTACTGCTTGATAAATGCAGCTCTTTGATCTTCTGCTCCCACACAGGCTATGATCCCAATTCCAATCCCAATTCCAAGCTTTATGCTGAATGCTCTATGCTTAATTTCACATCTCACCACTTAGTTTGGGGAGAGGGTACTGAGAATTTAGTTCCTAAAATGGCCCCTACTTACCATTTTGATTTTCCTTTATACTTTTCTTTTCTTGCTTTGACTATAGATCTGAATGTTTATTATTAACTTTTTCTTTTATTATCGTGGTAAGAGAGATTTGTGCTTTTGTTCAGTCTTCCATTTTGACCCTAGAAGTAGAAAATAGCTTTAAATCCAACTACAAAGATCTTTGATTTATTTAATAAGGTTAGTGGGCAGTGGACATTCTTTGACTTAGGGTGAAAAATCTAAAAGTTTTAAAAATAAAACCAACTGAACTATATCTCTAAAACAGACCATGATCAACCACTGTATGACTGTCCTATGTGTGGGCTCATCTGTACAAATTACCATATTCTCCAGGAACATGTTGACTTACATTTGGAAGAAAGCAGCTTTGGACAAGGTATGTTGATATATTTCAAAATAAGAATCTCATGGTTTAATTTCTACTTCCTACGATACATCTAATTTTTGGAGTAGTGATATAGAGAAAAAAAGTAATGTAGCTTCAACTTTTTAGAAGTTGTTTCACAGAAAAGTTGTATGGGATGAATTGTTGTAACCAACAACTAAACTCGTGGTGTGTACCCCAGTGTTTTGCCCCAGAACACCAATATTGAGAAAACAGTGATATATGGTATAATTTAAAAAATCTGTTTGATGAAGTTGAGGCTTCATGAAAGGCTTAATGAACTAGGAAGCTGTCAAATGGCACATAAAATTTAAAAAGTATATGTGAACTATATGACTTAAACGTTTTTCAGGTTCATTTCCAATTTGCCTAGTTTCTTATATTATAGCTTATTAGTTTTGTTAGTGACTCTACAATTTTTTCTCTGCCTCCTATCTTTTTAAATAGTGGCATTGATTAAGTAATCATTGTGGTACATTACAAGTGGAAAGATTCTATATGAGTTTCAGAGTTCCACTGAAATAAGACCCTAAGAGCAACCAATTGTATTCTATTGGGTTTTAGTTTCTTAAGTTACATTGTTATCTCCTGTTAATTCAGGGGTCTTTAGTGTCCATTATTATTGTTCCTAATACCAGTCAGTGAGTTTCATGGACAACATTTCCTTGCTCACTCAGCCTAATCCCCAAATGAAAATTATTGGAACAAAGATGGAACAGTCCTCCCATTCTGGTAGTTCTCTCCTAACTACAGTGGGAAAATAACTCTCTGAAGCTGAATGTCCACTAATTCTTATTTTGTTTATGATAGACTTTGTACGGGTACATAAATTATTCTGTAAGCCTATAGTGGATAATGAAAAGTATGGCCTGAGTGAATCACTGTGGATAGCATCAAAATACTCTAAAAATCAGTTGGAAACTGCTTATCTCTAGCAGTGAAAGTGGGGACCAAATAACTAAATAGGAAGATGTGATAGAGGCTGAGAGATTTGGAAGGAAAGAAAGAATATTCAAATACATATTAAACTATCAAATTGGAGGTCAGGGAAACAAGATGCTGGCCAGAAGCCACTGACTAATGGATCTGTGGGATATTGGCTAGAGAGGAAACAGGGCAAAATGTTACAAAGTTGTACTATTTGTTTGAGATCAGACTGTAATTAAGCGGCACTTTGCAAACATATTTTTATGCTCTTTATTATTTCCTTTTCTCCCCTCAGTTTATTTTAAATGCCAACCTGCCTTATTTGTGTTAGTAAAGAACACCAATGAAGAGTATTACTTAATATCTCCAAGTTCTGGTTTCCTTAGTAGAGAATACCTAACTTCCTAAGTTTGTTACGAGGATCAAATGAGGTAATTAATGAAAAATGCTTGTCACAGCCTAACTACTCAGTGAATAGTAGGGATTTAAATGGAGGTTCTACCCTTGTGGAAGCTGTTCACGTTCTGCCAGAAATAGTGCTTCCATGACATCACAGTCATGAATAAATATCAAAATAATAGCATATACTCCCTTTTAAAAATATGAATTAACATATAATAAGTCAGATTTATATTCAGAAGTTATTTTATTCTAAACATTAAAAATATCTAATAGGCATAGATAGAGTCCAGTGTTCTAGAGATCTAGAATTGGCTCATCAGCTTCAACAAGAAGAAGACAGAAAGAGGAGATCTGAAGAATCACAACAAGAAATGGGAGAATTTCAGAAGCTGCAGGTACAAAGATTAAATAACAATGTAATATTCTGCTTTGGTGGAGTTCTTTTCAAACAGTCTGTCAAGACTGCAGCCTATTATTTTTGTCTGTGTTTATATACAAAATATTTTTTGTAAATATTTATTTATTTTGAGAGAGCAAGAGAGCACAAGCAGGGGAGGGGCAGAGAGAAGGGGAGAGAGAATCCCAAGTAGGCTTTGCACTGGCAGCACAGAGCTAGACACGGGGCTTGATCCCACAAAGAGTGAGATCATGACCTGAGCTGAAATCAAGAGTCGGATGCTTAACTGACTAAGCCACCCAGGCGCCCCCCAAAGTATTTTTTTTTTACATATACATTTATAATTCATAACAGCCACCATTTGTAAGTAGTTACTCTGGTCATGTATTGAGATAAGCACTTCATATGTAGTATCTCAAAATCTTTACAACTCCATAAGTGACAGATGAAGAAATGGAGACAAAGAGTGCTTACATAGCTTAACTTCTTCAGGTTCAGGCTGTATTAAATGGTTAAAGCCTGGATTCAAACTCATGTAAATTGATAGGGCAAATTAGGGAACTGAGACTCAGAATTTAACTGTTTGTACAGATTCTTAAACATTACTCTTTCTGAAGCTCAATGCTAATCAATTTACTCTCCCATCTGAGTGTTACTCTTAACGATTGCAATTCAGGCACTCAAAAAGAGCAATTTTTAATGGAAAATGCGTTTTTGATGATATTTGAGGCTTTATCTTAGGTTGATGGTGGTATCTGCTGAACTAAACTGGCAGCAGCTATATATATATATATATATATATATATATATATATATATATATGTATTTTTAATTTATTTTTTTTAAGTAGTCTTCATGCTCAGAGCGGGGCTTGAACTCAACCTGAGATCAAGAGTTGTATGCTCTGCTGAGCCAGCCAGGTGCCCCGAATGCGTTTACATTTTTAATAGATGTTTCTACTTTTTTCAATCCTAATTGCTGTGGACTATGGTGTTATCTGTGCTAATAATGCTCAGAGTTTCTAAATGTTCTTTTTCCATGTGCTGATAGGATTATGTATAAATAAAAAGGATTTATGATTGAATAGGTTTGAAAGTATTCAGTTAAACAGGTTTGTATACTTCAAGATTTCTCAGAACCTTTCATATTCTAATATGCATTGTACATAATCATAATTTTCTCAGATTTACTTGACTTCTGAGTTTGTCTTCTCAGATACCTCACATAGGACTGTGCAATTCTCGCTTTGGAATATCTGATTTAGGCTATTTTTCTCCTTGGTGATTCATTTATTTGCAAAACATTTTCCCATTAGGATTCAGAGGAGGAAAATAAGTTGGTGTTTCCTATGTTTTTTTTACCTTACATAATTTTCAACATTATCAATACACAAGGTTTCCAGTATTTAAGGGAGTTTGCTATGTAACTTTGCAAGTTGTTTAGATTTCAAAACTTTTTCCGTAGAGGCTGTGTTATACATTTGAGATTCTCTATACAGTATGCAAAAAAACCCAATTAATTTACTATGTAGAATCATTGCCTGAATGAAGTATGGATTAAGTAAGCCTTCATAAGCTAGCCTCAGAATCAAATAACAAATACGGACAAATTTTCTTCAATAAATCAGTGCTATATTCAGAACTCATCTGCCTTTTTCAGTATGTTTAGTAGGAAGACAGGATTCACTACTTTCCCTACTACAAGGAAAGCAAATCTCTCGCTATGGTGGTGGTTTATAGAGAAAGGCTGTCATTAACTCAGGGATGTGTGTGTGTGTGTGTGTGTGTGTTATTTATCTTTAATAAAAATCTTTAAGTTGATTTGTATAAAAGTCTATAAACCAGAATGTTTCAAAATGCATTTCCAAATAAAATTGTAGTACGTTTCCATCCTCACTGAGGTAAAGAGGCATAAAAATTAAGTGATTCATTTTTATGTTTGATAGAGACAATATGGTTTAGATAATTCTGGAGGATACAAACAACAGCAACTACGTAATATGGAGATAGAAGTCAACAGGGGAAGAATGCATCCATCTGAATTTCATAGAAGAAAAGCTGATATGATGGAATCACTAGCTATTGGTATTGATGATGGAAAAACAAAAACTTCTGGTGAGTTCTAAACATCCAAACCATTATTTTAATATTTCATATGTCAATGAAGTAATAATAAGAATTATTTGAATTTTGCTTAATTTTTGTAAGCCATAGTTTATCTACTTTTAGGTGAGACTGTTCAAATAATTATTTTAAAATAAACCATTTTTTAAATTTCTGTACTTCTATTTTTATGATGAATTAATCACTTAAAAATATCTCCTTATCAATGCTGTAACATTTAATATAACATGCTGTAACATTTAATAATCAATTATATAGCATTTTAATTGTTCTTTTTCTTGATTCTAAGTCTTTTAAAGTTCCTTGGAAATGGTTTACATATATTTCTATCTTTCATATGCTAGGCACAACTACAACACTTGGTTCATTTAATTGTTTTGATTTATCGACTCTCATCTTGTTAAGGACAAAACCCATTTTCCCATAGGATACCCTCAATTCAAATGAAAAGAATCCAGTGATTGCCTTTTTCGTGCCACATACTGTAGGAGAAAGTATCAGCTACCCAATTAAGACCTTCCTGCCCATAAGCTTCACAGAATCTGTAAATATAGTATACACAAAAAACTGTAGTGTTCTGCCATGACAGAATATACCTAATGCGTAGGAGGCACAGCAAATAGATGTGGTGAGGGTTCAGAGAAAGAGGACCTTTGTGTTTGGGTTTTGGACTCAGGAAAGGGGTCTATAAAGACATGAGCATTTGATCTTTGGAGTGTCTGTAGGGTTTCAAAATACCCTATAGGGTATTTTGGTATTACAGGATTGCATGGAGGGAAGGGACAGAGTCTGATATACCCTGTCTTAACATCTTGTTTATCTATATTGTAGCACTTACTATAATAGTCTGAGTCCACGAGATTTCAAGGAACATTATTATATATATCTTTTGTAATTTTAGTACTTAGCATAGTGCTAGGTATATAAAAAGTGCTTATCAGATATTATAATTGAATGGAAATTCCATGGGCAAAACGTTTAATGTGTTCGGTTAGGCCACAGCCAGAATTATGTCAAGAAGAATGGTTTGAAAAAAGGTAAGTCAGAAGATCGCTTGCTGTGGGGCTTCATATACCATGGATTATAACCATTCTATAGATAATAGCAAAGTTATTGAAGTTTCTAAATTGGGAGCAAATTGATTAGGACTGAACTTCAGAGAGAGTAACATCTAGCAGTATGTATAATAATAGATAATAATATCATTCATTCAATAGTATGCTTTTATGTGCTCGGCCTGGTAGGTGCAGAAATGAAAGGTGCGAACAATTTCAATTCAATGTAATTAGTAGTGTGCTAGTGTTAGGAAACTTGTATCATAGTAATAAGAAAGACATGAACTAAGGTTGTAACAGTAAAAACATAAAATGGAATTGACAGGATTTAGAAGGGACCCCTGAGGGAGAGACTGATAACTAGAAATATATGAGACAGCCATAGAAAATGTTAGCTTACGCTTCTAAATCTTCTACATCTCTTTTCTATTTTAGGAATTATTGAAGCACTTTATAGATACTATCAGAATGCTGCCACAGAGGTGAGGCGTGTGTGGCTTTCTACAGAGGTGGATCACTTTCATTCATCTTTTGGTGACAAAGGTTGGGGTTGTGGTTACAGAAATTTCCAAATGCTACTTTCATCATTACTGCGAAATGATGCTTATGATGATTGCCTGAAAGGTATGTGAAATACAAGACTCTGAACCTGTCAGCTGATATGATAACGTACAGTTGACCCTTGAAAAACATGAGTTTGAACCGCATAGGTGCACTTATACAGAATTGTTTACAGTGCAGTATTGTAAATGTATTTTCCTTATGCTTTTCTTTTTTTTCCTTAGGATTTTCTTTTCTCTAGTTTCCTTTATTGTAAGAATACTGTATATAATATGTATAACATATAAAATATGTGTTAATTGACTGTTAGGTTTATGTTTCTTCATAAGGCTTCCAGTCAACAATAAATTATTCGTAGTGAAGTTTTTGACCAGCAAAAACTTTCATGCGGATTTTTGACTGTGCAGGGGGTCAGTGCCCCAGCCCCTGCATTGTTCAAGGATCAACTCTACATATAATATGGAATGAGTTAATAAATCGTATTCACAATTCATAGCTTTAATGAGGAAGCATTTTAGTGGATATTTACATTAAAAACCTGAATTCATGTTGGAGAAAGAGAAAATGTTGTAATAAAAATGTCAAGAATGATGGTCTTTAAAAACTGTGTTGTAGGTCCTGTGGAGTATATGGCATACAGCTAAATGGTATGATTCAGTACTTTAGTAACTGTCATGTAACATGTTTGCTTGTATAATTTTAGGTATGTCAATTCCTTGCATTCCAAAAATCCAGTCTATGATTGAAGATGCATGGAAGGAAGGTTTTGATCCTCAGGGTGCCTCTCAACTTAATAACAGGTTACAGGGAACAAAGGCCTGGATCGGAGCATGTGAAGTGTATACACTTCTGACCTCCCTAAGGGTAAAGTATGTACCTAAAAGTCCAAGTTAAGGTTATTGCCATCTCTGGGAAGTTTCCTTTGTTGTTGTTTTTTTCGTTTATCAAAGAGACCGCTAAAAAATAAAATTTAAGTGGCACTGAAACACTTATACTGAAAACCAACAGTTCAGTCCCTATCTCATGTTCCTCTCTGTTCTCAAGTCCTATTTCTCAGAGGCAGCTTACTCCCATTATTTCCAAATAATATGCGTTCAGGGCCTTTTTTTTTCTTTTTTTGGTTTATCAGTTTTAGATGTCTGCTGCATTTCCCTGACATGTCCTACCTGTGTTCACCCTCAATCCTTGTAATTTAGTTAAATTTCACTTTTTTATTAAGTTAAAGTCAGAGTTTACATCATGACTGTATTAATATTATTCATTGCTGATTTTATTTCCTTTCCTGAAAAGCTTTTAAAAAATTTACTTGAATTAAGGATTGCCTTTTCTTTCCCCTTTTACTATTGACTGCATCATGGTCTCAAGCTTTTCTAAACACTCCACTTAACGTAATCTGCGGCTTTCCTATTCCTGAACACCTCCTCCTTGAAGTCCTCTATTGTCTTTGCTCTAGTCTGGATTATTTGCCTCCTAGATCCCCTTGAAAGCTATAATCATATAGCATTTCTTCATTGTTTTCTTGAAGTGGAGTCTGGATTTTTTTCTGGATTCCATGTCTTTATCTTTTTTGGATTACTCTTCTGCTTAAACACATCTTTCATTAGGTTCCTAAGGAAAGATGCCTAGTCCTAATTACTTAAATGATAGTTTGGGTGGCTGTATTCTTCTAAATTCAAAGTCATTTTCAGATCAAATTACGTTTTTACCCTGGTGACTTCTAGCAGTCAGTATTACTATTGAGAAAGTAAGATATCATCTGATTTTCATTCCTTTTATGTGTAACCTACTTATTTTCTCTGAAAGTTTTTTTGCATCATCTCTTAGCCCTGCTGTTATGAAATTTCACCGTGAATGTGAGGCTTCAATTCCTTGCATTGGGCATTTGTTTTTCCTTCTGAATCTGGAATTATGAGTTGTAAGATCTCAGTGTAGTGGTTTAGAGCTTGGACTTTGTGGAGTCTGACTGCCTACAATTGATTCTAGTTTTCCTGCTTATTAGCTGTATGACTTAGTTTGTCTGTAGTCTTGTGCCACCATTGAAAAAAAACATGTAAAAATAACTGCCTCATAGAATTGTAGTAATATTAAATGAGGTCATAAAGTCCTTAGAACTGTGACTGGCATGTACTAAGAGCTCAGGTTAACCGTTGTTTGATAATTATGATCTCTCCATTTTTTTTATTCTTTCTAGAACTTTGTTAGTTGGCCAGTGAACCTCGATATTAAGTTTATTGGTTAAGTTTCATTTTTCATCTTTGTTTTTGTTTTACTATCTAGATTTACTCAACTTTATCTCCCAACTATTTTATTCAAATTTGTATCTTAGCAATCATGTTTTTTAATTTTAAGGGTAATTTCATAGCATCATAGTCTTTTATGTTGCAAAAATTTTTTTCCAACATTTTGTTTCTTTCTATTCCTTGCATTTTGTACTTTCTTCTGTGTTAATTTGTTTTCATGTCTATTTTAGTCTTTTGCATTTTGAGGGCTTTCTTCTAACCTTTATAAATCCTTAGTTGTCCATTCCTAGGGTGAGGAATGAGGCACTAAAAAGGTCCTGTAGGATTGCATGGAGCTAGCAGATGAGCAGACTATTAGGTAGAAGCTTGCTGTTTGGTTGGGGAACTCTCAAATTTCAATATAGGAAGAGATGTTTTCTCAGAGGCCATTCAGAGAAGAGTTCTCACTCTTCTGCCTTGAGCTCCTGCATTGATGGAGGGGGTGTTTAAGGAGAGATTTGCCTTCTTTATGCAAACTTTCAATTCATTTCACATTTATAGCTGTATTACTACTCTCCCTAATACTTAGTGCCTCTAAGCTTCTAGTCTCTCTGGAATTTTAAGACAGTTGTCTATTTCTTTGCATTCACTTTTACGTTTTCTTTTCTGCTTTTCATTTTCCAAAAAATGCAGGGCAGTTTTGTCTGTCTCCATTTTCTTTGTCTTTGGGTGTTTGGATCATTTACTCTTTCAGTATTATGTTGTTGGGCTTTCAAGAGGGAACAGAGATAGATGCTTGTGATCATCTTTAATGGAACGTTTGCCATTAAGCTTCATGGCTCTGTGTTTTCCTTTATGTTTGCTTTACATCATTTCTATCATATTAATTGATTAGATTCAGCAGTAAAAAATATTTCTTAACTTTTAAGTAGGAAAACTTCGTATAATGACTTTCTTGAATTTTTTAAATCAAAAGGACGATTTTAATGCCCTCTAAATTTCTTTATTTTTCTTTTTTTCTTCTTGCCAGTCTTTTCACACTTTCAGGTTATGTATATGTCATGTACTGAGTTTTAAATCAGGTTTAAGGAAAGGAAAATTTCTGTCTAAAATACCTGATATATCCAGCTTTTTTCTGGGTGACTGAAATAGTTTAATCTTTGAGTAAAGCCTTTTCAATGCCCTTCTCTGCATTTGTTTACTACTTGTTTAAATGCCTTCCTTTTCCTGTTTATGAGTTATATTCTATAGGGCACTATTCAAATTCTAAATCTAAACATGTGGTCAATTTTCTAACCCAAAAACCCTGTACCTACTTTTTAACAGTTTATCCAAAAATTCATTTCAGCATTTGAAACTCAGTAGTAATCAGTTGAAAGTTACCAACACAAAACCTGCTAAGGCTAAAGATAGCAACCATTATAGTTTTGGTGTATTTGGAGATTTTATTGTTAGGAAAGACAAAAACAGGGTATCTGTGCTATACTTTAAAATGACAGTAAAGCTTGTAATTGCTTTTGGTTATACCTGACCTTTTGAAAATAATCGATGAGAAATGTCAACAGTGCTTCTAGTTAAAATAATTTTGTTTACTCAAGGTTGACTTTCTCTTGTGGAAGGGATACCACTGTGGTCTAGTGCCAAATAGGGGATGGGTGGGTGTACAGATGGGAGCACATGCAGGGTTTTTCTGAGATCTTTCCAGGTATTATTTTCTTGTCTATTATTGGAATTTGTGAGCCAACAGGAAAAATGTTCAGGATCTTTTTGACACATGTAAATGGCTATTGCAGAATTAAAATTAGAAGTCAGCTTCTAATTGATCATCAGGTTTAGAGACTTTAGAATGAAAGTTGTGTCTCAGGTTATATGAAGAGGACTTTTAAAAACCAAATATGGTCCTTATTTACTATTCATGGAGATTTCTATGTCAGAAAAGGTTTGTAACTTTTAGATCAGTCATCAACCTTATTATGAAGTTATTTAAATAATTATTCATAAAATGACAATAAAATTTATATTCATTTTCTTCTTAGGAAAATACTGATGAGATCAAAGTAGTTCTAAATTAAAACTTTTTTTTGTATTTGATAACTCCATTGATGAACATGTTTTAAAAAATATTCTCCAGTGTTATGCTAAGTGAAATAAGCCATACAGAGAAAGACAGATACCATATGGTTTCACTCTAATGTGGATCCTGAGAAACTTAACAGAAACCCATGGGGGAGGGGAAAGAAAAAAAAAAAAAAAAAAGAGGTTAGAGTAGAAGAGAGCCAAAGCATAAGAGACTCTTAAAAACTGAGAACAAACTGAGGGTTGATGGGGGGTGGGAGGGAGGGGAGGGTGGGTGATGGGTATTGAGGAGGGCACCTTTTGGGATGAGCACTGGGTGTTGTATGGAAACCAATTTGACAATAAACTTCATATACTGAAAAAAATAATAAAAATTAAAAAAATAAAAAGTATTCTCCAAATAATCCATTTTGTCAATTTTTTATAGGTGCCACATTGTTGATTTTCATAAGTCAACTGGCCCTTTGGGTACACATCCTCGTTTATTTGAATGGATATTGAACTATTATTCTTCAGAGAGAGAAGGGAGTCCAAAAGTAGTGTGTACATCTAAGCCACCTATCTATCTTCAGCATCAAGGTTGGTATAACACTAGATAGTAAGTGTAACTTATAAGATAATACCTTTATAGGACAACTAGTTGGCTTTTGCTTTAGGACAGGTTAAGATTATGATAATGGGGAGGGGGAGAGTATTGTGACCTTAGTCTGATTTTCAGAGCCACATTATCATTACAGTACCTTCCTGGGTAACGAAGGGTGCTATCCCTGGCATATTCTGGGCCACCTGTTTCACTCTTCCTTTCTTATTTATCCCTTACTTCTTTTAGGTCTTCACCTCTGTCGCTTCAGTGAGTCCTTCCCTGATCACCTTGTATTTAAAATTCTATCTTGTTATCTCAAACCTTCACCATTAGTATTTTTTGTGTTTCTTCCCTGCTTTATTTTTTTGTATCTAACACAATATATGCTTACTTATTTAACTTGTTTATAGGATATTTCCTCATTTTAGGATATAAACTCCACAAAGGCAGGAATGTTCTGTTTGCTTCTGTAAAGCTAACTTCCTGGAATAGTGCCTAGCACATGGATAGTTGGTAAATTTTGTTGAATGGGTGATTTGAATCAATAGTAATAGGAGAAGTAAATGTTGAGGATTTCATCATTTAGGAATATAAGCTACAAAGATCAAACCCTCTCCATTGAAATTCTAGTATATAAATTTATTTTTGTTGACCTTTTGGAATCATGAGACGTTTTGTTCCATGGTAGGTAATTTTCAAATGCTTTCATCTGAGATCATTTGAATAAGAAGGATCAAGGGATTAGGAAAGAAAAACTAAAATATATGGCACAGTAGACAGAATTTTTTGTAATGAAGCCTTTAGAAAACAAAAGTTGAACAAGACAAAACTGAAGGTTAGGAAGTAGAACTAAAACTATTGTGTCTTCAGAGTGAGAGAGCTCAAATACCTACAGTCAGAGGGACTGGCAGTATTTATATTCAAAACACACGTGTGCACACACTACATACAGAGAGTATATAATATAGTGTGTGTATGTAGTAACTTATGTCTATACATATAGAAATAGTTATGACACACACACACACATATATATAGCTGTTATTTTATTTTTTGATAGGTCATAGTCGAACAGTTGTTGGAATTGAAGAGAGAAAAAACCGAACATTATGTTTACTAATATTTGACCCTGGATGTCCTTCTCGAGAAATGCAGAAACTATTAAAGCAAGACATGGAGGCTAGCAATCTCAAGCAACTTCGGAAATTTGTAGGAAATTTAAAACATAAGCAATACCAGATAGTGGCAGTAGAGGGTGTTCTTTCTTCAGAGGAGAAAGTTGTAAGTATCTCAATTATTTGATTATGTGATGCTTAACAAGTTGAACTTTCAGGAGTTTAAATTTTTTAGTTAAAATCAGTGTTATCCCTTTGTATCTCATTCTGCATTACTAAGTTGGCAAAGATATATTGGTTTTGTATCATTTAATTTCTGGAGTGGGCATCTTTAAATTTCAAATGCTACCTAATGACTTTTTTTACTTTTTTTTTTTTTTTTTTTTTGAGAGAGAGAGGGCACAAGTGAGCAAGGGACAGAGAGAAAGAGAGACAGAGGTAGAGAGACAGAGAGAATCCTACGAGGGGTAGAGAGGGAGAGAGAGAAATGGGCCTCACCCGAAGCAGGGCTTGTGCTCACCTGATGTGGGACTCAAACTCACGAACTGTGAGATCATGACCTGAGCCGAAGTCAGATGCTTAACCAACTGAGCCACCCAGGCGCCCTACCTAATGACTTTCCAATACTTTACTCAGAGCTTCATAAAAATATTTAACTGTATAATATGTAATTGTTAATGTCAGACAAGTAATGAAAGTGGCAACATATATGGTCTAAGGAAACCTAACTTATTCCAAGAAGACCTAATGTATATTGGTCTTAATATAATTATTGTTCATTAAATGTGATTCTTGTGATTCTTAAGGCTCTGTTTTATGCACTTGGACTTACTGGATAATACACAGTTCTAGAATTCAACTTCAGTACAGTTGCCTCTTTATCCCTTACAAGTTAAGTGTTGACTGGTACATTATAGAAGAATTTCTAGAGATTGAAAACCCTCCTCCACTTAGTATAAACTGAAGCTATGTTGTGGCATATCAAGTCTAGAAAATGCACAGTTCCCAGAATCTTAAAAGAAAAAAAAAAATGTTCCTATTAGAATACTCCACATAGATTTGTTTCCCTCTGAGGAGATAAGAGATGACTAGAGAAGAGCATTTATGAAGAGTAACAGGATTATGGGAGGAAGGACTGAAATTGTTTGAAATGAGAGAACTAGAGCAATCTTTTCAGGCTCACAACTTGGGATATAAAGGCCAAGATTGTTTTAAGAGGTTCTTCCATTTAATTATGATATCTTAAAGGTTTCTTTGCAGTGACTTAAATGCCAAAATTGCATTCATTTTTTTCACCCTGTATAAATTTGGCTGCAAAAAGTTAGAGATTAACAAATTTTATTTATTTACTTATTTATTTTTGACTTCTTAAATCCAGTAAACATACCGGGTTTGTCTTAATTCCAGTAAACATACAGTGTTATATATATTAGTTTCAGGTGTACAATATAGTGATAAAACAATTCTATACATTATTCAGTGCCCATCAAGATGAGTGTACTCTTAATCCCCATCATGTATCCCACCCACTTCCCCTCTGGTAACCATCTGTTTGTTCTCTATAGTTAAGAGTTTATTTTGATTAATTTTAATCATTATAAAATACAAAAGTGCTTGATAATCAATACACAGATAACTTTTTTGAAAGCATAGGTGATGTTAAATATTATCATGGAGGCTGGCTGAACACTTTAGTTAGCTGTTAACTTTCTTGTTTTGAAAACTGAGACAGTAGTAATATTAGAATACTAAAAATGTACATTTGCTACTGCTCCTCTATTCCTTTTTTTTTTTTTTTTTTTTTTTTTTTTTTTTGTGAGTCATGGAGAGTAGCTGTGTCTTTAACCGAAAAGAATTAGAACTTGGCTGACTATGTGCAATAGTGCCAGATAGAGAAGAAATGATAATATGATATAATTGTAATTTTAATAAAAGCAACACTTTCTAATGCTTATTTTATGCTGGGCACTATCATAAGCACTTTACACATATATTAACTAATAGCTGTATGACTGCTCTATAGAGTAGGCACTATTATTTCCATTTTACAAATGAGGATGTTTATGCTCAGAAAAGTTGTTATACTTCTAAAGTCACGCAGCTGCTAAGTAACAGGAGGCAGGATTCCGATTCAGTCCATTTACATCCAGAGTCCTGCCCTATATTGCTTCTTCTGTGAGAATACAAAGTCTCATCATTTTCATGTTTGCTAATTAAGCTTATGTGTGAACAATTCACTTTCATTGTTGAAAACATAGGATACTATTTTTGAAAAATAAAAAAAAAATCAGTAAACGTTTTTGCATGTTGCTTTCAAACCTATGTTTTTGTTTCTTCCTTTTTTTTTTTTTTAATCACTGTGTCTTACAGTTAGTTATTCTGTCATTTTTACAGTGCTTTTATACACTCTAGGAAGTCAGCAAATACTGATATACTGATTGATCTGGATATCACCAGGTAGAAACCTGCACCTTTAAATAAGGGCACATTAATGACTTTACTTTTATTTCATGTTTGTTTTTATTTTTTTTATAGCTCATTTTAAAACATCTTTTCCCTAAGTGAGAACTATGATTTTAATTGTAGGAATTTCAGAACAAATTTAGTATTTTAAAATATTCCAAAATGTAGATGTTTGTAACTGAATTTTATGTTTTGTTCTTCATATTTGGAGTTTAATTAATTATAATATTGTAATAATCATGCAGCTCTTACTCAAGGAGAGGAATCAAGTTTCACAAAACTTTGTTTTATCCTGGCAGCTGTCTTATAATTACCTTAATACATTCCTACCATATTTTGAGTATCTAATAATTCCAAACTGTTGTAGATGTTCAAGTACTTGTTTAGGTGAAAGCATTTATGTTAGAAAATAACTTCTAATGCATTTCAGTTCAGTAATGCATACAAATCTATTTAATAGCCATGTTCCTCAATTCTTTTCATATTTTGATACATTGTGGTTAAATGACATCACTGCATTCTTTGTTTTCCATTGTGTAATCCTTGCACTCTAGACTTAACTTTGTTTTAAATCAGCTTGGTAAATTAGCCTTGATTTGTAACTCACGTTCTGAAGATAGAACACATTTAGAGATAATTTCTTTATCTGTTTATACATGTCTCTTTCTGTGAGCCAGCATTTTTACTTAAAAAATATGTGGGTTTTTTTTTTATGTTTATTTATTTTTGAGAGAGAGAGAGGCAGAACGTGAGTCGGGGAGGGGCAGAGAGAGGGAGGCACAGAATCTGAAGCAGGCTCCAGGCTCTGAGCTGTCAGCACAGAGCCCAACACGGGGCTCAAACTCACAGACCATGAGATCATGAACTGAGCTGAAGTTGAACATTTAACCGACTGAGCCACCCAGGGGCCCTGCATTTTTACTTTTGACTCCTTATTCCTTAAAATAGTGACATTTCCTTTTTACTTTCTGTTTTGTCTTCATCTGGTATTTTTGTTTAATTTCTTTTTTTGCCTGGCTTTAAAAATGTTTATCCCTAATCACCTAAGTTTGAAGTTGTAAGTTTTCTTAAGGAATTTTCATTATCTTGAAAAAATTTCCAGATTTTATTTTTTATGTTAGATAAATAATATGTATTCTAAATAATGGACTTCTTGCTTAAAATTAACAGTTTTTTAAAATTCCTTTTCAAGGCCAGGAGACAAGCATCTCAAGTCTTTACAGCTGAGAAGATTCCTTGAAGAATTAAGCATGTCAGTGACTATGGAATTTTACTTTATTTTCCAAACTGAGATACTAAACTCCCTAATACAACTTATGAGTCTGAATTCTCTAAATATTCAACTTGTAATTTAATTTATAAAATGTCTAAATCATACCTTGAGTACCTCATTGTTCAGTAATTATTTCAATAAACTATTTCATTTGCATTATGAATTCTGTGTTTCCTCTCTTATCCGTATTTTAGAAACTAGTTTTGTATGATAGTCATATGTAATATTTATTGGGTCCTTAGTGGTGTTAGGTATTCTTAGTATGTTCCATGTATTAATTAGTTTAATCTTCAAAATAGTTCTGTGAGACAAATTCCGTTAGTCCTGTGAGGAAGCTGAATGTCTGTAAGGTTAGTAATTTGCCCAAGAAAATGATTGTAATCCAGGGTGTGAACCCAGGCTTTCTCATTTCCAAGCTGAAGCTCTTTCCGTTATAGCATTCTGCTCTCTTGTAAAACATATATAATGAAATTCCCCGCTCATTACTTAGAAATAACCTTAATATTTAACAGAGGGATTTGCTTTTGTTAAATGTTTATACCTTACCCATACAACTGTGAATTGGAATTTCGTGTTTAATATGTCCTGTAGGAAAGAAACTTTCAGATTCATGTTGGATGTGTCAAGTCAGGTTGCAAGCAGGCATCCTACTAGAGCCAATTTGAGCAGAAGGGAATGCACTGAAAGATTGTCAAGAGCTCAGAGAAGACACAGGTAACTAAGAAACTGTGCTGGAACAAAGGCAGTTCTAGAGGCTAGATTTACAGCAGAATAATCCGTCTAGGAGCCGAGGTAGAATGTCTCTGTACAAAATTCAGATTCTAGAGAGGGCACATCTGATTGGCAGGAGACTATGCCATGGGACGGTAGATAAGAAAATGGATATTATACAACAACAACCAAAGGCAACACCATGAATAAAAAGAACATACTTGAAGTTTTATAAATATCTACTCCATCAAATAGTAAAAGCTGCCTTCCTACGAATGAATAATATTGCCAATTGGAAAATTCTGGAAATCATCCGTTCTAATATTCTGTCCTTCAGACTGGTAACCAGGCTTCTACTTTATCCTGTTTCATGCCACCATTTCCTCTTACCTAGATAATGTGATAATCCCCTAACTCGTCTCCCAGTCTTGATCCTTTATTAGTCAGTCTTCCACATATAAGCCAAATGTTCTAAGGTATAGATGCGATTTTATCACTTCCTACCTGAGTCCTCTTCATTGCTCCTGGATTCCAACAATCTGGACCCTGTTTACCTCCAGACTCGTCTCTCCCCACTCTCCAAGTTCTCCTTCCAGCCTAGAGTCCTTTGCCAAAAAAAACAGCTTATGCTACCTACGACCCTTCTCCCCTTAGTTGTCCACCTCTTGGGAGTGCTTTCTTCATGGCTGAAATCCAGGTTAAATGCACCCTCTAAGTGTTTGATAGCAGTGTTTTTTTTTAAAGCATAGATCAGTGTTTTGTGAACTGGCAGTCTGACAAGATAATTATAGAAATTAGAATTGTGATATTTTATTTTCCAAAATAATGACATTGGAGTCGAATTTTAATTTTTAAATTGGTACGTCACAGGATTTAAGAAGCACTGTTCTGTGGTATCCTGTGATATTTATTTCTCAGTACATGCTAAGTTGCAATCTATTCTAACTTTCTATTTCTCTTTTTATACTTCCTTCCTTCCTGAATGGAAGCTCTAAGATTTCAGGAGCAATGTCTAGTTTTTAAAAGTAATCTCAGAGTGTCCAGCACAAAGAGGATTTAAAAATACATTTTTAGGAATGGAAATAATAACTAGTTTTAGAGATGCAGTGCTATAAAAACAGTAATCTTAAGTCTTTGGATATCCCAGCTAGCCATCTCTGTGCAGATCATATAAAACCAATTTTTTTTAGGATAAAGGAGTCAGACTGAGAGCATTTTTTTAAGAAGTAACAAAAAGTATTAACATTTTGAGCGTTCCCAGTCTTTGGGCAGGTGATAGAATTATAAATCCTGTCCCCAGCAAAACAAAACCAACCCCCACACACACATATATACATATGCAATATTTGCATATAGTATCACAGACTGGTTAAAAGTACATGCTTTAATTCAGTGATTATCAATATTTTTGGTCACAGTTCCCATTGACACAAAATATATTAAAGACCACCAAGAAGAGATTGTGGATTACATCTTCCCAGGTTTGCCATATTAGAAATTAAAACTTTTTTTTTTTTTTTTTTTTTTTTTTTAAAGAATACACATGCTTCTATTAGCTGTAGTCATCAGAACAGTGATGTAAGAACATGTCATCTAGCCTCTGGAAAATCCATTGAGCTTCCTTCTACAAGTACATATTAATAGCTGCACGTATGAAATTCCAAACTTGACATTTTCAAGGAATGACATTTTGCACCATAATAGTTGCCAATATTTATGTAATTATATGCTACAGTTATGTATGTAAAACAGGTTCCGGGGCACCTGGATGGGTTGAAAGTCTGACTCTTGATTTCGGCTCAGGTCATAATCCCAGGGTTGTGGGATTGAGCCCTGCGCTCTGTGCTGAGTGTGGAACCTGCTTAAGATTGTCTCTCTCTGCCCCTCTCTGTGCTCGCTCTCTCTCTAAAATAAATAAATTAATTCAATTCAATTCAATTCAATTAATAAAATTAAATAAATAAAAGTAAATTAAAATAAAATAAATAAAATATAAAATAAAATAAAATATAAAATAAAATACATAAAATAATAAAA